>NC_046165.1:43287606-43631606 GCF_011064425.1 Rattus rattus
TAGGCTTCCTGGCACTCCCACAGTGAGATGCAGCATTAAGATAACGTCATCATCATTGCTCTCAGGGCAAGGTGACCAGTGTGAACTAGCAAGATTGACTCCAGAGACATTCACTTTGCATAAGCCATTTACTAATTAATGGTACACGACTTTACTGTGTCAATTCTCCGGGTGGATGTTAATAGTTAAGCAACTCAAAGTATAATCTGAGGAACTGTACAGTGGACTAGTTTCTCATAAATACATTAGTTGCCTTATTACAACTCTTAGTGGTGGCTGTCATTTTACAGTGTATGAAACTGCTTATTGGTTGACGGATTGGGATTGCCTTGTCCTATGGTCCAATTTCGAAATATCTAAAAACAAAAAGAAAAAAGAAGAAGAGGCAAACGAAGCAGGAGGTGGGGGAAGAGGAGAGGAGGAGAAAGAGGAGGAGGAGGAGGAGGAGGAGGAGGAGGAGGAGGAGGAGAAGGAGGAGAAAAAGAATAAGCAAAGTTTGCAGAGCAGTAAAGCGGTTTAAGATAATTTTGCTTTTTTACCTTTGGAGTCTGTTTGTTCATTCCTGCTTTCTCGAATATTGAAAAATAGAGAAAACAACTTGTATATGCCTAGAACAACTATGTAACTAAGAGAATTTGTTGTTGTTGTTGAAACTTTACTCACTCAGTTTTTAAATTGCTTGGTTTTCAAAGCCAGTTCCTAGGATTCTCCCAGTAGACCTTTCCTCCTTAACCCTTCACTACCATGTCTTCCCAGCTGGGTTTCTCACTCCAATCTCTCACTACTGGATGCCTTCATTCCTCAGTCTGGATGCCTAACTTCACACTGAATTATACATTGAACTTCCTGATTTGATCTATGCTCTGAAATGCTCTTTTATATATCTATGCCCAAAGCCATCTTTGTGTGTTTCACAATAAGTCCAATTTTCCTGTTGAAGTTGCACACTTTCGAATATTTGCTTAGCCTTTCATAACATTTATTGCAGCATCTCTTATTTTAAAATATTTTAATTGGTAATATTGGTAAAATCCAAGAAATTATTTTTAATATTATATACATAAGATGTACATACAGACACATTTTGAAATTGCCTATAAATTCATCAAACAAAAAGGCCTGTCTATATATTTCTGTCAAATCCTTCCTTCATATTTGTGACTTTTGCTTTATTCTTTTTCGATGGTCATTATCCAGGCTGATTGGAGACCTATTGTCAACACCCAATTTAAGCTGCCTGTGTTTTCTAGTTTACAAAATTGGACCCAAAAGGACAAAGAAATCACCTAGTTTTTTTTTCACAGATGAACAGACTGAAGACTAGAAGTGTATGCCTTTAATCTAGATATATGTCTTATATTACTTCGACTTCATGTGAATTACAAGAAAGTGAGTTCACTTGCACGGATGGCAGAATCCCTGGGAGAGCCCTTACCAAAATATGCACCGGGGCAGGATTCTGAGTCATCTCCAGAAAGGAGCATAAAACACCATTTAGTTATTGTGCATTTGTAGAGCAGCAGGTGTGTGGGTCTCCCCGCTTTCGTGGCTCCAATCCACGAGGTCAATGGGAGCAGAGACTTTGAACAGGGGGTTCGGAAGCCCTTGTGAGTACGTTCGGTAAATAAAGTGGTCCCACAGTGGGACCGCTTGTCACTAGGCAGATCAACCTTACTTAGAGTGATTGGAGGCTTATAAAGTTTCAGGGGACTGAGGGTAGGGAAATCCATGATGAGCAAAGCCCATTAGCTGGGGGCTTTCAGGTACCTGGAATGACTCAGTTGCATAGGGAAGCATTTCAGGAATCTCCGGTGCCAGCAGAGTTTTGTCTGAGAAAGGAAGTTGATCCTATAAACTAATTGAGGCTAAGCGATGTTACTCAGGTAGAGGGATATGTGTGGCCTTAGAATATACCAGAGAAGTTCAAAGAAGGAAAAAATCCACTAAGGAAGGGAGTCCCAGAAGGCTGGGACAATCTGGTCAGTGGTAGACTTGTGACCCTAATTAGCAGTTTTTCCATACAGATGGGCAGCAGCTGTTTCCTGACGGGTTTTTTTTACTTTTCATTATTGTTTTCTATGAGGGCTTTCTTCTACCTAACACACGTTGATAAATACTCTCATTTAGATTCTTCCTTATTTTTAGGTTATGTTTCAGGGATAGAAATAAAAGAATAGTCTTCCCGACTCCATGTTTCTAATCCTAGTCAGAAAAATGTCAGAGACAAGTAAAAGATCAGACGTATTAATGTAAGGCAAGCAGTTGGAGAGCATCTCTGACAGCACAATGAATGATGGGAGAATCAAACATGGTGACATCACATCCCTGATTTCAAAATCTTAGAGTAGAAAGCCAGGTAGACCACCTTTCTTGCTTCCAAACTTCACTGTAGAAACTCTGATCCTAATGTGCATTGAACATAGAAATCACCTTCTTAAATGTTAACTTTCCTGTTTCAAAGGAATGTGAACTGAAATGGTAAAAAGAAAAGCCAGATGTATTTTGCTACTAGGTAAAATAATGCTGTGTTCATCAATAGCATATGCTGCATAGTTTCGAAAGAGCTGAAACACCTTGTGGAATACGATAGAGTGAATCTTGATAAGTAACAAAGCGTGGAGAAGAAATGGTATAGAAGAAGTTGGAATAAGAGGAGAAGATCATTTCTCATCCAAATATCAAAATCTACAGAGAATAATAATGCAAGATATTAGTTACTTGATTTTTTTCTTTTTGGATGCTTTTATGATTTAGGGGCTGGCAGATTCTTTGAATTTTGAATCATGTGACATGCCAGCTTATTAAAACAGAATTGAAAGTAGAATAAAATATGCTTCCATATCAATCTCAATCATCCTGTTCTGATCTAAGTTGCTGCCCATCCCTTCTCTTGATTTCCCGGCATCTCCGAGGCATTTGCTTTTCAAGCTTGCTATAACACTGTCTTCCAGAATTGTTCATTCTAGGAAAATGTCACATTTCATCACACTGAGGTTAAAGGATTAAGGGTGTATCGGCATTTTGTTTCACATTCTTGATTATTTATTAACAGGGGTTAGCCAGATATTTTATGAGATTATTCTTGTTCTGAAGATACAGGTTCTTCATAGGACCTGAATTTGATTTATTTTCTTTATTTTAGGTAAACCCACATCTGACCTTAGAGTCTATATCCTTGAGGGTAGAGAAAAACAAATAAGAGTTTTCTCAAATTGGATAAAAAAATAAGCAAGGAAAACATGTTGGAGAAAAATGTGACACTCTTTTCCCGGTAGCACCTTTTGGAAGTTTGGTTTCAGTCTGTTTCCTAATCCATCAGTCAATCAAGAGATTAATAAATAAAGGGATATATATATATATATATATATATATATCAGTGTGTTAATGAATTTCTCAATTCTCGGTAACTTTTCTAAAATTTCTTTAAACTAACGTTCTGTAAAGCATAGTACAGAAAAGAAAGAAAGAAAGAAAGAAAGAAAGAAAGAAATTAATTAATTCATATTCTATGGAGTCTGGAATGTGAGAAATTTTTCATTGGTTTATTGTAACCACAACAAAATATTTGATACTGAATACTTTATTTGGAACACATAAGTGATTTACAATTTAGAACAAGACTATACCCTAGCATTGCCAGGCTTCTGTCCCATAACTAACACTTCATAATTTAGTGATAAAAATTTATGTATGCTACTTTGGAAAGTTAATTTATATGTTAGAAAAATATGGCCAATGATATCCTGGTCAAAATTTGCAAAGTTCTTAGCCCTTTTCTCATCTGATGAAACCATGTGTGAGATAGAGAGAATTAATGGAAATAAGACAAGGACTACTAGATATTTTATTAGTTATTTTCTATTTACATGACCCACATTAAAGTCTGATAAACCCTCATTGTTCTTTCATTTACAAGATGCAGAAATGAAAACCAAAAACCTGATGCAATTATAATATTTTAATGGGGCAGAGAATTTTAAGTGTTCTTTGGCCTATCGCTGTTAAGGATTCTCCCTCTGGTCCTTCAATTAACCACGAGGAAAGGCAACAAAGTCATTTTACATAACTGCCATGTTGCAGTCGCTGTACTGGGCATGTGATTTTTTTTTTTTTCAGAAAGTACAGAGTGCGCATGGGAGACCTTACAAATTGTGTCTGGTGAGTAGTGGTGTAATCAAGGGTTTCTCTTTCATCTTTACCCTGAAGTGTAAATGGCATTACAAAAGCACAGAAACTGTGTACTTTGAAGAAGGGATGGGTATAAACTCCTGACTACGTAGGAAACACTTGAGCTCAGACTAAAAGACTATGACTAAAAAGAATGCATATTCAAAAATGAAAGCCATAATAAAGAAACGAAGTTAATAAACACTGAGTTCCAGAGTGTATGGAATGAACTCGGACACTCAATAGCATGATAATGTGCAAATAGAATTGTTCTACAGAAAAATTAGGTAGTGTATCACTTCCGCTCTCTGACTACACTCAGAGCTAGGGGCTGTTACCACAGACCTCAGACACAAAACCTGCCTGCAGAGAGCTGTTTTTCTAGGAGCACACTCACTCCAAAGATCACAGGCTTACAGGATAAGAGGCCACCAGGACAGACAAGCCCCAGTCAGAAACAGTAAGAAAAACTAACATTGGAAATAACCAGATGGCTAGAGGCAAACACAAGAATCTAAGCAAGAGAAACCAAGAGTACTTGGCACCATGAGAACTCAGTTCTCCCACCAAAGCAAATACTGGATATCCCAACACACCAGAAAAGCAAGATTTGGATTTAAAATCACTCCTCATGGTGGTGATACAGGACTTTAAGAAGGAAATAAATAACTCCCTTAAAGAAATGCAGGACAACACAAGTAAACAAGTAGAAGCCCTGAAAGAGGAAACGCAAAAGTCACTTAAAGAATTTCAGGAAAACACACCAAAACAAGTAAAGGAATTGAAAAAAACCACCCAGGATCCAAAAATGGAAATAGAAACAATAAAGAAATCACAAAGGGAGACAATCCTGGACATAGAAAACCTAGGAAAGATATCAGGAGTCATAGACACAAGCATCACCAGCAGAATACAAGAGACTGAAGAGAGAATCTCAGGGATAGAAGATTCCATAGAAAACATTGACACAATAGTCAAAGAAAATGCAAAGAGCAAAAAACTCCTAACCCAAAACATTCAGGAAATCCAGGACACAATGAGAAGACCAAACCTAAGAATAATAGGTATAGAAGAGAGCAAATATTCCCAAACTAAAGGGCCAGTAAATATCTTCAACAAAATTGTAGAAAAAAACTTCTCTAATCTAAAGAAAGAGATGCCCATGAACATACAAGAAGCCTAGAGAACTACAAACAGATTGGATCAAAAAGAAATTATTCCTGTCACATGATAGTCAAAACACCAAGTACACAAAACAAAGAAAGAATATTAAAAGCAGTAAGGGAAAAAGGTCAAGTAACATTATAAAGGCAGACCTATCAGAATCACACCAACTTCTCAAGAGACTATGAAAGCCAGAAGATCCTAGACAGATGTCCTACAGACCCTAAGAGAATAGAAATGTCAGTCCAGGCTACTTTATCCAGCAAAACTCCCAATTAACATAGATGGAGAAACCAAGATATTCCATAACAAAACCAAATTCACACAATTTGTTTCTACAAATCCAGCCCTAAAAAGGATAATAGATGGAGGGAAAATACACCATAGAAAAAGCAAGAATTTAACCTTCTTACAATAAACCCAAAAGAAGATAGACATACAAACATAATTCCACATCTTATATTGAAAATAACATGAAACAATCAATATTTTTTAATATCTTTTAACATCAATGGATTCAATTCCCCAATAAAAAGACATAGACTAACAGACTGGATACGTGATCATGACCAAACATTTTGCAGAATATAGGAAAAGCACCTCAGTGACAAAGACATATACCACCTAAGAGTAAAAGACAGAGAAAAAAAATTCCAAGCAAATTATCACAAGAAACAAGCTGGAGTATCCATTCTAATACCAAATAAAACCAACTTTCAACCAAAAGTTATCAAAAAAGATAAGGAAGGTTAATTCATACTCATCAAAGGTAAAATCTACCAAGGTAAATTCTCAGATCTGAAGAGCTATTCTCCTAATACAAGGGCACACGCATTCATAAAAGAAACTTTAGTAAAACTCAAAGCATACATTGCACCACACACAATAATAGTGGGAGACTACAACACCCCACTCTCATCAATGGACAAATCAAGGAAACAGGAAAAAAATGGAAACAGAGTGAAATGAACAGAAGTTATGAACTAAATGGATTAAATAGACATATATGGAACATTTCATCCTAACACAAATGAATATACCTTCTTCTAAGCACTGCATGGTACCTTTTCAAAATTTGACCATATAATTGGTGTTAAAACAGGACTCAATATATTCAAGTAAATTGAAATAATCACATGTGTTCTATCAGATCACCATGGATTAATGTTGGTCTTCAATAAAAACAAAAACATTAGGAAGTCCATATACAAATGGAAGCTGAACAATGCTGTAGTCAATGACAACTTGATCAAGGAATAAATAAGGAAATTAAAGACTTTTTAGAATGTAATGAAAAAGAAGGCACAACATACCCAAACTTATGGTACACAATGAAAGCAGTGCTAAGAGGAAAACTCATAGCTCTGAGTGCCTCCAAAAAGAAACTAGAGAACACATACACTAACAGCTTGACAGTACCACTGAAATATTCAGAAGAAAAAGAAGCAAATTCACCTAAGAGGAGTAGACTGCAGGAATTAATCAAACACAGAGATAAAATCAACAAAGTAGAAAAAAAAAAGAACAAAATAAAGGACCAAGGAAACCAGGAGCTTGTTCTTTGAGAAAATCAACAAGATCGATACATCATTAGGCAGACTAGCCAGAAGGCAGAGAGACAGTATTCAAATTCATAAAATCAGAAATGACAAGGAAGACATAGCAACAATAACTGAGGTAATTTAAAAAATTATCAGATCCTACTATAAAATCCTAGTTAGCAAAACTGGAAAATCTGGAGGAAGTGGACAATTTTTGACACAGATATCAGGTATCAAAATTAAATCTGGATCAGAATAAGCATCTAAACTGTCCTCTAGCCCCTAAAGAAATAGAAGCAATCATTAAAAGTTGCCCCACCAATAAAAGTCCAGGACCAGATGGGTTTAATGCATAATTCTATCAGACCTTTAAAAAAGACCTACTCCCAATACTCTTCAAACTATTCCACAAAATAGAAACAAACATAACACTACCCAATTTTTTCTTTGAAGCTACAATTACACTTATACCTAAAGCACACAAAGACCCTACAAAGGAGAATTCAGACTATTTTCCCTCATACATATCAAGGTAAACTACTCAATTAAATTATTGCAAACCAAGTCTAAGAACACCATAAAACAATCATTCACCATAATCAAGTGGGCTTCATCCCAGGGATGCATGGATGGTTCAATATATGGAAATCCATCAATGTAATGCACTATATAAACCAACTCAAAGAAAAAAATACATGATCATTTCATTAGATGTAGGAAAAGCATTTGACAAAATTTATACCCTTCATGATAAAAGACTTGGAAAGATAAGGAATTCAAGGCCAATACCTGAACATAGTAAAAGAATATACAGCAAACCAGTATCCAACATGAAGCTAAATGGAGAGAAACTTGAAACAATCCCACTAAAATCAGAGTCTAGACAAGGCTGCACACTCTCTCCCTGCTTACTCAATATGGTTCTCTAAGTCCTAGCCAGAGCAATCAGACAATGAAAGGAGGTCAAAGGGATACAAATAGGAAAGGAAGAAGTCAAAATATCACTACTGGTAGAAGACATGATAGTATACTTAAGTGATCCCAAAAGTTCCACCAGAGACCTCCTACAGCTGATATACATACAACGTCAGCAAAGTAGCTGGGTATAAAATTAACTCAAAGAAATAACTAGCCTTCCTCTACTCAAAGGATAAACAGACTGAGAAAGAAATTAGGGAAATGACACCCTTTATAGTTCTAATATATATAAAATACCTTGTTGTGTTACTCTAACCAAGCAAGTGAAAGATCTGTTTGACAAGAATGTCAAGTCTCTGAAGAAAGAAACTGAAGATCTCAGAAGATAGATTGGCAGGATTAATATAGTAAAAATGCCTATCTTGCCAAAAGCAGTCTATAGATTCAATGCAATTCCCTTCAAAATTTCAACTCAATTATTCACAGAAAAAGAAAGAGCAACTTGCAGATTCAATTAGAAAAGTAAAAAACCCAGAATAGCGAAAAATATTCTCAAAATTAAAAGAAATTCTGGGGAAATCACCTTCTCTGACCTACAGCTATATTACAGAGCAATCTTGATAAAAACTGCATTATATTGGTACAGAGACAGAGAGGTAGGTGAATGGGATAGAATTGAAGACCCAGAAATGAACCCACACACCTATGGTCACCTGATCTTTGACCAAAGAGCAAAAACTTTCCAATGGAAAAAGACAACATTTTCAACAAATTGTGCTGTTTCAACTGGAGGTCAGCATGTGGAATAAAGCAAATTGACCCATTCTTATCTCCTTCTACAAAGCTCAATCCAAATGAATCAAAGACCTCCACATAAAACTAGATACATTGAAACTAATAGAAGAAAAAGTGTAAAAGAGTCTTGATCACAGGGGCACAGGTGTAATTTTCCTGACAGAACACCAATGCTTTATGTTTAAAATCGAGAATTGACAAATGGGACATCATAAAATTGCAAAGCTTCTGTAAGGCAAAGGACACTGTCAATAAGACAAAACCGCAACCAGCAGATCAGAAAAGGTCTTTCCCAATCCTACATCTGATAGAGGGTTAATATTTAATATATACAAAGAATTCAAGTCAGACTCCAGAGAATCAAATATTCCTATTAAAAATGGGGTACAGAGCTAAACAAAGAATTCTCAATTGAGGAATACTGAATGGCTGAGAAGCACCTACAAAAATGTTCACCATCCTTAGTCATCAGGGAAATGCAAATCAAAGCAACCCTGTGATACCACTTCACAGATGCTGGCAATGATGAGGAGAAATAGGAACATTCCTCCTTTGTTGGTGGCATTGTAAGTTGAAACTATCACTCCCAGAATCAGTCTGGAGGTTCATCAGAAATTTGGACATAGTACCACCTGAGGATCCAGCTATACCACTCTTGGGCATACACCCAAAAAAATGCTCCAACATCTAACAGGGACACATGCTGCACTATGTTCATAGCAGCCTTAATTATAATAGCCAGAAGCTGGAAAGAACCCAGATGCCCTTCAACAGAGGAATGGATACAGAAAATGTGGTACATTTGCACAATGGAGTACTACTCAGCTTTTAAAAACAATGACTACATGAAATTCTAAGGCAATTGAATGGACCTAGAAAATATCCTGAGAGAGGTAACGCATCACTATTGCTGATGACAGGAAGTGCTTGCTGACAGGAGCCAGATATGGGTTTCTCCTGAGAGACTCTGCTAGAGCCTGACTGATACAGATGAGGATGGTTGCACCTAACCATTGGACTGAACAAGGTGACCCCAAGACTGAAGGAGTTGTAGTGGTTTGCAATCTCATAAGAAGAACAACAATATCAACTAACTAGACGCCACCAGTGCTCCCAGGGACTAAACCACCAACGAATGAGTACACATGGAGGGACCCATGACTCCAGCCACACATGTAGCAGACTATGGCATTGTCTAGCATTAATGGAAGGAAAAGTCCTTGTCCTGTGAAGGCTTGTTTCCCAATGTAAGGAATGAAAAATGTCAGGGCGTTGAGTTTGGTGTGGGTGAGTGGGAATGGGAGTATCCTCATAAAGCGGGGGGGGGGAGGGTATAGCATTTGAAATGGAAATACATAAAATATCCAAGAAAAATAAAATTATAAAATTAGTGTATCTACACCATAGGCAAATCAACCAGAGAATTAAAAGTTCTTGGAAAAAGAAAAAACTGATGAGGAAATTACCTGGAAAATACTGGAAAGTCTTGAAGGCTGTGTGCACTTTGTACTACCTATTCTGGAAGTCCTATCAACCATGAGAGTTATTGTTGGATCTCAAGGAGGAAAAGTCAGTATTCATAGTCATCTGTTAAATATTTACTTAAATCAAATTGTAGAGGGCACCAGAGAAGACAGGGAGAAATTGCCATCTTTAATGCCGAGATGGGAAGAAGTGAGGGTAATCACAGGAGTAGGAATGACCTGGCTAAAATAGGAGAGTTGGAACAGCTCAAAAGCTCAAACCTCCAGGAATATAAATGGCCACACTGACTAATTTTCTCCTCCATTCTGAGGGATGGGTTATCATTTCTTTGTTCTATCTAATGGTTGGATCTAAGTCCATATTCATATCCATTTAAGTCAAGAGTAAATTTTTCTGAGTTCCATGTTGGAAACACTTAAGAAAGGTCAGCTCTGTTTGTTTCAAGGAATAGATTTTAAAGGTGGGTGGTTCTCCTATGGGTTTTTGACAACAACAACAACAACACAACAAATTTGAAAAACTGAGTTTTCAATTACCTCCTTGTGGAGGTTTGAATGAGAACGTATCCCAGAGATTCATATGTTTGAATAGTTGATCCCAAGTTACTGGAACTCTCTGGGAATGAGAAGGAGTTATGGACTTACTTGAGGACCAACAAGGTATGGCCTTGTTGGAGGAGGTGTGTCAGTTGGAGTGGAGTTTGAGGTTTCAAAAGCCGAGTGCCAAGCCTGGTCTCTCCCTCTCTATCTCTGCATGTGGATAAGGATGTAAAGCTCTCAGCTACTGCTTCAGTGGTGTGCATGCGGTTATGCTCTCAACCATAATAATGGACTAATCCCTGAAATTGTAAGCGAGACTTATTAAAATGCTAACTTTTATAAAAGTTGCCTTGCTCATGGTATCTCTACACAGCAATAGAACAGACATCACTTAACAGAATGTCAACCCTGGTCTCACAAATGAATTTATAAAAAAAGCATCTTAGACTGTGGAATATATGTCATTTGGAATTTTGTATATCAGAAATTTATTTCTTTCTGATTGAAATTTCTCCACTTAAGATAAAATTCTGATCGATTAGAGAGTGATGTGTTATCATTTTTCTGTTCTAATGGTTGAATCTAAATCCATATTTATGTCTGTTTCAGTTAAGAGTAAATTTATCTGAGTTCAATGTTAAAAACACTTAAGAAAGTCAGCTCCTTTTGTTCCAAGGGATAGATTTTAAAGATGGATTACACTCATAAGGTTTTTTTTTTTTAAAGAAAAAAAAATCTTTTCAAATGTAATCAAGCCTTCATTTAGATCTGAAGGAGTTATAGTGAAGCATTCCATGAGAGCAGAGTACATCCTGCAACTCTTGTTGAACATTTTTTTTATTTTTTCATTTGTCACTCATATTTTACTTCTCTGTTCTTGAATGGATAACTATTCCTCACAATTTGTGGCCCGTTAATGGTAATGCCCTCTGTTTATCAGTCTTGTTTTCCCTTGATTGTTTTCTTATGGTAATCATCAGGCAAGAGGTTGATATCCACTTTTCATTCAATTACACTTTTCTTTATCATGCAAATTTCAAGATTAATAATGGCATAAGCTGATAAGAAAAGTCTCTTTAGAGTCTATGTACTTTTACTACATAATGCCATATTGTTTAGACTAAATCATTCCATTTTATAGACAGTTTTGAAATATTTAGAAAGAGTTGAATTATCTTTACAGCTTAAACGAATTCTGCTGGGACAAGCTTTAATACCCAAGAGGTAAGTAGCAAAAGAGTTTTGATCAAAACAGTCACAGTGTAACACAGATTTTCCCCAGCGGATTGAGAACTTTAATGATTTTATAGTTTGTTTGTTTGCTTGCTTTCTACACGTGTCTCTGAAAACAGAAATTATGGTGTTTAAATATCCATCATGACTGTTTAATAACTCTAAAACTCAAATATTCCACTGGCCACTGAAGTATTAAAATTATAGCTCTCTAGAATTAACTGTGTAATAGTAAATCTTTTATTTTAAAAATTATCCTATTTTTGTGTATTTGAATTCAAATGTAATCATCTATGTCAAGTGATAGATAGTTCAATGTGCCTTTTAATTATTTGGAACAGGTAGTATTTGAAGACCACCTGAGAGACCAAGTGCTTCAGGAACACGAGTAGAAATAGAGGTGAACGTTGATAATTCAGGTATGAAAGATTATGTGTCTTGTCTACATGTCACATTCAAGGGACATGTTCTATAGTTCATGGAGAGTTTCCTAATCTAGATAAATATAAACATTGCACACAGGTATGATGTTGCATTGCAAAAAGCACTCTATATCACTTGATATGCCCTGGAATAAAAACTTACCAGTAATTTAATTGTTAGGAATAGATCTTCCATTTCTGTAAAAGTCAAAAACTGCAATCAAACTAAGGTGCCAGTATGACTACCTTCCTCTTCAATGACTCCATGAAGAATGTTTTACTCTATTATTTGCAGTTTCTGGGGTCTGCCCACCATTTGGATTGTAGCCTCTTTCCCATGTCCCTAGACTCCATGGAAGAGGAGACTTTTCTCACACTGCATTATTTTGGCCATTTTTGCAACCCTTTGCTTTTTAAGATTAAAATAACTCTGAACTGACTTAAATAATTCACACTATTTCCCTCATTGAGAATCAGCTTATCTAAGGGTTCTATGTTATGCATCTTTAGGGCATCTTTAGGAAGTGGGTTTCTTCCAAATACATATATCTTTCACAAATCGTAAATTCATCTAATCATCAATTTTATAACTGCACAAAAAGTATGTAAAAGCTTAATTTGCTTCTCAAGGTCAAAGCATTACCTATTGTGCCCAAACTCATGTCACCAGTTTTAATAAGAGCTTTATTCACAAAGCCATTTGCCTGTCCATATATATAATATTTATACTAACTTTTTTCATAATTGTTATTTCAACAAATAGATAAATAGTAATGATATATTTATGTAATCTTTAGAAGGTTAAATCAAGGCATACAATAATAAACCTTACCTTCCTAGATAAAATTCATATACCTAAACAAAAATATTTTTTAAATTGGATATTTCTTTATTTACATTGCAAATGTTATTCCCTTTCCTGTTTTCCTGTCCATAAGCCCCTTCTTCTACAAGGGTGTTCCCTTCACGCTGCTCTCAGGAGCATAGGTGCTCCTGGCGACTGGCTTTCAGCTCTCTGCTCAGGCAGAAAACAGAAGGGTCCTGCCCCTGATTACTCCTAGGTCCCTGTGCCTTGGGGATACAGATGGCACTATGCGATTTCCTCTTGGGTCAGGAATGTGGGCAGAAATTATTTGTCTCCTCTGGGTTCTTAAGAGTGTCTGCACTTCTGAGGGTCCAGCTCTCTCCCCATGGGATTTGAGTGCAGGGAGCTGTGGTATCGATTCAGTCTAGTTCTGGGCGCAGCCAGAAACCAGCCAGAAACCAACCGGTTCCTGCCTCTAACTGCTCCTACATTGCTGTATCCAGAGGCGCTATGTAGTTTCTTCTTGGGCCAGGAATGTGGGCAGAAATGGGCACAAGTGGGCTGAAGTGGGCAGAAGTGTTGGTTTGTCCTGAGCTCTCAGGATAGTCCACACTTCTGGGAGTTCAGCTCTTTCTCCCACGAGATTTGGGTTCAGGGAGCTGTGGGATTGGTTCAATTCTGTTTGTTGCACAGATAGAAACCGGAAGTGTCCTGCCCCAGGGGACTTCTGCCTTTGTGTGTCCTGGTGCCACTAGGGAGGTCACTTGAAGCAGAAAAGTTGGTCTTACCTCTGGTCTCAGGTGTGTAGGTGCTCCCAGCGACGGGCTTTCCAACATAATATTCTTATACATAGCATCTCATTTTTCATTCTATATGGCAAATGGGATGCAAACTCTAGATCCCCTGCTAACAACACTCCCTCCCTTTTTCTATAGAAATTTCCATATTGCTTGAGGGATAATAAATAGCAATGGTGATGAAAAGCTAGAGAAAGAACAATTATATCTAAGTTACAAGATATTTTATTTCATTCACACCACTATAACAAAATTCCATAAACTGAAGTCGACTGATACATGACACTCCTCAAGCTTCTGAAAGCTAGGAAGTTCACTGTGAAGACTCTAGGAGCATTGGTGACTTGTAAAGTCTTCTGTTTCCTTCAATATTCTGGTGATACCCATCAACTTAATATGTTTTAAGAAGTCTTCATACTTATTTGCTCAACTCCCAAAGTGGACACCTCATATTATCTGTGTACTGTTGAATTTCAACATGAATGCTGGAAGAGGACACCACAATTCAAGCCAAGTCAGATTAAAGCAAACTAAGCTGGGAGGAAAAAATCATTTTGGAAAAAAGAACTCTACTAGTTAACAGTGTTATAACTTACACCCCTGACTTTATGCTTGTCAACCTACATGCTTGGAGATAATTATGAGATGGAGAGTTACAACTATTCTTTAAGCAGCCTTGATTTAATAAGACATCTCTCTCTCTCTCTCTCTCTCTCTCTCTCTCTCTCTCTCTCTCTCTAGATGGATAGATGGATAGATGGATAGATAGATATAGATATAGATATAGATATAGATATAGATATAGATATAGAGTCTATCCAGTCTGCACCTGGATAGACAATACAGGGGTAATTCCTTTTGATTAAAATAATTGAAAGGTGAAGTAATATATTCACTGATTTACTTATGTCCAGGGCATTAATTCAGGATATTACCAAGGCTGTTCTATTGACAATCTAAGGAGAACAAGACAATTGGAACAGGTTATAGTGCTATAATTTTATGATTATTCAGAATGCTGAATGGTTTTCTCAAAGTATGTCTGGGTTGGTAGACAGTTGATTTTAAAAGAAATGCCCTAAGTTTATTCCTTCAATTTGTCACCCACTTGTTTCTTACTTCTAAATTTCATAGATCTTCCATAATATTGGTTTTTTCTTCATATGCCAGGCACCAGAAACCAAATTCAATATTGCCTCTAAAACTTTAATGAATCATTGTATAAGGAAACTTTTTTCCTGATTTATTCAGGTTTGGTAAATTTAGTTTTATCCTCTAATTCTCATCTTTTACTTTGTCAAATTCTAAAGTATTTCTCTATAAATCCTATGATATTTTTTCCATTGGTTATATCTTTTTTTCTCTTCACATAATATATACTGACTACAGGTTCTCTTCTATCTGCTTCTCCCTTCTTGATCCATACCTTACACTGACTTTTCAGGAAAAAAATAAAACTGATTTTACAGGGATAATAATAAAATAAGATGTAATGAGATAAAAGAAGAACTAATATATTGGCATAAAATAAAAAATGTGCAAAAAAGGCACATGAAACAGATAAAGATACAGAACACTCATTCACACCATCAGGAACACGCACGCGTGCGCTCATACAAAACACACACACACACACACACACACACACACACACACACACACACACACACAAAGGACCTGTAGGGTAAAAGAGAGAATAAACTAACTCTTTATAAATAAAATAAAATTAATAAAAATTAAAATTAAAGTAGCAACAATAACAAAAGCCCTGAAATTACATTATGACACAAGTCACCTCCATGGATGCCACTGACTGTGTTTTCTGTTGTTCATCTATAGAAGGGGAAGCAGTCTACAAGAGCACTTTGATTTAGTAGTGAGTCTTCCTTGGAAAAAACTGAATATTAATTTGTAGTGGTCATCAATTGGAAATAGCTTCTGGTTTAAGGATTGAGGCAGATAGTCACTTCTTCCGTCTCTAGGACACCATCTGGTACAGACCTGTGCAGGTCCTGTACATGATGCCTCAGCATCCGTGACCCAGGTGATTATTGGAACAAATCAAATAGGAAAATAATGTGTATCTATAGCATTGATTTGGTGACAAAGTCAAAAGATTTGAAGTAAAGATGAACTGAACACCAAATGTTACATTGTGAAGAATTTTCCCAATTAACTACTATCTTTTCTGAATTAAAAAGAAACATATAGGGATGAATATTTCATGTTGAAAGCACAATGACTTAATTTTGTTTCTCGATCAAGTGATAACCTACCCTGAAAATAGCAACCTAGGACAGAAAAAGCTTCTTAAAATTTTTATTGGATACTTTATGTATTTACATTTCAAATGTTATCTGCTTTCCCCCATCTTGCCTCCTCCCTCCCCCTGCTTCTAAGAAGATGCTCCCACTCCCACCCATCCACCCACTCCCACTTCAATGCCCTGGCATTCCCCTATACTGGGGAAACAAGTCTTCACAGGACCAAGGTCTTCTCATCCTATTGATGCCAGACGATGCCATCCTATGCTACATATGAGGCTCGAGCCATGGGTCCCACCATGTGTACTCATTGTTTGGTGGTTTGGTCTTAGGAGAATTGGTACTGGGCTCTGGTTGGTCGATATTGTTGATTTTCCTATAGGGATGCAAATCCCTTTAGCTCTTTCAGTCCTTTCTCTAACTCTTCCAAATTTCAGGTAACAATGTATTATTCTGGGATGGTCACAATGTCAGGAATTTGAAGTAAATACATGTATACTAAAGGGCAGAGGATGAATGTAACCATAATAAAAATTCCCTTCTTACCAAAAGCAATCTACAGACTCAATGAAATTATCATCAAAATTCCAATACAATTCTTTATAGACCTTAAAAGAGCAGTTCTCAACTTCACATGAAAAAACAAAAAACCCAAGATAGCCAAAACAATCCTGAACAATAACAGAACTTTGGGAGAAATCACCATTTCTGACCTCAAGCTGTACTACAGAGCAATCGTGATTAAAACTGCATGGTATTGGTGCATAAACAGACATGTTGATTAATAGAGTAGAATCAAAGACCTATTCACAACCATGGATACTTGATTTTTGATGAAGAAGCCAATCCCATACAATGGCAAATAAAAAACATCTTCAACAAATGATGCTGGTATAACTGAATGTCTAAAAATGCAAACTGACCCTTGCACAAAACTGAAGTTCAATGGATCAAGGACCTCAACATAAAACCGGATTCACTAAATCTCATAGAAGAGAATGTGGGAAATGGCCTTGAATGCATTGGTACAGGAGACAAATTCCTGAGTAGAACACCCATGATTCAGGCTCTAAGATTAGCAATTGATAAACGGGTCCTAATGAAACTGAAAAGCTTTTGTAAGGCAAAGAAGACTTTGAATATGACATAATGTCAGAATACAGATTACAAAAGGATCAAAATTTTTAAAGAGCTCAAGAATATAGATACCAGCAACCCAAATAACCCAGAATGGCTAAGTCCTTTGAGTGTAGGGCATTTGTGATGATTCTATGATCAGTTATTCCTATTACTTTTCATATAGAAGGAAAATATCAAGACATATTAAGTAAATTACAAGGATGGTTTAGAACTTAGGATAATGGTTAACTCACTCGTAAAAGATTGCAGAATGCAATGCCAAATATTTGATCACTTGGCCTTACAGAGAACTTTATTGGATTCTACAGTATGTCTCTTTTGTATTCTCAATAAAGTTTTATGAAACAACAACAACAACAACAACAGTAACAGCAACGACAAAACCCTCAATAATGTAGAGCCAGGGGAACACTCCTACATTACCGGTGGAACTGCAAACTTGTATAATCACTTTGGAAATCAATTTGGCAGTTGCTCAGAAAATTTGGAAGATTTCTACCTCAAGACATGGCTATACTACTTCCGGGTATATACTCAATAGCTGCTCCACCACCCCACAAAAACACTTGCTCTACTCTGTTCACAGCACCTTTATTCATAATAGCCAGAAACTGGAGACAATCTAGGTGTCCCTCACCTAAAGAATGGATAAAGAAAATGTGGCACATCCACATGATGGAATACTATTCAGCTACTAAAAACAAAGACATTATGGATTTTCCAGGCAAATGGATAGAACTTGAGAATATTTTTCTTAGTGAGATAACCAAGTTCCAAAAGACATACATGGTAGGTACTCATTTTTAATTAGATATAAGCCATAAAATTCAGGACACCCATGCTACAATTCACAGACCCGAAAAAGCTAAAAATGATGGAAGTTACAAGTGAGGATGCTTGAATCTAACTTAAAAGGGGGAATAAAATTGTCATAAGAGGTAAGTGGAGGGAGGGAACTGTGTGGTAGAGGAGATGAGGAGCAAAATTAAGTGTTTCAACATGAGGGAAGGACAGGAAAGATGACTAGATGGCCACCAGTATAAATGGAAATCTGCAACTGATTGTGATGGGCATATGGGGAACATTTCCAGGATGTGACAGAGATCTAGAATAGGGGAAATACCCAAGGATCAATGGGGGTGAGCTTTGCTGTGACTCTTAGCATTCTATACGGGATCTGAAGAGGCCACATCCTGTAGGCAAGCAGAAGCCCCAGTGAGGAGAAAGAGACACCAATGTACCCATGAAAATTTCAAGTCAAAATTTATCTTGTATAAAAGAATGCAGGGACGGGGGATGGAGCAGAGAATGAGGGAATGGCTAACCAATAACCAGACCAACCTGAGAACTATCTCATAGGCAAACACCAATCTCTGACACTATTAAAGATACCCTGTTATGCTTGTAGACAGGAGACTAGCATGCCTATCTGAGAGGTGCTATCCAGCAGCTGATTCAGACAGATACAGACACCCACAGCCAAACAGTGAATGGAGGTTGGGGACTCTTATGAAAGAATAGGAGAAATTATTGCAGCCCAAAGGAAATAGAAACTACACAGAAATATCAAAAGATAGCCTGGTCCTTGGGGCTCACAGAACTACCAACCAAAGAGCATACACAAGCTTGACCTAGGACTCCCTGCACATATGTAGCAGATATGGAGATTGGGCCTCATGTGGGTCCCAAACAAGGGGAGCAGGGGCTATCTCAAAAGCTATTGCCTGTTTGTGGGATATGTTCTTCCAGCTGGACAGCCTAGTCTGACCTCAGTGGGAATGCATGCATCTAACCCTGCAGTGACTTGATATGCCAGCATGTGGGGATACTGGGGGAGCACCCTCTCACAGGAGAAGGGGAAGGGGTGGGGAGAAGGACTGTGGGAGGGGTTGACTAGGAGGAGGCAGTGAGCAGAATATAAAATGAATAAATAATAAAAAAGAAATATTAAATATGCTACAAGAATTGCTTTGTATTGAAAGAGCTGTATAATCTAATAGACATGGCTTCATACTTAGGATATTACTTAAATTTATCCCAGAGGATATTTTAGAACACAAGGAAGAAGAAAACCATGGTGAGCAAAAGAGTCTATAACAACACTCTACAGTTTAGTAATTAAAGATTTTCTAGTTATCAGGTCCAAGTTCCTATTGGATGATGGACCAAGCATCATGCTGAACCTTGAAAAACCTTACCAGACTTTTGGAGCAGACACAGGGAAATCACATTTATAACTAGATCCAGACTTAATCTGTATTAGGCAGATTATAATGTAAAGTGTATATTTTCAAATAAAGGTGTTTTCCAGGCAGAACCAGAAAAATTAACCAAACATCAAAAATGTATTGATACTATATGGTAAAGACAAATAGTAGCTTTAGTCTTTTCAAAAAAGAGTCTTCAAAAATGTTCCTTTTAAAACTAAGAAGTAACATGATATCTTCATCACTAAACTATTTTTTGAACCAAAATATTTGCCTTTTTTCCTTTTATTTTATTTTCTCAGAATTAATTAAAATAAAATTTCCATATTTGTTTAATAATTTTCCAGGAGTTATCATTTTTAACTTTACCAACTATAACCCTCTTAACAATTTCAAAATTTCAACACAATAAGGCATGCAATTGAAAATCTTGCCTAGCACATTTTTCTTTTAATATATATTGAAGAAGCCAAATTTTATGACCTAATTTGATTTTTTCCATGCTTTTGGTGACACAGTAATAGTCTCACAGGAGTTTTATCATGTTGAATTAGTTCAAACTGAAGAATATTAAATGTTAGGCATTGCAGAAACCATGCTTCAGATAAAACACACCTTTTTCAATAAAAGGATATGACCTCTCTGCCTAGTATGTTCACAGAGACAAATCATAGGCTTTGAGCATTACACCTTAAGGTCTTGAAGTCAAAAGCTCTATTTTTGTTCACTGATATGATTTAAAATAAAAGAGCATTTGAGTCTTCAATGACATTGTCACATGACATTACAGAGCCTTGGAAATCCAGAGATAGAAACCCATACCTCTTTGCAGCATAATATATTCGTATTAAGCATAGTACCCCAGAGTCTAGCCTCAAGGGCTGAGTATACTGTGACAGGATTTGGACCACAGTATGCAAACAGCAATGGCATTTGCAGAGGTATCAAAAGAACAGGTTTCTCTGAATGAGGCCAGAGTGCCAGGTCGCCAGGTGCCTCCAGAAGTAGCTACCCAGCTTTTGGTATTCTTATTTCTTATTTTTATGTGGCAGTTTATAATAAAATAGAGAATTGTTTTTTCTAATTTCTACAAATATGAACAAATTATCACCTATTCTTTTAAAAAATAAAGCAAGACCCATACATTTTGTTACCTCAAGTCTTTGTTTTCTTTTATTTACATTTTAATTTTGATACTTCCATAAATTTATGGGTGGTATGAAATTGTATAGACACAAACTTAGTTGTGTATGACAGAGTGCTTTATTGATTTTTACAGGAGTGGAGTTCTTTCACTTTTCACTTTCATTTTACTTTATAAGTGTATGCATGTTAGTTGGGTGGTGGTGATAGCACACATCTTTATACCCTGCACTAGGGAGGCAGGGGCAGGCCTATAAGTTCAAGACCAGCCTAGTCTACAGAGCAAGTTCCAGGACAGCCAAGGCTACAGAGAATCCTGGTCTCAAACAAAAGAAAGAAAACTCCCCCAAATAACAACAACACAACCTGTATATTACAGTGGTTCTTTTTGTGAAATTTGTAGTGGAGAAGTGCTAAGAATTTTTATATGATTTGGGGCTTATTTACTTCAAATTTGAATCACTGCTGTTGCAATGATTCAATACTTCATGGTAATGTTACAAGAAAGACACTCTTTCTAGATACTTGTTGTATTCTTTTGTCCTGACATCATCTACTCCTGATATTCTTCCTCCATTGTAATTTATGTTTCTGTCTCTTTACATTTAGCTTTTAAATGATCTCTTACATTCCTGAACGCCTTTGATCTTATTTTATCAGATACACAGCATTGTTTTTGGTTTTTTATTGGATATTTTATGTATTTACATTTCAAATGTTATCCCCTTTCCCCCCTCTCCCTTCCCCATCCCCCTGCTTCTATGAGGATGCTTCCACTCCCACCTACCACTCCCACCTCAACATCCTGGCATTCCCCTAAACTGGGGAAATGAGCCTTCATAGAACTTCTCCTCCTATTGATGCTGGACAATGCCATCCTTTGCTATATAAGCAGCTGGAGCCGTCGGTCCCTCCATGTGTGCTCACTGGTTGGTGGTTTAGTTACTGGGAGCTCTGGGGGCTCTGGTTGGTTGATATTGTTGGTCTTCCTATGGGGTTGCCAACCTCTTCTGCTCCTTCATAACCTCCTTCTTTCACTCTTGTGTGTGTTTCTTTAAAAGTTGAGGGGTATCTACAAGAATTCTATATTGTCTTTTCCTCTCTGCTAGCTTCTAAACAGAAAGGAGGATTGGCTGTATGGGGAAATTTGTCCCACAAATACATGAAGAATTAAATAAAATATATAGCTACAAGGACACATTTTACTATTCTCTAAAAGCAAAGAATAAACATCCTGTTGAGAAGTAGATAGGAAGCAGAGCTCCTCATCTTGCAGAAATGACACATCTGGATCTTTGTCTTTTGTTTGGTAATCATTTGGTTTCTTTCAGAACTGATGATTGAACGCAGGATTTTACACATACCAGGGAAAATGCTTGAGTCACTGTTTCTAAGATATTAGTATATCCACACTGTACTCAATGTTAGTAATGAAAACAAGTCTCTCAACAAAAAGGAGTCACTGAAAGACTGGGTACCATAATTCAATTCTGTAAATCCAAGCCAGCACACACACACACACACACACACACACACACACACACACACACACACACACACACACACACACGAGAGGGGGGGGGGAGAGGGAGAGAGAGAGGGAAGGAGGGAGAGACAGAGAGACAGAAAGGAGAAGAAAACCTGGATCTGGAAAATGCCATAAAAGATGATGTGTTGAATTCTTGGTTTCCAGCTAATAGCATAACTATGGAATGGATGGAAAAGATCAGGAGAGGGACATAGAGTGAATAAGCCACGGATACTCATGTAGACATTAAGACCACCCACTAGCCCCTGTTCTTTCTTTTTCTCATCATATTGAGCAAATAGTCATCTCTATCAAATGTTCCTGTTCCCTTCACATTCAGCCCCACTAAAGATCCTAAGGATGCAGGAAAACTTCCTTTGATACATCCTAGAATGTCCCAGTGTAGGAAAGCTAAAGCAGTGAGGTTGGAGTGGGTTGGTGCAGGGAACACCTTCATAGAAGCAGGAGAAGGAGAATGGGTTGCAGTTTAGCAGAGGGGAAACAAGGAAGGGTTTGAGATATAAGTAAATAAAATAACTGATAAAAAATTTTAAAAAGAAAAAGAGAGAGAGGAAGTAGACAGATGTGGTGTGAGAGAAGAGGAGCCAGAATGATACGAATACACTACTAAAGTACTAAATTCTTAGGAGGAAACGGCAGAGACATTCTCTAGTCTGTGTTTGAATCCATGCATATTTTTATTGGCCTGTTTCTTTGTAGCATCTTGACCAATAAAATAGGTTCGTACAAAAAAGAAAAAAAAAAAAGACAAAGCCTAGAACACCAAGAGTCAAAATAAATCTTCTCACCTTTTGCTTCTCTTGTTTATTTTGACCATAGTAACCAGAATCTGACGAACACAAGATTGCTAAATAGTGAGGACACTCTGACAAATCAAAGCTCTTTAGGGTTTTTCTAAGGGACAGTTAAGAAACAAATGATGAAAATTATTTTTGAAGGTGAAGTGCTAAGGAAGTGCACAGATTTAAGAAGCCATGGAATTTCAAACCTAGTATAGAAATTAAGTCTAAGTTCCTATCACAAAGATAATCCAAAAATGTAGTACTATAAATTCCAAAGTGGACCACACTAGCAAAACAATCCTGCCGTGTGCCGACCTAGAATCCCTGTCTAGGATCTCATGGCTGCTGCTGATTACTGGTGCTTGTGAGGCCCTGGTTCCAGGAGTCACTTTCCCATTCTACCACACACAAGGGACTGAAACTTCCCTCGGAAATAAAATCTTAAGTGGCCTTGATCATTCTAGTTTGCTACTTTATTAGCTATGGAGTTGCTCTAAATGCTGAACTCTTATTCTGCCTTTGCTGAGCTTAGCTGTCTTTCTGTCATTATGGCGGTGGTTATCGATCCTCCGGCTCTATAAAATACTCTGTTTGGAAAGCAATCCCTTGAACCAGGTTTTACAGCAGAGGACGCCTTCACTCAGGTGAGAAGTCTTTAAAGAGGGCTTTTGAGAACCATGTAAATGTATATTTGTACCTCATAATAGCTCATAAGCAGTCATATCTTCCAGGCTGAGGGACTCCAAGGACTTCTGCTTTTTTTTTTTCTCCCAATTTCTATTTATAACCTCGCCAATTTTAAAGAACACATTTATGAGGTATAGTACTTAGTAAGAATAGTGTGATATAAATAATGCCTGCAAAAAGGGCTACCATTTTCTAAATCGTTCGCTTTTGAACTATGCACAGGCATCTCTTTACCATGCGTGTATCCTGCCTTCCGAGTTACCAGAGGCAACACTGCTTT
The DNA here is from genome assembly GCF_011064425.1 of Rattus rattus. Lineage (NCBI taxonomy): Eukaryota > Metazoa > Chordata > Mammalia > Rodentia > Muridae > Rattus > Rattus rattus. Next base: position 43,311,525 of record NC_046165.1, read on the forward strand.
CGAAATATCTGTATAGCAGAACATGAGTTGCTGGTTCTCCAATCACTATATTTCTTTCTTTTTTAATAGATCATTTGTCTTTTATGGCAATGCTATATATTTTAGCTATACCATTAGATCCCACATTCAGGATTAAAAATCAACTTTTGTGTGTAAGAATGAATGTGTAAGATGCATTGTACATAAAATAGATGGTGTAAAAATGGTTTCTTTCTCTTGTGACATGAGAGTACTTTCAGATTGCAAATTCCTGTAGTCCTCATAGTAACTGGAGTTAGAGTCTTATAAACCTTCTTTTCCACCATTTGCTAAAGCACTGTTGACCTTGAACTTGGGAAATGATACTGTTTAGCTTGAAGATGCATCAAAGGACAGTATCTCAAATATATTCCACTTTTTATTGCATCCTATAGACTAAGATATATTTACTTGTGTGGTTCCTCCTAACTGAACCAGAAATATCCTGCCCATCGCTCAGTATTTATGTTCTGGCTTAGAGTTATACCCGGACAATGAAAGATAAAATGGGATAATGGATATCAGAGACAATTTTTATCTCCATCTGAAATATAAGGAATTAGAATTAAATATTCTTCAAATATTGAAATATATGAAAGAAGATATAGGCTGTATTACACAAAACTAAGGGACACTATGAGCAGATATTTAAGAGTGGAAAAGATCAATGTATAACATTTGATATGAGACAAACATCAAGATTTTTATCTGCAAGTTCTTTGCACTAAAGTTTTAGTTAAAAATTATATAGAAGGCTTAGGTGTATAAATTTTAGATATTTAAATTAAAAAATTCAATGGAGAAATTAAACAAATGTAATGATCAATTCTAAGAAATGTTGACTATTAGAGGACATTGATTTATGTGTTTTACTTGTCTTAACTCTATAGGCATGTGATAGATCACAAAAGAGATTATTGGACTAAAATCACGTAGGCTATTCTACTGAGAATGGACGAGCTGCAGAATTGTTAAAAGAATGGTGACATGGAAAGTAAAGATGGAAACATTTCTTCTTAGAGGGGCTCTAAAAAAATGATTCTAGAAAGACTAGAGTAAGATCATATTTTAAAAAGATCATTGCTAGATTGATTAAAGGAATGGCAACTCAACCCGACAGGAACGTCGACTATTGCACCTGTAGAAAAAGCACAGTTTACATTTCCATGGCGCTTTCATGTGTGTATGAATTCAAAATTCACTATAGCTGAAAAAAAGATTTTAAAATATCCATTTCCCTATCCAATCATGTAGTATTTATTTAATATTTGCAAGCACACTGCTGGCTTCTTTCCCAAGCATATCCATCCCTACCTCTTCAATGTAATATCTGCATCTCATTCAATGTCTTAAATATATTTATTGACCTTTAGATTAATTTTTCTATCTTGGGATATTGCTGTTAACATCTGTTTTATAACACTAGCTTTTCTGTTTTTTCAACACTGTTCCCTTCCAGCTTCTCCCCATTCTTTATTAGATACTTCTAATTACGAGTGTCCACGAGCCTTATTTAAGGCAGGGTTTTATAAAGTCCCATTAATTTTACATAAACGTCATAGATCCTCAGTGGATTGGATTTTATAATTCTGATATACCTTAAATGAACAAACATATCACTGTCTCTAGGGAAAATAACTCCAATGTTACTTATGTCTAATCAATGTGAAAATATCTGGAGGTTTAATGGCTCCAGACTAACTGCCACATGAGAATAGTTAACCTCCCAACTTGTATTGCCACTTAAAGGAAGTGATTGATATTAAAATGAAGGAATTGGCAGGCTGTACATGGACTTATGAGGAAATTACATCCCTTGAAGGTAACATTCACCTTTTAGTAAAAACCCAGTGTTAGTGTTAATTCTTTCTTCTCCCCTGCCCCTCCCTTATGCTTTATCTGTCTGGCTCCCCTTCAAACTCTCACAGTCTCCGAGGGAGCGAGCGTTCCCAAATCTGACATTCACTCTTCTCTTCTGTTTCTTCCTTGCCAATTTCAACTACTTTTAGTATTTCAACTGTCACTTTTCTTTCATGCAAATGATTGCCAAATATACATCTCTAGTCGTAATTTCATCACTGAGATCTTGGTGTGATTTTGCAACTCTTACAAAAAAGAATTTGGTATACTTAATCCAATTAACATTTAGCCCATTGTGTCAGAAAAAAAAAAATAAAAAGCACACCGCTTCTCTTCCTCAGAAATAACACAGAATTGCTTCGCGTTCTGCCTTTTCATTCAGGGCTGGTATTTCTCTGTTAGTCAGTTATGAATCATCCAATCATTTATCAAACTTATGTAAAATAAAGCTCAAGTGAGTAGTAGAGATAAAACATCCTGACAAAATAGTTACCTTTCTTTTACCATTACGAAATCCCTGCAACAATTAACTCATTAAGAAAAGAGGTTAGTCTCACCCACAGCTATGGCAAACAGCATAGATCAAGTAAACTGACTGCTTTGAGTCTGCAGCAAACATACTATATGGCAATGGTACAGAGAATATAACAGAGCAAAGTTTCCAATGCACAGTCAGAAAGCAGAAGAGAGGCCAGGATCCACAATCTCCTTAGACCACTAAGAACTTTCCAAAGGGCACCCCTTCTTGGCTATCCCCAGCATCACGCAATAGCACCCTCATGGGAGCAAACACAGTGACTTCTGGTAAATATTCACGATGCAAGCTCTGCACTGACCTTTGCATCTCTTTAACAGTAGCTTACATAATTTCAGATCTTGTATGTGTGGCTCTGTGTGCGCTTATCTAACCCTACACTGCATAGTAATAATCAGTGTGTCCTTATGGAAGCTATGGAGTGAGTTGAGGGCTTGGTCAAGAAGTCTTTATTATGGAGACTGTTTCAGGAGCTCTAGAGGACCTAAAATACTGTGATTTCAGCAGATGAGAGTTAGCACAGGGTTGCAAAATGAGAAAGAATTTTTTTTTCTTATGTTCTGAGAATGAAGACCAGGATCGGTGACGACAAAGAACAGTTTGAAATACAATGGGAAGTTTGGCATATTCTGAGCCTCAAGGGTAGAATTTGGATTCAGTCCTAATGCCAAATGAAAGCTACCCTACAGAGGTAAATTTATGAATTGCAATCACCTAGAGCTTGGTAATTAGTGAAATGGTCTAATGATATATTTTAGAGGTGGAATAATTTTTAGAATGAAGGCCTAGTGTCATAGTGTAGACTATTCTAGAAAACAAGTTAAAAAACAACCACTAATTCTAGTGGAAGAGGATGAGAAGAGACTGTCTCTAAAGAAAAGAGGGCATTAAAGCTAAGATCATGGTTCTCTGGTTTGTCAAACTGAGGGGTACCCATTCAACCTGGTACAACCTTTCAAGGCAAAGAGTGAGCAAACTTTCTTCTGAACTCAACTTACAGGGGAATCTTCCTAAAAACATTTCTTTGTTGTATTCCAAATATATGCAATTAGAATAGTTTAATCATCCTATAAAATTGAGTTATGAGGTTTACCTTACAGAGGAATCTTCCTAAAAACATTTCTTTACTGTATTTCAAACGTAGGCAATTAGAATAATTTAATCTTCCTATGAAATTGAGTTATGGAGTTGGCCAGATGTTTCATGAGGTAAAGGGACTTGAAGCATTCAAGAAAAACTAAGTTCCTAGAACCCACTTAAAGGTGAAGGAAAGATCTAATTTCATAAAGTAGCTCCTTATCTCCATGTGTGTGCTGTAACATGCGCATGCATCCCCATTCTACATAAGCAGACATCTCACAGACGGAGACATAGAAACACACAGATAGACGATAGGTAGAGATGATAGATAGATAGATAGATAGATAGATAGATAGATAGATAGATACATAGATACATAGATACATAGATACATAGATAGGTTTAGAAAAAAACACAAACACAAATGTCCTTAGCACTTACTTGTCACTGATGCTACAACTCAAGGTCAACGGGTATGTGGACATGTCTATGGCTGCTTAATCTCTAGATGGGATGAGTAGGAATACTTCTATATTATCTGTGGGTAGTGATTGCTTATTTATATGTGTTATGGTTTCAGTTTATTTCCCCTTAATGATAAACTATATCCATAACTTATTACTGTCTTTGTTAGCCTGCTTAAGGAAATATATTTTTATTGAAAACTGAAATAAAACCACAATTCAAGTTTCATTTGATATGAACGAAGCTTTATGTTAGTTGTATAAATAAGAGGATAAATCAGTGTCATTAGTGAAAAATCCCTTCCAAAATAGCTGTGAGAAATGTGAGAAATGGCACATTAGTAGAATTGTAGCATATTTCGTAAATACGGACACAGCTACTGGATGAAAACTCTACTCATTTTCTTAGAAAAAAATATTGCCAGGTGTGGTATGGTGCTACATGTCTTCAATCCCAGCACTTGGGAAAGAGAGGCGGGCCTATCTCTGTGAGTTCGAGGCCAGTCTGGTCTCCAGAGTGAGTTCAGGACAGTTAGATCTACCGAAAGAATGTGTGTCTCAAAAAATGATTTTTGTGTTCTTCTCTGGGCTAGATATTTGGGTGGAGACTTGTATATTTGCCTTTACTAGCATAAGTAGTGATGGACCAGGGCCTAGTATTTCCATATTCTTACTATTAGACTTGAGAACTGAAAATTAATATTTACAAATTCATAGAAGAAGCAGGAAAACTTTATTCAGAACAAAGAGATATGAAAGACTATAGAGAAGCAGTTCTTAATATGTGGGCCATGACCCCTTTGAGGTCAAAAGACATTTTCAGAAGTCACCTAAGACCACCAGAAAACACATTGCTATAAAGAGATAAACACCCATGTCTGACACCAGGAGGTAGAACACTCCAAGATGCTGGGATATGGCCTCGGTTCTGTATTCATAGAGTCTAGAGGGAGGAGAGGCTGAGGTCCTTACTAAGGACCACAGTTTGAGTGGTTCTTTGTTTTGTTTTCATTTTATCTACAGTATATTTACTTTCCATAATGAATCTTATTTTAATTAGATACAGGCCCATTTATGCATAGGTACGTTTGTAAGTAAGAGGTTATTCATAAGAATTCACCTAAATGACCTTGTTTACAATACTAAGCATACATCCAAAACCAGTTCAGTTAAAATGGACCTATTCAAATTTAGGTGTATTGAGAATACACTTGAAGAGAAACTATGTTGTGTTGTTTCTAAGTGTAGCAAAATATATAGTGTTGTTCAAAGAAGAGAGTAAATGTAAGCCAATACAGCAGGTGGGTTGAGGGGTTGCAAAGTTCCTAAGAGCATTGTTTGGGAAAGGGTGCTTATGGATAGTATATGTAGGTGTTGGAACTGGGCTGTCAAGTGTATTACAGAAAAGGGGGCATTCACAATACAAACCAAAGAGGGTCTCAGTCTAAACTACCTCTTACATTTGTCTGACTGGTGATTTTTATAGCACAAAATGGCTTGTTCTTTACCTACATGACAGGTTATTTTGATCTACACTCCTCCTTCCCTGATTCTGAATATGTGGTAGGTTGGTTAAGATTGCCTCCACATGACCTCAGGGAGTCAGGAGATTTTAGGAACTATCTTTGCTGAGTATTGTGTAACAGAATTTGCAAAATATGAATGGAACTCATACAATTCCATTGAACTATTATGTCTTCCCATTTAATCCCAAGATAATAGTGCAATAAAGAAGAAATAAGCTATTTTGGTGGCAGCTATTGCTGAAATATTGGTTTTCTAATTCAGGATACCCGTCTCAGAGGCCCAGGAACTTTGCTGTACTGTTTGCTATTCCAGAAAATAATTGCTCAATATGCTAAAAGAGTGAAATCAAATTACCTAAACAATAGTCAGAATGTTACATACAGTGTTAGATTCTGTTTACTTTAATGTATGAAACTGGTCTGTTCATGCTGCTGGAAACAATACACTACAGAGGAGAAATTTTACTACAACACAGTATTTAGATATGAATTCCGATTATAATTACCTGGAGCTTATATGTAACCATTAATTTACCCAGTAAATCTAAAAATAAGAAGTTAGGCCAGAGGCAAGTGAAATCTGCTGGGTCATAAGGTAAGAATGCCTTCTTTCTCATTTATAATTCTTGTCATTCTAGAGTGGTAAAATCAGGACTCCTGGTGATAGAATCAAGGTAGAGTAAGCTTATCAACTGAGCTGCATCTAAAGCCTATGTAATATCAAGAGATTTATAAACCACATCAAAATAAGGTAAAGAACGGTGTGAGAAAATGACCAATACTTTTGTTCACCTGTGACTGTATCAAAACTACAGATAGTCATGAAATAGGAAAATATAATAACAGCTTTGAACTCCTTACTGTAAGTAATGTTTTTGAATGAGAAATGTATAGCTGGCATGCTATATTCTTTCTTCATCTGAATCACTATGGCAACAGCTTAGTCTAACGATACTAAGGTACATAAATGCAATGTCATACATTATTGTTATGGGCATTATATAAGCAGTAGGGAATGAGAAATGAGGCTTTTCTTTCAATGTGTTTTGCTTTTCTAACACTAACTGAAGACAGAGGGAAAATTAAGCTTGGATAATTATGACCACAGCTAAATTCATTCTGGAGATCATGTAGGGGTATATGGCAATCCCCACCTGCCAGCAAAAAGTTTAAAAGTTTGTCAAACATGTCTGAATGGTGACCGATCTAATCACAGCTAAGAAATAACCATCCAGTGTGAAAAACATTACTATGATCACCGTTGGCAACACAGATCACCTAACCACATCCATCTTGACTGGTTACCATCATGGCTGCAGCTCTGAGCAACCATGGCCTCTTATCTCCACATAGGTTCACAACACACTCGAAATAATCGAAACTAGGACATGCATACCTGGAAATGTAATAGCAAACCCTAGAACTCTCAATAGAATCTCCATCTACATGTAGGGATTGAAGTCCCTTTTGTCCTGAATACCATGTAGCGCTCTCTCTCTCTCTCTCTCTCTCTTTCTCTCTCTCTCTCTCTCTCTCTCTCTCTCTCTCTCTCTCTCTCTCTCTCTCTCTCTCTCTCCTCTCTCCTATCTCTATTCAGTTACTCTGACATTGCAGCTACCTGGACCTCCCTTATGTATGTTGACAAAAAGCTGCACCTTGTATTGAGTTTTACTCTTCCACCTTCTGTCACAGGGTTCCCTCCATTTCAACACTGCTTCACTTGTGTTGAGTTTGCTCAGAGCCGTCACTAACTAAAGAGAACTTGATCTTGATATTGTTTTGCATTTACTATACCAAACAACAACAATGACAAAACAAGCAAACTAACAAAAAAACTTAGAAAAGGTAATTGACAATTAATAGAATTTTGTAAGACTCATAGGGCCATACCCTGTGTGACAACTTTCTTGCTGTATCACATGATAGAAGGCTTCTCATGCAATTGGTGTGCAAGGTGCTAAAACTGTCTTCTGTAAAAATCCTATGGTCATTATAATAGCACTAACTACTGAAGAGTCCATCCTTAGAACCTAGCGACTTTTGAACAATGCATTTCTCAACACTATCATAGCCCACAATGTTTACCAGGACAAGAATGGCATAGGACAAGTCCAAATCACAAGAGTAAGTCTAGCCACTTTTTGGAGAACATCTTATGTATTTAGGAGACCAAATAGCTCAAAATTTCACAATATGATAGTATATAGTTTGGAGAGGTTACAGTACATGTTGGCTCTATCTTACTAGCTCAAACTGTGTTCACAATGTAGTTAACTTTATACTGTTTGTGAAATTATCTTTTAAGTTTGGGCATAATGCTCACATTTGAGAAGTATGATATCCAATCACAGTTCTTCATGGTAGTTGTAAAATGTACTCATCATAATTGGTAGTTCTATTTCATTTCCTTGTAAAACAAGTGTGCTAAAATGTATTATTAAGCATATATTAATATTTTTCTTGTTTTCCTATTAATTTTGAACTGCTGGAACACACTTGCAGATGTGGTTAAGTATTGACTGATATTTTTTAAACAAACACACACATATACCTTAGAATCTTCAGAGACAAAGAATGAAACATTGTGGCTATCACTAGTTTGTCCTTTCTATTGTAAAACTCACTAACAGGAATCTGAGAATTATTTTCATTGTATGAAAAAGGAAGTTGAGTTGAAAAGAACAATGAGTGTTTTTATGATATAACAGTGTAGAAGGCAGAAAATATCTGAAGGAAATTTATAACGTAATTTATATTCAGTCATTGCTCTTTAGCTGCTAGAGCACTTGAGTGAAAATTTCCCCTAAGTCCTATTTTGCTTCAAGAGGTGAAATGAAACATTCTACAATGCTCAGATAGATTTGTATTTATTTCCCAGATGGAAAGTGAGACCAATGTCTAACAAGGATATTTAGTTTATGAAACAAAGACAAAAAGCAAATAATTCATAATATACAGAATAGAACAAAAATAAAACTAATAATAGATATATTTACTCTTATAAGATTCTGAAATTATATTAAGACAGTGAGTTAAAATTGGATAAATAGGTATAAGATAAATAATATAAGATGTATATTCAAAAATTAACTTACAGATTTCAATGAACTGAAAATAGGTTAAAGAAAATATACTCAAAATTTTTAAGCTTTTAAATTTTATAGATGATTTGAAACTTTAGATTAATTTGCCTATATTTTTTAATAAACATTTCTGGTATTTATATATCACTCTTGTTCAAAACAAATGACCTTTGGAGAGAGTAGGAGTTAGATAGACTCCTAATAAGCAAGCAGGTAGGGAGAGGGATCATGGTTAAGTAATGAAGGTGGCAAATTTCCAAGGTGGCCAGGTTCTTCCTCCCTCTACTGACTTCAGACAAAAACTTGTCAGGTTTTTAACAAAGGCTCAGTAATTTTGGGTCTCCTACCAACAGATACAGGATAAAAAGTTCAAGATCTTATCAGGACAGGTAAGAAAACTGCTATGGACCAATCTAGCATACCATCTTTCTGAATTTGAATAACCTCATTCACGCACTGAGGATGATCTTTTTTTGAGTTGTGTCCATTTACCTGTAATTTCATGATTTCATCATTTTTGATGACTGAGTAATACTCCATTGATATGCACAAATCTATTAAAATAAATCCTGATTGTTTCTAAATTTAAAATATTAAGAACAGTCTACCAGTGAACATGGTGGAATGGAGTAGTCCTTGGGTAAATGCCCAAGCATGGTACAACTGGGTCTTGAAATAAACTGATTTCCACCTTCTTGAGGAACTTTCACAGTGATTTTCAGAGTGAATATACAAGTTTTCACCACTATCAACATTGGAGGAGTGTTTCCTCTACTCCAGCATGAGCTGTCATTTGTTTTATTGATCTTAGTCATTCTGACATATGTAAAATGAAATCTTTGATTTCTATACCCATTTTGACTAAGTATGCCTAACATGTCTTTAAATAAATCTCAGTTTTTGCGAATTCCCTGTTTAGGGTTATGCCACAAATTTTAATTGGGTTATTTTTTTCTTGATGTTTATTATTTTTAGTTCTTTATATATTTTGGATATTAACCTTTTATCAGATGTGTAGTTGGTAACAGCATTTCCAATTCTATGGGCTACCACTTGAACCAAAAGGCAAACCAAGTACAGTTAACCTTAAAAAGTAGAGGAATAAAATGAAATCTAGAGATTTGGTAATATAAACTTCTGTTCTTCAGTTAAAAAGATGGTGATCTGTTCTCTGAAAGTCATTGTCAGAAGGAAATATCAGCTGCCCATAGGTTGGGAAATGATCTTCACCAAACCTACATTAGATAGAGGGCCAATATCCAAAATTTACAAAGAAATAGACACCAACAACCTGTTTGCAGACACCAAACCTGGCGCTGTTGCAGTTGCTACAAGGCACTTCCTGACAGGAACCTGGTATCTATACTCCTTGGGTGGTTCAGTCAGCAACTGACCAATGCAGATGTGGATTCTTTTAGCCAACTATCAAACTGAGCTCAAGGACCCTAGTTGGGGAGCTGGTAGAAGGACTGGCGGGTCTGAGGGGTATTACAACACCATAGAAAGAAAAAAATCAGCTGCCCACACCACCTAGTGCTCCCAGGAACTAGACCACCAACTAAGGAGTTTACAAGGAGGGAATCCATGGCTCTAGACGCATAGGGAGCAGAGAATGACTTTGTTTGACATCAGTCAGAGGGAGCCTCTTGGTCCTGTGAAGATTTGATGTCCCAGCATAGGGGGATCCTGGAGGGGTGGGGTGAGAGAGGGTGAGTGGGTCAGGGAGCACCTTTATAGAGGCAAAGGGGAGGGAGGAGAGGGACGTTATCAGATAGGGGCTTGTGGAGTGGTAACCTGGAAATGGGATATCATTTGAAATGTAAATGAATGGAATGATTAATAAAAATACATAAAATAATTGAAAAATGGATACAGAACTAAACAGAATTCTTAGCACAGGGATCTCAAATGGCCAAGAAGCACTTAAAGAAATGTTCAAAGTCTTTCATAATCAGGGAAATGCAAATCAAAACAACTAGGCGACTCCATCTTATAGAGTGGCTAGGATTAAAAACTCAAGACATAGCACATGCTGGCAAGGATGTGGAGCAAAGGGAATACTACTTCATTGCTGATGGGAGTGCCAACTTGTATAACACGTTGGAAATTAATTTGGCATTATCTCAGAAAATTGGGAACAGTTCTACCTCAACACCTAGCTGTACCACTCCTGAGAATATACCAAAAAGATACTCCAACATCCCACAAAGACACTTGTTTCACTATGTTCATAGCAGCTTTATTCAAAATAGCCAGAAACTGATAACAACCCAGATGCCCCTCAACTGCAAAATGGATAAGGAAAATGTAGTACATCTACACAATGGAATACTATACAGCTATTAAAACCCAAGTTAGGTAACCCAGTCCCAAAAGGACATACATAGTGTGTACTCACTTATAAAGGGAGATAGACCATAAAATCCACGTACCATGTTACAGTCCACAGACACAAAGAAGCTAAACAAGAAGGAAGGCCCAAGCTAGGAAGCTTGAATGTCCCTTAGAAAAGGGAATCAAATAGTCATCAGAGGCAGATGGAGGGAGGGAACTGGAAGGGAGAGGAAATGGAGAGGGGAATGGAGGATTCAGGATCAGGTGTGGGGAAGGACAGGAAAGATGGTCAGATAGCCACAAGAATGAATACAAATCTGCAACTGACAGGGATGAGGAGTTGGGGGTTATCACCAGAAGGAGACAGAGATCTGAGATAAGTGAAGTACCCAAGAATCAATGGGCGTGACCTTAGCTGAACTCACTAAATTGGAGAAACGGAACCTGAGGAGGCCACCTCCTATAGCCAGGCAGGAAACCCAGTATAGCAATAGAGAAATCAACCTGCCCACAAAACTTTCAACTCCGAATGTATCCTGTCTACAGGAAATGCAGGGAGACGGCATGGAACAGAAACTGAGGGATTAACCAACCAATAACTGGTCAGCCTTGAGACCCACCCCATGGGCAAACACCCATTACCTTACACTATTAATGACACTCTGTTATGGTTGCAGATAGGAGCGTGTCCTCCGTGAGGATCCACCCAGCAGCTGACTCAGACAGATACAGACATCCACAGCCAAACAGTGGATGGAAGTTGAGGACTCTTTGGAAGAATAGGAAGAAGGATTGCAGGGCTTGAGGGGCATAGGAACTCCACAGGAAGACCAACAGAGTCAACTGTCATGGACCTTTGGGATTCTCAGAGTCTGAAGTACCAACGAAAGAACACACTAGGGATAGACCTAGGTCTCCTCTCTCATATATAGCAGATGTGGAACTTGGCCTGCATGTTGGTACCAAATAACTAGAAAGGGAGCTATCCCAAAAGCTGCTGCCTGTATGCGGAATATTTTCTTTTATCTGGGCTGCCATGTCTGGACTCAGTGGGAGAGGAAGCACCTAGCCTATCAGAGAATTGTAGTGGAGGGGTGCGGGGTTTTCAGGGAGCCCCCTTCCGTTCAAAGGAGAAGGAGAGAAGAGGATTGTGGGAGTGAGTGACTGGGACAAGAACAGTGAGCAGGATGTAAAGTGAGTAAGTTAAAAAAAATTAATTTAATAAATAAATACTATAAATTGAGGGTGAATTTGACTGGAAACCAATATTTGATTTAGCAATAAACAATTTCAAGAGGTCTACAATAAATATACTTAAAAAATGCGAAGAAATGGTGTTTCGATTAAATATTTAAACTGTTGTTATAATGACAAATGTGGAATTTTAATAAAGAAATAGAAATTATAACTGGAAATGTAATAGAACTTCAACAAATGAAACCAAACTGGCAAAATTAAAAATTACACCATGTGAGCTCAATGACAAAGAGGTTGAAGTAAAGGGACAATGATCCCTGACAGCCATTCACTTTGTTGAACACAAAATACTGAAGCTTTGACATAATAACAATAATAAAAAATCCCATATTGAACCCATGCATGCACATGTTCACAGACAATGAAGACATTTAAAGCAGCATCTTCTAATCCTAGATTGATCATTTACTTTGGATTTTGCAGTTCTTGTATTTCAAATTATTGACATTTTATTATGGCCTGATATTAAAGATTTTAAAAAATTACAATGTTAACTTAAAAGTAAAGTGACACTAGTTTTTCACATTTACTTATCATAATGGCCAACTGAATTTCTGTTTATAGAATTGTAAGCATCTTGTTTCCCCAAAGATAATACTTTCCTATTATCTTAAGAATTTCATCATTACCAGCCTATAACAGCATAGTTAAAGTAGTCGGAAAATCGAATACCTGTCTATTTTTTTCTTCTGCGTCTTGACTTGTCTGCCCCATAACTTTGTCTAATGAATCATGTCCAGACTAAATTCCACATTCTCCTTGCTAAGCTTAGTGCTATGGGAAAGGTCCTCCCCAGCCCTTCATGGCTCACAAATGGCACCATGATCAATGCAGTTGCACAGCACAGACCTTGTAGGACCTCATAGGACTGTGTCATACTTTCCTTTCTCCGTTTCCAACCAATCACTATGTCCTGGAAAATGAACCTTTTGTACGGCACTCTTACATGTTCTCAGTGTCCCATTTTCTTTTTTCAGTCTCCCATTATCGTTCATCTGGATTAAAGGAGCAGCTTCAAAGGAGAGTTTCGATCACTCTTCCACAATATAATTGGATTCATTTGCTATTTATTTATTTATTTATTTATTTATTTATTTATTTATTTATTATTTTGGGTGTGGTATATAATATGTATATATATATATATATACATATATATATCATTATGGAGGTGAAGGCAGGTACAGGATAGAACAAGGCCTGTCATTGGACGAGAAGGAAGGATGGGCAGAAGAAAAGTTATAGAGAGGCAGAGGAGGCCAGAGCAAGGGGAGGCAGCAGAGAGAACATGGCAGTGGATGTTAAGATTCCCCTTTGCACATATTACAGGTTGTTATGACTGTTCTTAAGGGATGGATGTGTACAGGATTTTGTGTTGTCTAGATGAGCCAATTATATCTTATCTAGGTGGATGGTCTATATCCTTATCAATTGGTTGTAAGTTTATTGTGTGGATGTATTGTGGATTGAGAATTTAACATGCAAATCTGATTGTTACACTATACTTTGTTGAGTCTTGATTTTACTGGGTGGCTGGAACCAGAGAGTTATCAGAGAGCCGCAGGGAGAAATACTAATCTGAGATGAATTAGCGCTAGTTACAATGGCCCTTAGAGCCAGAACTAGCGACCGCCAAGGTATGTGCAGGAACCGGTTCTGCCACTTACTTATTTTTACTGTGTGTGTGTGTGTGTGTGTGTGTGTGTGTGTGTGTGTGTGTGTGTGTGTGTGTATGCTTGGTCAGGTGTGCATGCCTGTACACAGACGTGAAGGAAAAGGATTCCTGGGGTCCTGCTCTATAATGCTCCCCTTCATTCCCTTCAAGGAGAGGTTCTAAGTGGAGCTGGGCTGGCAGCCAGCAATCCCCAGTAATCCTCCTGTCTTTCCCCATGCCCCGCAGAGTGGAGCTACAGAAGAGTGTGGCCGTGAACAGATAGTTACATGAGCTATTGAGTATTTAAAAATCAGGTGATCATACAAATCATCAAAGGCTCTTACCCACTGGGACATCTCTCCAACCCTATCACCATTTAAGAACCGTGCAGACTATTATTTCTCTCTGTTAACATAGGCACCTGCCTTCAGCTGACTTAAGGCCATTCCGATGACAGAGTCACCTTGCTCTGTGACCACTCATTGCATGACTCTGCCTCCATCCTTGCAGCTCCTCCTGCAGAGTGACACTGCACTCCATTCCTCCTTTGATCACACCACCTTCCTCCAGCTGTCCTTCATCTCTCAGGTGAGGTGTTACTTTCTTGGTGACATTTTCCCAGGCTAATCTCCCATCTCTGTTCTGTGATCTCTTATTACCACTTGTCTTTCCTCTGGAGTGCTTTTTCAAGTGTGCTTAAATAATTAATTGAATAATTTATTGTGTAATGTCTGTTTCTCCTACTAAAATGTGTGCTTCAGGGATCTTAAGAACAACTTCCACGTTTCCCTTCCTGTGTAATTTAGAGGTGCTGTTAGCTGGGGAGAAGTTGATGAGAGGTTTTACTTCAAAGTGGAGATTAGTTAGAAAGTGTTTGTCCTCAAGAGCTTTAGTTCAGGGGCATGATTCTTGTTTGGTGCTCTGTTTAAAACCAGAGGCCTGGTACCTAGGCTGTGAATAATTTTTTATGGGTTTGATAAGACAAAGAACATAACTTAAAATCTATGTATGGCAGACATACATAGAATGCAATTAGTATCGAAAATAGAATCCATATTTTGCATAGTAAGCATATACCAAAACTGAAACTTTTGTTACATTAAGAATTTCCAAACATTCCTCACTGATTATAACTTATTATTATTATTATTCTCGTTGTTGTTGTTGTTGTTCTTCTTCTTCTTCTTCTTCTTCCTATTATTATTATTATCATCATAATTATTATCTGTGGTTGTTTTAAAATCATGCATTATATTATGACAGGTTATTTTGTACCCTGATGCTATCTTCTGTCTGTATCATCTCATGTACAGATTATCATGGATTAGTATTCAGCAGTTAATGGAACGATACATTTACATTTTCTTTAGAAAAATCTAGACTAACATACCTATGTGTGTTCATCAGTAAATATGTGAATGAGAGAGAGAGAAAGAAAGAAGGAAGAGAGATAGTTTTTAATTTAGGTCCACCATCTACTTAGATTTGGAATATATTTATTAAACTGTCAATATCTTCTATGGAGTTCTATTAACATAGAGGCCACAGACAAATTGCAAATGATTCATTGAATATAGATGGAAAGAAAATTAAAAAATTATATATTGTTATGCTTAGAATAAATAATTTAATATTCAAAATTGTGTTCATACAGCAACAAAAGGTTTGCTTGACCCTCCATTTTATACATCTGCTCTAATTTAAAGTTAAAATATTCTAATTCCAAAATGAAAATGAAAATCCTATATGACACACTGGAATTTTTGCATTACTCGTTTGTATGCAGTTCAATCTATCTTAACTGAATCTAGGCAATATATTTTGACTTCAAGCCACAGAGAGAGTGCTTATTGGCATAACTACAAACTTTAAATTTCAATTCCCTATGGGATATTTAAACTCCCTGGTTAATGAAGGAATAACACCTATTAGTGTAGAGCCTAATGCTTCCAACTAATAATATTGACTGCTGCTTCAGATTAGAGAATATAAAAACAGCTAAATTAATCACCAATACCATTTCTACCGAGAAGCAAGAAAACATGCTTACCATATCCCGGGAGTATATTCTAGGGATGTGAGCAGAAGCATAAATTCAGAACTATTATATCTTCCTCCTGGTAAAATGCCTCAGCTACTTAATTTTTATCTGGGCAATGATGCAAAACTAAGGCATTGGTCAGCTCCAGTGCTTACAGAACCAGTGCAGAAGAAATCTTTATTTCATGTACCTGGGCCTCGCCTCAGATTTTTTATTTAAGAGGCACCAGACATTCTGTGTAAATGTTGATTATAAGCTAAACTTTGGCTGTTATTTTGGGTAAAGAAGATGAAGGTTTGGAATAGGCCAGATGACTTTAATGAATATCTAAACCTCTAGTAGGAAAATGGGAGCTGACAGCAGCAAACTTACAGAATCAGAGAAGCCAGAAATATTAAAGTGGCACTGGATGACATCCTTAGGATCAAGATTTGAAAGGATGGCATGGAATTTTCTGCATATCCAATCAGTCATCAAGCCAAATTGCAAGTGAATTTACCTCCTATGTAAAACTTTGGAATTCCCACAGAGAGGACTTGGAAGGCAAACGTATCCCTAGGTGAGCAGTCAGAGCACCTGATTCCTGTATAATTACATGGAATGAGAATTTGATACATGACAGTAATTACCTAGCTGAAGGTGCAATTAGCCATTTGTGACCTCATTCTGAGTGGCAACTAATTAACCCTTAATGTCAAAAATGTCAACCTTCATCAAGACACCAAAGAAAAGTACTACATGATCAGCTAATACTTGTTCCAACCTATTAATGGTTGAATCTGTCATTAGAGAGGTGAATGTTTCGTTTTTATATCAACCTGTATGTTAAGATGTGAATTATGCTCCATTTTCTTTTCTTTTGAGGCCCTTTCCTATGTTATCTTTGTGTGCATAAAAATTCTTCACCAAAATAGAAAAAAATTGTCATGTGCATATAGAGTTATCCTCCCAGTAGTATAAAATGCAATCAAGAAGATACACAGCTGACTGCAATGACCTGGTGGTATGTGTATTGGTTTTGGGTATCTTTGGCTTTAAATAAGTCAACAAATTAGAAACAGTATACAACTACAATATAATTATGTTCACCGGCATCTCTCAATTATTGGCACGATGAAAATTCTCACTAGTACCTTCTTTTCATAAATGTTGAAGAAATAAGAAATTTTCTCTCTGTTTTTCTGAAAGCATAAAATCACCATCATTTTTCATGCCAGCTAATTTCATGCCATGTCGAATTCTTATTTATTGCTCTTATTTGATAGCTTTAGATGTACACAATTCGGGCAGCTGGCCCCAATCTATGCAAGTTTGATCCAAATAAATAAAAGTTTTATCCAAATAAAGAGTGTACCATATACACTCTTCGTTCAAAATTTTAGGATCTATCAAGGTAACCTCAAAAATAATATTAAAATAATTTGCATGGACCCACAGTCATTTAGTCTGAAATAAATCCAATTATTAAAT
Organism: Rattus rattus; assembly: GCF_011064425.1. NCBI lineage: Eukaryota > Metazoa > Chordata > Mammalia > Rodentia > Muridae > Rattus > Rattus rattus. The sequence continues at coordinate 43,328,847 of NC_046165.1, forward strand.
AAGATCACCATGGCACATACTTGCCTTAGAAAGTGAAAATAAAGTCTAGTCCTGATAAGCCATTCTTTTGGATTTATCACTGCAAAGTGTGAAATGTTGAAATGTGTTACTGAAATTTTGTCAGCTCTTTGATTTTTCCATTCTTTCTACAAGGTTGTTTCAAGGATCTAAACTTAATTTAGGTAATTCAGTTTTTATGGAGACCGAATCATTTTCTCAAACATTCTACAATCTCATCTTTGTGGAATAGCAGGTGCGAGCAAAGAAAAGTCTATGAGTAATGTAACGAACAGTGTGCAGGGGCCTTAACCTCAGTGTCTGGTGCCTCAGCTTCCTCACCTTTTTACATAGTTCAGAAATGACAGCTTGTTATAACTTACCAATACATCAATGTGTTCTATTATTTACAAATAGCCATAAAGCCTAACTTTGCTTTGCATAGAGAGGCAAATATATATAGTTTCTATTTACTTTAATAAACTCTAAAGGATTTCTTTGTCGTTTATACAGTTGGCAGTAGTATTGTTTCTCCCAGCAACAATGAGAATTTTTCCATTTATTTATGTATTTATATTCAGTCAGTCAGTCAGGGAATTCACAGTATGTCCTGGTTAGGTAGCTCCCAACCTCCTCCTGGCCCTGCCCCATACAGTCTTTTCCCAATAATCTCTCTCCCTTTCTCCTCTGAGAGGGTGGAGATTCACCTGCTATTCCTCAACTCTGGAACGTCAACATCTGCAGGGTAGGTTTATCCTCACCCACGGAGGCCAGACGAGTCAGCCCAGCTAGGGGAACAGGATCCACAGACAGCCAACAGCTTCAGACTCAGTCCCTGCTCTACTCGGGGGACCCACAGGAAGACACATGTGCTACAGAGCAACAGGGAGAATTCATAAGCAGAAATCATGAGAAATCATGAGGAAGATGGAAGATGCTTCTGGGGTTCTGTCATGCAGCACACCCGCAAGGAAGAGACATTTAGGTTGGAGAAGGAGCTTTCAGTTCTGTACAAGTAGCTGCTGAGAAGGCGAAGTACTAGATTGTACAATAGGTGTACCCTTAATATTTGACAGGCCTACTTAATACTCTTTTTTTTCTTTTTTTTTTCTTTTTTTTTTTTGAGTTGGGACCGAACCCAGGGCCTTGCGCTTCCTTGCGCTCTACCACTGAGCTAAATCCCCAACCCCTTACTTAATACTCTTTAAGTGGCCAATCATGCTTTATTCCCAACAGCATTGACTAGGACTCCTTATGTTCTCCTTATTCATAGCAACCCTTGTTAATTTGCCCGTTTGATGAATAATTCCGATACACATGTGACCCTCATTAGTATACACTGATGACTAGGGATGCACCCAACACTTCATATCATCTTTTACATGCCTGTTCAAATCATTTACTGCTATCAATTTGGGTTTTTCATATTGTTTTTGGGTTTTGCATATGATTTTGGTATCCCATCCATGAAACCACCACTTATATCAATGTCGTTAAGATATTCTTCTCTTGAGCTCTTCTAAAATATTTTAAGACATGCAGTATTATATTTTAAGTCATTGATCCATTTGATTTGATCTATGTCTATGTTGGATTTATGCCAAAAGGGTAAGTAAAAAGCTGTATTTTGAAAAAAATTTAAATACATTTTGAGATTAGTATATTTGAGGCCTCTGTCTTTATTTATTTTTTTTTCTCAAAGCGGATCTGATGAGTCATGGACAGCAGAACATTGCAGAATTATGTTATTATTAATTTCAGTATCTTGAAATATTCTTTTTTAAAAAATATTAATCAGTAGGTTTGTGAATCTGCATCTAGAACACACACACACACACACACACGCACACACACACACACACACACACACACACACACATACCTGGTGGATGTTGCCTACAGAGGCTAATGCATTCAGTCTTCTGGAGATGGATCTACAGATAGAGTGAGTTGTCTGATGTGGCTGCCAGGAACTGAACATATATCCTTGTAACCATTGAGCAACCCCTTTTGTCCCTATTAAAATTTCTTCAATTTATTTCTGTTTTATATTAACATTTATTTAATTGTGAGACAAGAAAGTGTGTGTGTCAAGGCACATGTGTGGAGAGCAGAGGACTAGGTTCAGGTGTTGTTGCTATTCTTCTTTCACATGGTTCCAGGTGTGGATGGAGGTCATCGAGTTTGGCAACAAGCACCTTGCCTCTGATTTGTCTTGCTGGAGTCTCCTCTCTCTCCCTCTCCCTCTCCCTCTCCCTCCCCCCCCCCCCCCCCCCCCCCCCCCCCCCCCCCCCCCCCCCCCTCCCCCCCCCCCCCCCTCCCCCTCCCCCTCCCTCCCCCCTCCCCCTCCCCCTCCTCTCCCTTCCCTCCCTCCCCTCAACACACACCATATTATATTTGATTTAGTGAGAAGTTCTTGAGTAAAGGTGCTTGTTGCACAGGCCTTAAGACATGTTTCTTGGACTCAGGTAAAGGGAGAAGGAAACAACCAACTCCTTACAAAGTTATATAGTTACAAGATACTTGTTTGGCATATATGAAGACATATGCATCATGCATACAAATATAACACACACACACAGAGGAATAATACATGATATTTTAAAACTTAAAACCTGTCAAATATCCCATTTACATATTTGTAGAAATATTCATAATACCCAGATGGCAGAAAAAAACCTCATTTCTCATCGACAGATGAATTCTGCCACTTATGTTATATACACATGGCAGACTACTGTCCAATATTAAAGAAGAAATTATAAAAGAATATGGGTAAAACTTGAAAGTATTATCCTTAGAAGGTAAACCAGTCCCAGAGGTATGAACAAGGGCCAAAATCACAAAGCGAGATAAATCTTGCCTAGCAGTGGTGTGTGCGTGTGTGTGTGCATGTGCATGTGTGTGTGTGTGTGTTGTAGAAATTGGCAGTTACTAATCAATAGTTATTTATTTTCTAGAAAGCAGTATAAGTTAAAGATTTGCTGTACAATAATGAACTTATACTCTATAATATTGGACTCTCTAATATTTTGTCATGACTCAGGTTTTCTTCTTAACACAATAAATGCACTTGCTGTTATTGTGGTGGTTGTTGTTGTGGTGGTGGTGGTGGTGGTGGTGATAAAGCTTCTCGTATAGGTAATGGGTGAGAGAAAACCAAAAGTTTAAAGAGAAAACGTCTGTAATGTGACTGAAAGCAAACAGAAGCTGCTGCTTGACAGTGAAATACAACCTGAGCTGATGGCAATCGATGCTGTCCTTCCAAGGAGTCAGGGCTTCGCTTCTGCCTCCCATTTGTTCAGATTGGAACGGAAAACAACAGAACACAGATGGGAAGCTTAGCAACCACAGCGGCTATGGCATCGGCTATTTCCAAAGCTGCCTTTGCTTCCATGTCCACATTTCCAAGTCCACACAACGTAGACTGCTGCCCAGGTGCTCACGCTCCCTGCCGTTCTTGTAGTGAGGGGCAGCTCTGGCCTCTCTGACCACCGTTCAGTGGGGCATGGCTGCCCTTTCACTCCAAATTATAGTTGTTGACTCAAACCCTTCTGTTTCCACATATCAGTGTATTGGCTGTGGGAGAAATTCACACATCAAGCATGTATCCAAGTGGCTGATTTTGGCTTTCTAATTGAATTACACGGGGAAAAAAATGTGTAAAATCTGTCCAGAGTCACACATTTCATATGTGTGAATACAAGTCATTATTCATTCAACAGGGACTTCAATAGTGGTACATTAGACCTAGTTGCTTCTTAGAACTGCTTGCTTGGTAAATATTTTAACAAATATTTTATAAATTTGGCCATAATTTGAAAAATTTAAGATGGGGCCTATTATTATAGCTAAAATTATTATTGGAAAAAACTAAAAGTTCATCACTAATGAGAAATTATGAATTATTTTTAAGGCATCATAATTAAAGAACGTGGTAAATTTAGTGTATAAGAGGTCAACAAGTGAACTTTGCATTATTTGAGTTTTCTAAATATTTTGCCTTTTTATTTTCTAATGTAACAATCCCACCTTTAAAAATATGTATGTTCACTCATCTTCACTCAAGTTCCAGAAATATAGTCTATATCATTACAACTCATATTTCATTAAGTAGAAATGGGAATTTTAAATAAAAACAGAAAGCTAGTGTTTTTGGTAAGTATTAACTTCATTTTTAACAGTTCTAACCTTCAAGGAGGCAGACACATAACACCTTGAAGATTGGAATGTAGGTTTTTGTAACATTATTTTTTTGTAGAATATGGCACAGAATTTTCTGCTTGCCTTACTTATCAGGTGAAACTTAAGCACCATAAAATTATAGACATGAAAATAAAAACATACAGATATCTATAGATATATACATAGGGTTGTTATCAAATATATCTTTTATCATATAAACTTACCTACTACCATATATAGTTAACAGATATGTGTTATACATGTTTATAACTATATATACATATATTTATTAAAATTATCTTGAAAATTGTCATAACAAATACTTTAAAGATATGATTTTGAGAAAACCTTTGAAAGTTATTCTGAAGGAAACAATAAAATTTATCAATTTGGGGAAGTCTTGTAAGATTTTAAGACAAGCAATTCATGCTGGGAAAATAAACATTAAACGTAAAAATATCTATATAACATAGAAACTCTATACTGAGACACATACTGTGGTAATTTGAATGAGAACCACTTGAAGAGATTCAAATAATTGACTGTTTCACAGCTGGTGGAACTCTTTAGGAAGCTTTAGGAGGCATGACGCTATGAGAAAAGGTAGGACACCGATTGTGAGCTTCAAGGTTTCAAAAGGCCCAGTTTCTCTTGCTCTCTGTCTCTGCCTTTGTCCCTGTCTGTCTCTCTGTCTTACTATTTCCCCTTTTACCTCTCCTTCTTCCTTCCCCCCTCTGTTTGGCCTGCAGATCAGATGTAAGCTTTGATCCTGTTCCAGCAGCATGCATTCCTACATGATGCTATGATTCATGCCATGTTGTTCAGGTACACACCCTCTGAGACTGTAAAAACAGGTCCCCATAGGCTCCCATTAGGGGCTCTTTTTTTGTATCTTGCCTTAGTCAAAGTCATGGTATATTTTCACTGCAATAGAAAAGAAACTGGGATGCCTACCTAAGAAAATGCAGGTGTATATCTAAACGAAAGCTGTACACAAACGGCACACATGAATGTTTGTTCAGGGCTACGCATTGAAGTCAGGGACTTGGGCATCATAGGCAATTGTGTTGTTGAGCTTCACAGCTGTACTGCAGCATCCTTGACAAATATCCTATGTAATAAACAACCTGATAGTGAAGCATCAATAAACATAAGACATGGAACAATCTTGAAAAGCTCACTGTCAAAGGACACAAGCCCAGTGTCTCTTCTCACATAAAAACTCCAAAGTGTCTATAGAGAAATGTAAATATAGATAAAGAATTGATCATAGTTTGGATGGACAAATTTCATGATGTAAGAATTGCATCTCTAGAAAGGATTTCAATGAACGCGTAAAACAAAAAATATAAAATGACAACACAAAATAACATGCTTGCTAACTCACTTAAACAATGAATTCATTTCAGTAAAGTAGGGAACAATTAGGAATATTCTAAAATAAGGAAATCCATGAACAAATGGTTATTAAATCTTCTACTGAATTTCAATACTATAAACAGCAATAAGATAATAAGATAAAAATAATCACCAGAGTTGGTATAATATATAACCTATAGATGTTATATTTTACAGGGTAGGCACAAATATATGCTACCTGGGTTTTTCTCAACTCATTTTTTTCTGCAAACTCCTTTACTAAATATGTGGCTTTCAGCTCCAGAGCAAATTTCCACTGTAGCTTTTTTAGTCACCCCCTCCGTAACAGAAATTTCTGTCAGACTATTCTTAGGATTCTTCATTCAATGCTCATAAACCACTTCCCCCATTTTTTTTCCTCTGGCATACAGCATGACTGGAAATCATATAAAGTAACATCCCTGGCCTCTTGTCATCTGCTTAAGAAGCTAACCTTTACAATAAATTACATTTAGATATTGCTTCAGTCTTCATGCTCAAATATTTATCATGAGCATGCACCATCATCTAGAGTTTAAGGTCACATGATTAGCTGTATTTAGTTCAGCCCCTATCTGTTTTGTTGCACAAATTTGTGGTGACCTATTAATTGAGCTCTGTGAGAGCAACACAATGGCTGCCTTTTGCAATTATAATGTTTCCTTGGTCATTAGTAGTTAGTTTTGGAGAATTATTGCCACAGAAGATTATTTTTCGATTTGTAGACAAAGCATCTATGAGACAGATGTTTAGCCATGAACAGACACTGTGTAAAATTATTTCATTCTTTTAAATTTCTCATTGTAGTGTACCAAACATCAACTTCTACCAATGCAATAAAAAAATTAAGTCATCTGAAGAAATTTAATATATTTCTTTTTTACTAAGTAGCTTAAACAAATTAAAAAAAACTTTGAGACACAACAGGATTTATATACATATAAATTTGTCAGTATGCATAAGACCTGTACAATTCCAACACTGACAATATCCTAGCACTGAAAAAGGGACCATGAACACAGGCACCCACCCCTAACCCAGACACTATCTCTAAATGGCAACTGTTTGCAAAAGAAAATTGATTTTTTTCCAATGGAGTATGAGTGAGAGTATTAACTACATCTAAGGACAGGTTCCGGGCCCAAGGGTAAACAGCCAACATAAAATGAAATGAATGGTATTTTTGTAGATATATTTTTGTTTCATATTGCTTTATGTGAACATTTTTCCTTAATCTTACTGGCCTTTTGATTGTATACTATGTTTTTTTAATTTTGTGTTTTTATGAGGTGTGTGTGTGTGTGTGTGTGTGTGTGTTATTTTTTCCCATTTGTTTTGTGAAAAGAGAGAAAAAGAAGAACTGAAGTTGGATGGTGGGGAATTAGTGACAGCCTCAAGGGAGATGAGGAAGGGAAATAGTGATCAACAAAGAATTCTCAACTGTGGAATATTAAATGGCCAAGAAGCACTTAAAGAAATGTTCAACATCCTTAGTCATCAGGGAAATACAAATCAAAACAACCCTAAGATTCCACCTCATATCAGTCAGAATGGCTAAGATCAAAAACTCAGGTGACATCAGATGTTGGCAAGGTGCGGATGCTTCAGTCCTTCTCTGAAGGGGGAACAAAATACTCACAAAAGGTAGAGGGTAGGAGGCCTTGGAAGGAAGAAAGAAGGGAAAGGGGAGAAGGTAGGCAGGATCAGGTATGAGAGGAGACTGGGAGGATAAACAGAGGGTCATCAATTTGAAAAGAGATATGTAGCAATGGGGGATGGGGATCTGGGGGTAGCTACCAGAAAGTCCCAGATGCCAGGAAAGCAAGAGGTTCCCAGGACCCAACAGAGATGATATTAACTGAAATGCCCAACCAACGGTAGGGAGAACCTGTAGAGACCATATCCAGACGTTAGGCAAAGCAGCCTGTTGTGGGATAAGGCCACCCACTCTTCTCAAACTTTTAACCCAGAATTGCTCCGGTCTAAAGGCAATATGGGGACAAAGAGTAGAGAATGAGCACTGGGACCCCAGTGGAGGAGTTGTTGAAAGGACTGAAGGGGCTGAAGGGGTTTGCAACCCCATAGGAAGAACAACAATATCAACCAACCAGATCCCCCTCCCCCTTTTCCCCCAGTGCTCCCAGGAACTACATCAACCAAAGAGTATACATAGAGGAATGCATGGCTCCAGCTGACTATGTAGCAGAGGATGACATTTTCTGGCATCAATAGGAGGAGAAGCCCTTGGTCCTGTGAAAGCTAGATTCTCCAGTGTAGGAGAATTCCAGGGTGTTGAGATGGGTGTAGTTTGGTGGGAGGGGGAGCATCCTCATAAAAAAAAAAGGGAGAGGAGAATGGAAGAGGGGGGACTGGGAAAGGGATAACATTTGAAATGTAAGTATATAAAATATCCAAGAAAAAAAGAAAAAAGAAAGAAAGCTTATTTTTAGAAAATATAGGCAACTATAAGTTATATATCTGAGATATCATATCTACAAAGAAATATTAAAGATACAGATGTGTTTCAGAAAAAAAATCTCTTAATGTTACTATTTCCCAATAATTTTGGGTAATTAAGAAATAAACCTAGATTTACATAATCTTTGTGATATGTCTATTACGGTGGCTGTGACACAAATCTGCTTACTGAATAACTGAAGGAAGAAAAAAATAGAAATGGTCTTGCAAAAAAGTTTTCAAAAGGTACAATTATCTTGTTCTTTTGCACAGTTTCTCAGCCCTTAATGGCATCTTCCCCAGTAAGAATCCCCAGAGAACTCTGAACAGAGACAAAGAATAAGAAATACAGTAAAACTATGTTAAGTGACTGGATTCCTGGCATCTAGAAACTCTGTATTTGGCAGAAAATAAAGTTATTTATAGAATTAAAAGTGTTCCTAGACAATAAATTAAGGAGCTACAGATGCTGTAGAGAAGATATAAATACGAGCATATATAGTTTATTTATAAGGATATTAATACTAATATCTACAAATATTTGTATGTATCAGATATTAATAGCTGCACAAACATAATTTAAATTTAAATAAAGGCTTAGTAAATGACCTTTAACGTTTGAACTGTCCTACTAGGATGTCATTGTTATTTGAAATCAGAGTTGTCTTGTTTTACTATAGCTAACTGAGGTCTAAACTATCCTGACTGACCATATTTTGTAAAGGTGAGATTGTGTGGTATAATTTGCATACTTTAAACTCAGTCACCACCACATTCTCATTTATAAATCCCAGGATGTTTTGGGCACTCTGTAATGAAAGAAAGAATGCACACCCATTATTTTAAAACACAACAATATCGCCATATACTTCTTTAAAACACAGTCTTTCAAAATAATGAACATTCATAACAAGTTTATTAAGATTACAAAACAAAATTTCTGTCCACAATTTGAACCAACCAGAAGCTTTAGGAAAAGAGATTTGTGGTGACTTTTCCTTGTTATAGAATAGATTACAACTTCAAGATTGTCAACACTGTATGGCAAGTCGGATCATGGATGGTAAGACCAGGTTGAAGTGGCCCTGGCATAGTAGTATGGCAACAGGATGATTTCTTCTCGTGTGAAATTGGATAACCTCTCCATTTGCAAGAACTTTTCTTTCTTCTTCCTTTTATTATTGAGACCTGTGAGTTGTAACAGGACATAGGAATTTTCCTTTAGAATTAAGTTCCTAATCTTCCTTATAACTAGGTGCTAGGCAGGAGACGTGAGATCAAAGCGTATAAGATATAATTGAGCATTGTTGTTCGGTCTCTTGTGAAATGCAGCTGCTCTTCAGATACCCATCCTTGCTCACTTTCAGCAAATTCTGAAGCAGCTTCCCTGCATGCAAAGGTAGAAACTGGCACTTCAGGGGGATGGACGCCAAGCATGTTTGGGACATGGATAGTTAACAGAGAGCAGCGATCATAACTTCTGCATGAATTACTAAATATGAAGAAAGTAAATACCCATGGCATTATCATTTTTCTTTTCTTGTTAGTTCATTAGTCTATGTTTGTACCATAAAGATGTCCTACTTCATAGCATTGTACCTTCTACATGAATTACCAAACATAAGGATAATAAATATCTATGTCATTAAAATTTTACTTTCTTTCTGTCAGTCCATTAATCTACATTTGTACCATAAAAATGTACTACTACATAGCATTATGATGAATATAAATGTCCTACTGTGTGTACAACATCATAAGCAATGCTTGACAACACTAACTTGTAAGAAAGTGTTGGGCAATGCTTCTACATCTATTGTTACTAATTTTTAAAGCAGTATGCATCCAGAAAAATACCAGTAGATTAAACACTCAGAATGATTTATTGTTAAAGATGGTCTAACACTATGATTAAGTACTTAACACTGACACACGGAGGCAGAATTCCTCTAGGACCGGGCACGTCCTGTGTTTACCGGAAGTCCCACACCCGCGGATCCCAGCCCACAGCAGCTCTCTGCTCCCAAAACCCGTGGGAGAGAGACCTCACCGCCTGGTCAGGTGGGCACTCCTGAGGCTGCAGAGCGGAAGAGACCACCAACACTGCCCACCCCTGCCCACATCCCTGGCCCAAGAGGAAACTGTATAAGGCCTCTGGGCTCCCCGTGGAGAGGGCCCAGGAGCAGCAGGAGCCCCTGCCTGAGACACCGCCGAACCTGAAGGAAACAGACCGGATAAACAGTTCTCTGCACCCAAATCCTGTGGGAGGGAGAGCTAAACCTTCAGAGAGGCAGACACGCCTGCGAAACCAGAAGAGACTGCTCTCTGCACACATTGCTGATTCCAGAGGAAAACACCGGAGGCCATCTGGAACCCTGGTGCACGGAGGCTCCCGGAAGGGGCGGCGCAGATCTTCCCGGTTGCTGCCACTGCAGAGAGCCCGTGGGCAGCACCCCGCGAGCGAACTTGAGCCTCGGGACCACAGGTAAGACCAACTTTTCTGCTGCAAGTGACCTGCCTGGTGAACTCAAGACACAGGCCCACAGGAACAGCTGAAGACCTGTAGAGGGGCAAAACAACACACACGAAAGCAGAACACTCTGTCCCCATAACTGGCTGAAAGAAAACAGTAAAACAGGTCTACAGCACTCCTGACACACAGGCCTATAGGACAGTCTAGCCACTGTCAGAAATAGCAGAACAAAGTAACACTAGAGATAATCTGATGGCGAGAGGCAAGCGCAGGAACACAAGCAACAGAAACCAAGAACATGGCATCATCGGAGCCCAATTCTCCCACCAAAACAAACATGGAATATCCAAACACACCAGAAAAGCAAGATCTAGTTTCAAAATCATATTTGATCATGATGCTGGAGGACTTCAAGAAAGACGGAAGAACTCCCTTAGAGAACAAGTAGAAGCCACAGAGAGGAATCAATAAAAATCCCTGAAAGAATTCCAGGAAAACACAATCAAACAGTTGAAGGAATTAAAAATGGAAATAGAAGCAATCAAGAAAGAACACATGGAAACAAACCCTGATATAGAAAACCAAAAGAAGAGACAAGGAGCTGTAGATACAAGCTTCACCAACAGAATACAGGAGATGGAAGAGAGAATCTCAGGAGCAGAAGATTCCATAGAAATGATTGACTCAACTGTCAAAGATAATGTAAAGCGAAAAAAGCTACTGGTCCAAAACATACAGGAAATCCAGGACTCAATGAGAAGATCAAACCTAAGGATAATAGGTATAGAAGAGAGTGAAGACTCCCAGCTCAAAGGACCAGTAAATATCTTCAACAAAATCATAGAAGAAAACTTCCCTAACCTAAAAAAAGAGATACCCATAGGCATACAAGAAGCCTACAGAACTCCAAATAGATTGGACCAGAAAAGAAACACCTCCCATCACATAATAGTCAAAACACCAAACGCACAAAAAAAAGAAAGAATATTAAAAGCAGTAAGGGAAAAAGGTCTAGTAACATATAAAGGCAGACCTATCAGAATCACACCAGACTTTTCGCCAGAAACTATGAAGGCCAGAAGATCCTGGACTGATGTCATACAGACCCTAAGAGAACACAAATGCCAGCCCAGGCTACTGTATCCTGCAAAACTCTCAATTAATATAGATGGAGAAACCAAGATATTCCATGACAAAACCAAATTTACACAATATCTTTCTACAAATCCAGCACTACAAAGGATAATAAATGGTAAAGCCCAACATAAGGAGGCAAGCTATACCCTAGAAGAGGCAAGAAACTAATCGTCTTGGCAACAAAACAAAGAGAAGAAAAGCACACAAACACAACCTCACATCCAAATATGAATATAACAGGAAGCAATAATCACTATTCCTTAATATCTCTCAACATCAATGGCCTCAACTCCCCAATAAAAAGACATAGATTAACAAACTGGATACGCAACGAAGACCCTGCATTCTGCTGCCTACAGGAAACACACCTCAGAGACAAAGACAGACACTACCTCAGAGTGAAAGGCTGGAAAACAACTTTCCAAGCAAATGGTCAGAAGAAGCAAGCTGGAGTAGCCATTCTAATATCAGAAAAATCAATTTTCAACTAAAAGTCATCAAAAAAAAAAGATAAGGAAGGACACTTTATATTCATCAAAGGAAAAATCCACCAAGATGAACTCTCAATCCTAAATATCTATGCCCCAAATACAAGGGCACCTACATACGTGAAAAAGAAACCTTACTAAAGCTCAAACACACATTGCACTCACACAATAATAGTAGGAGATTTCAACACCCCACTCTCATCAATGGACAGATCATGGAAACAGAAATTAAAACAGAGACGTAGACAGACTAAGAGAAGTCATGAGCCAAATGGACTTAACGGATATTTATAGAACGCTTCTACCCTAAAGCAAAAGGATATACCTTCTTCTCAGCCTCATGGTATTTTCTCCAAAATTGACCATATAATTGGTCAAAACGGCCTCAACAGGTACAGAAAGATAGAAATAATCCCATGCAAGTATCGGACCACCACGGCCCAAAGCTGGTCTTCAACAACAATAAGGGAAGAATGCCCACATATAACGGGAAATTGAACAATGATCTACTCAATGATAACCTGGTCAAGGAAGAAATAAAGAAAGAAATTAAAAACTTTTTAGAATTTAATGAAAATGAAGGTACAACATACCCAAACTTATGGGACACAATGAAAGCTGTGCTAAGAGGAAAACTCATAGCGCTGAGTGCCTGCAGAAAGAAACAGGAAAGAGCATATGTCAGCAGCTTGACAGCACACCTAAAAGCTCTAGAACAAAAAGAAGCAAATACACCCAGGAGGAGTAGAAGGCAGAAAATAATCAAACTCAGAGCTGAAATCAACCAAGTAGAAACAAAAAGGACCATAGAAAGAATCAACAGAACCAAAAGTTGGTTCTTTGAGAAAATCAACAAGATAGATAAACCCCTAGCCAGACTAACGAGAGGACACAGAGAGTGTGTCCAAATTAACAAAATCAGAAATGAAAAGGGAGACATAACTACAGATTCAGAGGAAATTCAAAAAATCATCAGATCTTACTATAAAAGCCTATATTCAACAAAACTTGAAAATCTACAGGAAATGGACAATTTCCTAGACAGATACCAGGTATCGAAGTTAAATCAGGAACAGATAAACCAGTTAAACAACCCCATAACTCCTAAGGAAATAGAAGCAGTCATTAAAGGTCTCCCAACCAAAAAGAGCCCAGGTCCAGACGGGTTTAGTGCAGAATTCTATCAGACCTTCATAGAAGACCTCATACCAATATTATCCAAACTATTCCACAAAATTGAAACAGATGGAGCACTACCGAAATCCTTCTATGAAGCCACAATTACTCTTATACCTAAACCACACAAAGACCCAACAAAGAAAGAGAACTTCAGACCAATTTCCCTTATGAACATTGACGCAAAAATACTCAACAAAATTCTGGCAAACCGAATCCAAGAGCACATCAAAACAATCATCCACCATGATCAAGTAGGCTTCATCCCAGGCATGCAGGGATTGTTTAATATACGGAAAACCATCAACGTGATCCATTATATAAACAAACTGAAAGAACAAAACCACATGTTCATTTCACTAGATGCTGAGAAAGCATTTGACAAAATTCAACACCCCTTCATGATAAAAGTCCTGGAAAGAATAGGAATTCAAAGTCCATACCTAAACATAGTAAAAGCCATATACAGCAAACCAGTGGCTAACATTAAACTAAATGGAGAGAAACTTGAAGCAATCCCACTAAAATCAGGGACTAGACAAGGCTGCCCACTCTCTCCCTACTTATTCAATATAGTTCTTGAAGTTCTAGCCAGAGCAATCAGACAACAAAAGGAGGTCAAGGGATACAGATCCGAAAAGAAGAAGTCAAAATATCACTATTTGCAGATGATATGATAGTATATTTAAGTGATCCCAAAAGTTCCACCAGAGAACTACTAAGGCTGATAAACAACTTCAGCAAGTGGCTGGGTATAAAATTAACTCAAATAAATCAGTTGCCTTCCTCTACACAAAAGAGAAACAAGCCGAGAAAGAAATTAGGGAAACGACACCCTTCATAATAGACCCAAATAATATAAAGTACCTCAGTGTGACTTTAACCAAGCAAGTAAAAGATCTGTACAATAAGAACTTCAAGACACTGAAGAAAGAAATTGAAGAAGACCTCAGAAGGTGGAAAGATCTCCCATGCTCATGGATTGGCAGGATTAATATAGTAAAAATGGCCATTTTCCCAAAAGCGATCTACAGATTCAATGCAATCCCCATCAAAATACCAATCCAATTCTTCAAAGAGTTAGACAGAACAATTTGCAAATTCATCTGAATAACAAAAACCCAGGATAGCTAAAACTATCCTCAACAATAAAAAAGGACTTCAGGGGGAATCACTATCCCTGAACTCAAGCAGTATTACAGAGCAATAGTGATAAAAACTGCATGGTATTGGTACAGAGACAGACAGATAGACCAATGGAACAGAATTGAAGACCCAGAAATGAACCCACACACCTATGGTCACTTGATTTTTGACAAAGGAGCCAAATCCATCCAATGGAAAAAAGATAGCATTTTCAGCAAATGGTGCTGGTTCAACTGGAGGTCAACATGTAGAAGAATGCAGATCGATCCATGCTTATCACCCTGTACAAAGCTTAAGTCCAAGTGGATCAAGGACCTCAACATCAAACCAGACACACTCAACCTAATAGAAGAAAAACTAGGGAAGCATCTGGAACACATGGGCACTGGAAAAAATTTCCTGAACAAAACACCAATGGCTTATGCTCTAAGATCAAGAATCGACAAATGGGATCTCATAAAACTGCAAAGCTTCCGTAAGGCAAAGGACACTGTGGTTAGGACAAAATGGCAACCAACAGATTGGGAAAAGATCTTTACCAATCCTACAACTGACAGAGGCCTTATATCCAAAATATACAAAGAACTCAAGAAGTTAGACCAAGAGGAGACAAATAACCTATTAAAAAATGGGGTTCAGAGCTAAACAAAGAATTCACAGCTGAGGAATGCCGAATGGCTGAGAAACACCTAAAGAAATGTTCAACATCTTTAGTCATCAGGGAAATGCAAATCAAAACAACCCTGAGATTTCACCTCACACCAGTGAGAATGGCTAAGATCAAAAACTCAGGTGACAGCAAATGCTGGAGAGGATGTGGAGAAAGAGGAACACTCCTCCATTGTTGGTGGGATTGCAGACTGGTACAACCATTCTGGAAATCAGTCTGGAGGTTCCTCAGAAAATTGGACATTAAACTGCCTGAGGATCCAGCTATACCTCTCTTGTGCATATACCCAAAAGATGCCCCAACATATAAAAAAGACACGTGCTCCACTATGTTCATCGCAGCCTTATTTATAATAGCCAGAAGCTGGAAAGAACCCAGATGCCCTTCAACAGAGGAATGGATATAGAAAATGTGGTACATCTACACAATGGATTTTACTCAGCTATCAAAAACAACGACTTTTTTAAATTCGAAGGCAAATGGTTGGAACTGGAAAATATCATCCTGAGTGAGCTAACCTAATCACAGAAAGACATACATGGTATGCACTCATTGATAAGTGGCTATTAGCCCAAATGCCTGAATTACCTAGATGCCTAGAACAAATGAAACTCAAGACGGATGATCAAAATGTGAATGCTTCACTCCTTCTTTAAAAGGGGAACAAGAATACCCTTGGCAGGGAAGAGAGGCAAAGATTAAAACAGAGACTGAAGGAACACCCATTCAGAGCCTGCCCCACATGTGGCCCATATATATACAGCCACCCAATTAGACAAGATGGATGAAGCAAAGAAGTGCAGAAGTGTAGATCGCTCCTGAGAGACACAGCCAGAATACAGCAAATACAGAGGCAAATGTCAGCAGCAAACCACTGAACTGGAGAATAGGACCCCGTTGAAGGAATCAGAGAAAGAACTGGAAGAGCTTGAAGGGGCTCGAGACCCCATATGTACAACAATGCCAAGCAACCAGAGCTTCCAGGGACTAAGCCACTACCTAAAGACTATACATGGACTGACCCTGGACTCTGACCTCATAGGTAGCAATGAATATCCTAGTAAGAGCACCAGTGGAAGGGGAAGCCCTGGGTCCCTAAGACTGAACCCCAGTGGACTAGACTGTTGGGGGAGGGCGGCAATGGGGGGAGGGTGGGGAGGGAACACCCATAAGGAAGGGAGGGGGGGAGGGGATGTTTGCCCGAAACTGGGAAAGGAATAACACTGAAATGTATATAAGAAATATTCAAGTTAATAAAAAAAAAAATAAAAAAAATGTAAAAAAAAAAAAAAAGTACTTAACACTGTACTCACATAATACTGACCCAGATATATTTTACTTTTCAAAGTTGCATGAAACTACAGGGAAAAATAAAGTGAGATAATTTAGAAAAACTGTATTAAATTTAATGTAGTCTAGTTATTTTTCTAATGAATACAGAAAGTTATAGAAAATTAAAAATGAGTTGATTAATAGTGGAGTCTTTGGAGTTCACCTTATGTTCCAGCTCAGAAACTTTATGCCCAGAAAACTATTACAGTTTTCAGAGTTTGAGATCTTTACCAATAAAAAGTTATTAATTATTCACTTAAAGTACAGTGAGCTGCACCTTCTCTCGGTCCCTTTGTGGGGCTGACTGCTCTAAACCAGAGTTGGTAATGACTACACCTTGGCTGCAGTGGTAGCTACTCGAACATCAGTCAATAAACACATAGTGCTTGTGGCCACTGCACGTTTGTTTTTAAGGAGAGTAGAACCTGGATGAATCCTATCATTGTATCTAGATGTACCAGATACCACTATGTATTTATCCATAAGTGATTAAAGAAGTGATATGCTATAGGTGAAGACATCAAAAAGAACCTATATACAGATGAAATCCACCAAAACAAATAAACAAAAGCAACAGCAAAAAAAAAAAGAGTCTAGAGAATTTAAGGTGAGGTCTCTTATAAACCCAAGGAACTCACAGATTTTCAGTTCTACAAAACCAACCTTTAAAGAATGAATTAGTTTGATCTCTTATTATTGGTTGATATCACAAGTGTCATGTTACATTTTTGTTTCAACATAATTATGTAAGAAATACATTTATTTGCATTTTATAATGAAAAACTCTGTCATGACTTTTACATATTCTAAAAACTTTTGGAATATTGAATTTTCATGAGTATTTGTATACAATTAACCTGATCTATGTGTCCTTTCAATATTAGTATCTGCATTTCCTAAAATATTATGTTGGATGACTTCTCGGAGTCTGTGAACATAGGAATTGCCCATTTGAACAGTATTTTTAAATTTTATATTTTATAGATAAAACACCTGTATATTATAAATCAAGCTAAATCTAACTACAGTAGGCTCATTTTAGCGAATTTTGGCACT
The DNA here is from genome assembly GCF_011064425.1 of Rattus rattus. NCBI lineage: Eukaryota > Metazoa > Chordata > Mammalia > Rodentia > Muridae > Rattus > Rattus rattus. The sequence continues at coordinate 43,346,362 of NC_046165.1, forward strand.
TAGGAAATCTCTTGCAAGAATTTGAAAGGTGGGAAAATGTCCACTTACAAATTTTGCTTCTGAAACCATTCAAAGAGATCTCAAACAGGGTAAGCAAAGCACACAATACAATTAAATGCCATACATAAAATGGTGAATTCAAGATGAAGAGCAGAAGAGTACTGTGAGAAAGGAAGGTTAGCTTTAATTAAAATGGAGCCTTGGGAGTTAAAATGTAGCTATTCCTGAAAAGCCAAATGCATAGGGTGAGATTTCAATGAAGTCTAATCACAACCTTTGACTGAACAGCACACTAGGAGAATCCGTGAGTAGACACGGCCTCTGGCCAACAGATGCCTCTCACACACAAAGAATGTCACATCATATGCTCTTTAATCCAGGCATCTCTTAAAGAGTCACAGTGGAAAAACGTATGAATTGATTTTGCTTTTGTTAACCATTTTTCCTTTGATAAACTGGCTGGCCATTTGGCCACCATAGACTTCTGTGTAAAATTAGCACTACTTCCAGAGAGGATCGCTGTTTTTTAAAAAAAGAAAAAGTCCTTGTTACAGATAACAATCACAGAAGCATTTTTTGTAGGTCACTGAACTAGCAAATACTAATTTGCTTAATGAGTTAAAATTTACATGTCATCTTAATCTGTAGTATTAAAGTGAAAATAGAGGAAAATGTCCTTAGTAAAAGGAGGAGGCACACTAGAAATACAATGATGGAAGACAGATAATTTTTCAAGAAGAGGAAAAAGAAGTTTTATCACATTCTATTGGATTCCCTCCACCCTCAGCCATCCCACATGTATTCAGATATAACACCATGGGTTCTGAGCTCTGAATTCACTTCTGAATCTTCCATATTCTGCTTCTGTGGTAAAACTTTTTTTTTTTTTAGCCTCAGTGTAGTCACAGTATAAATAGACATCTTTATCTCTTAGGCCTGCTATGAGGATTAGGAAAATGTGAATAAAATGTTTTCAGTATTAAAAATAAGTGATTTAATGTCTATGTAAAAATCATTCAGTGAATAGAAAAATATCATTATTGGTATGCAGATTAAGGAGAACTCCTCAGGAGTACACAGTCTAAATATTGTAGTTTCATATATTAATTTGGTTCTATAGCATGTAACAGTAAGGATTGAGGTTAATCTTGTGGAAATATACTCATGACAGCTTTATAATATTCAACTCCAGCTTCATCAGCAATCTTAGGCTTCTACGTAGAATACTCAAAGAAAGCAAAAAGCACACTGATGATCATTGTAAAGATAATTTATGGGCGAAAGTAGCTCTCCACTGTGAAATTCACACCTGCCACATGTACACCAGTGTGTCTGCACATGCCTAAGGAAAGTCTGATCTTTGTAAACTCTTTATGATCTTTGCTACTGTGGTCATTCCAACCTGCAGGGCCCATGTACAATTCTCCTCATATAGGAACTACTTAACTAGTCCTTTCTCAAAGAAACAAACCGAAATTTAATCCATGTAAAAACTGAGGGACTCTGGATGACTTTAAACCTTCCCCACTGTATCTGCTCATAATTCAACCCCTAGATGGGAAAGCAGAGGTTCTTTGGTTCCGATCATATTCAATGTGCACAACACAAAGTGTGAAGCACAGAGTTCGTAACATGACCATTAAAGAAAACGGGGGTAGAAGCACTTGGTTATTAAACAGTAGAACCCCTGATTTTCCTGAGCCTTTTAGGACAATGACCTCTTGCTGGCAACTAGAAAGACTGTTTGACTGGATACTACTTTATTTTACATTATATTGGTCTCCCTCATTCTTTTCTGATTTTTTTCTTTACATCTAACTCAAGATTGACTGAGTTTGGGTATGAAATCTGGCACAATATGGTCACTAATCCAAGGCAATAAATATTAATATTCTCATATTTTAAACAGTACTGAATTAAAATTTAATTTATCTCACCTGGGTTTAATTAATTTACTTGGGCTTACCATGTTCAAGTTTTTATGGGGTCCTAAATGTCAGTACCTATCTCTTTCTTATTTAACAATCCAGCAGAACACTGAGGGTATTAAATTTCTTTTTCTTCTTTATTTTTTTTCTTTTTTTGCAGTAAGAGATATTTAATTCTTCTAAAATGAGCAATGTTTTGAGACCTTAGTGGTAGAAGATCAAAGAACAATTATTTTGGACTCAAACACATCTCTTTTATCTTTATGCTAGGTTTATAACTTGGAGCCTAGTACCCAGAAATTTGTTTGGGAGGTTAGGCTATAGACTTTAACCCTCCTAAAGAATTGGTGTCAATCACCCCTTACTAATGGCCTATATTTAAGATATTCTTTTATTGTAAGACTGGTGAGAAGATACTGAAAATACTAGCATCCCAAAAGGGCAATAAAATAATTGATAATTACAGTTTTCTATAGTAAATACCATATTAAAAGATAGTTCAGGGGTTTCAAGCCAGAAAGAGGTCTGCCCAACGTCTAGTCAAATTAAGGAGAATAGGCCTCAGTCAAGAGACATCTAGGGAAAATGTTTAATGATCCTTTGACCACCTTTAATGAGAGGTGTTCAAGCTCACCTTGCAAGGTCAACGAAAAAATACAAAAGGCATGGGAAGCTCACCCCAGCAGTGGGCTTTCATCAATCACTTTCTTCCAAATGCTACTCAATGTACTTAGTCCATATTCAATTTAAAGGTAATATCTTCTCAGCCCTAACGATTTAGCCCTTTCCGCGATGTGAACATTAGCTTCTGATAGTGATCTTTCTCTTCCAACACACAGAAAATATCAAAATAGATAAACACAGACATCAACCAACTAAAGCTAGAAAGAGGAGATGAGAGCTTAACAAGTAAGGATAATTAAGAAAAAGTAGGTATAACCATCATCCTAACCTCATCAATAGGCTATCACCAAGTGGCACACTTTAGGTGATGTTGAAGAAAATCATTTATATTTCAGAATAAGTATTTTATTTCAGGAACAGAAACCAGGTGTAGGCATTTGTACAGAAAAGAGTATTTAGAAATACTTTGTAAACTATCTTTGAGAAAATCTATCTTTAAATGGTTACGTAATTAAAGAAAAAATTATCCTGGGAAGTAAACTGCCGAAGCTAGTGGGCGGGGACTACAAATGCTCATAGATTCTACCAATACGTGCATAAAAAACTACAACCAGAGATAATAGCGATACAAGATGAGGTTGTTTGCTATTCTGTCATCCTCAGAAGGACTTACTGCTTGCTGATTTGTGTGGCTAGCTATCAAATAAAAATCTGGAATGGCTGTGTCATATCCATGACAGGAGCATCAGTTTTTCATGTTACTTGCAAGGAAGTTTGAGGAAACGTCTGCTTCCCGTGTCTATTAGTTCTACATCCATGGATTCAATCTATGACCGAGAGAATTGACTTGGAACACATTGCATGGTAATGTATATAGATGAGTTTTTCTTATCAGTACTTAATAAACAATGCATATGAATACATGCTGTAGGTATCACTTTGTATTCAATATTACAGCTGACATAATCTGACGTACGTAAGGTGTGTGCAATGATACAGAATAGAGGAAGCTTGAGCATCTTCTCAAGTTCACGTCTACCAGATGTTCTGCCACCCTACCAATTTGCCGCAGATTCTCAAATTATACTCTTTCTGGAATTTTAAATTTCAGAAAAAAATGATGAATTCACTATGATAAAGAAGATGATGTACATGTCAAGTGTAGTTAGGACAAGAGAGGAGGGTAATGGTTAAAAATTCAAGGTAGCTTGTAAGAACTAATTTCTTCGTTTTAAAATGCATTGCTTATTTGATGAATGTTGATTCATTAATTTGTATTAACTACACTTCAGGGTGAGCCAAGAGTAGTTGCACTACACAAAATAAACTCAGCAGTATTTTATTTGGACATTTTGACTGTTTGGGCTTTGAAAAAATAGTCTCATTGGTCTTTTGCTTGTACATTTTGTTTCTGAGAAAAGGCTTTGTGGGGGGTTCTTTTGGTTTTGTTTGTTTGTTTCTTTGTTTTTTAAAGAGAAAGAAAACAAAGTTAAGTGGTAAGGTTGGTAAAACAATTGGGAGGTATTCAGGGAAGAGAAATTATGATAAAAATGTATTGCATGAAAATGTTTTTCCAAAATGGAGTTTTCTTAGAAAGATTTATAGTCTAGAAAAAAAACCCCAATGTTCTTTAAGTTTTATCAATTCAAACATGAGTGCAAATTTGAAAGTACATTTTTTATTCACAGCATAAGCATTAGTATCTTCAAATTTTACTGATTTATTTCAATAAAATCATGGAAATTACGTTTTGGTGAAAAGAATATATCTGACATCCCTCAAATTATAGTTGCTAACATTCAACTGTCTCCTTATAAAACTGTTAAATTTGGAAAACAAATAGAATGAGAAAATTGAATAATGCTGTTTTTAAATAATAAAATACTAATTTTTTAAGTTAGATAAAATTTTACATCTTTACTTGATGTCTATTTCATGTGTTTTCAGACAAATGCTGGGAAAGGAATAAAAAAAATTTTTTAAATAGGAGTTTGTGAGGCGCTAGCAGTGAGTGACCACCCTAATTTTACAGCTCATTAAACTAAACGCATGCTCCTGTTGAAGAAACAACTACTAAAAGTCATTACATGTTTTACATTGTGAATTTTTACATATGTGATAAGTTTTAACTTCTGAAATATTGTTTCTTTCAGTCAGGCAATATTATCACTATTTTATAGATGCAATTCATATATAAAGTCCTTCAGATCTGCTTTCTTTCCCTCTGTAATCCATCTCTTTTCTACAATCTTAGTAATTCCAGATTCCATGCCATGGGCCCAGAGTCATGCAATTTCTTAAGTAGTTAACAAGGATTTGCAAATCTTGTGACATTGCCCACAGTTTCTTTCTAGCACATTTTGTCAAAACAATGACAAACACCCCAGTGAAGAAGAAATTTAATTAGGCTTCTTGCCTGCAAGAGGCCAAACATCAGGACATTTTAAACCAACTGGATGACTAAATGTTTTTTTTATATCTTCTTAAAATATAAAAACGGAGTTTATAGTGATGTGTGTGTGTGTGTGCATTACATAGAATATAGCAAGAAAAATATATCCAAAATTAGCAGTCACAAGCATAGTATTATAGATGACAGCAATGAAAAAGACCCTAAAACTAAGACCTAATAAGTAATATCAGCCAGCATATGTACTATGTAAAAAGCAACATTATCTAGTAAGCAAAATTTTAATTACTAACAAATTACAAATTCTAACTCTTGCATCCTTTGTCTATAATATAATTTGTACCAACATCAAATGAAGACCTCTCTTTAAGGACTGGGGCACAAGGACACAGAGGAGTAAACAAGGGAAATAACCAGCAGTCAGAAAGTAATCCTGCCTTGTTCTCTCAAGGATTGTTTCCTCATTTTATTTTAATGACTACTTAATCAAGATGTATTAATTTCTCCCTGAAATGGTACAAAAAGTCAAGATTGAAATTAAAGCAATTTTACTGCAACTGGAGAATATTTTAAAGGTAGGAAATCTTAATAAATATGATTGATGGAATGACAGACACTTCAGTAGTTGAGGTAGAGCCTGGTATGAGAACGATTTAAGCAAAATATGCACTTAGGGCTTTCAAAGAACAAGCCATGCACACGCTGAACTGTATGACAGCCACTACTGTGTTTACAAGTCTGCTCGCCATGACTACAGGGAGCACTAAGTTTTCCCAAGGAACTCAGTGAAGCTCGCAAAGCATTCTTAAGATAAAGCTAATGTTAATAAATACATATGTCGGAATAATTTGAAACCATAAAGCAAAGAAACCATTAGTGGCGGAGAACACATTTTATTACTTGGCACAGAGTTGAATATGTCACAGCTGTCAACCTAAATAATTATTGATGAAGATGATATTGAAATGTATAAAACCTCTTGGGTACATCTATCTCAAATCAGAAATGATATGTTCCATCTCATTTAATATTTATAGAAAAAGCATATTGTGTATTTTAAAATAATTTTTACTATGTGATGCAGTTTAAGGTAAACTGATCTTTTGTTAAAAAAGTTCAGGAAACACACTTTCTGAGAATACTAAAGTACTGGGATATAAAACATTTATTAAACATGACAGTAGAGTGACCCTGCTAGCAGACCTGGGCATTGATACTAGGCAATGGAACTGAAATATATGTATATACAGGTAGTAATTATCAAAATGCATAAATTATCTAAAATATTTATATATGTGTGTATATGTGTTTCTCAAAGTATATTTGGTGACAAAACCTAATTTAATGTGATTTTAAATTGTTAATAGTTATCTGTACTCTGACATGAATACCCCTTTACCAGTGCATTTAAATGCAAGTGTAACAAGAATATGTTGGAGGAATTTTATAGCATAGGCATAAAACCTCTACTGTTTTTTTCAAAACTTAGGTATTCTCATCTGCTGAAAATTTTGATAGCAGGGTCTGTGGTGAAATCCTTTGAGGTTAACTTTTCATTGTGATCTTGGGTATGCAGCCTATGTTCCCAGTGTTCCCATTATGGTATAATGATGTTAATTAGGAGGGCAGAGGAGTGCTTAAGTTTAAAGTGAACAGTACAAGGACCATACTGTGTCCACATCAAATGAAAACTATCACTTCCCGGATGCTAGGAACAATGGAACCAGGAATATCACTTTTCATCCACATATGGACTTTTCCTTTATCCTACAAAAGTGAATTTCTTGAACTGTTGAATTATTTCTGGTAAACTGGCCATGCAATGTGACAGAAAACTAAAGATTACCCCCATGTACTGAGAGCATTTGGAAAGGTCATGTTTCCCCAACTGATATGGGAAATGAGAAACAAGTTCCTAGAGTCTTTTGTAAAACCTGAGTTGTGAAAGTTCTTGGGAAGGACAGGCAAGGGCTGTGAAAGAAGTGACCAGATACCTCCAGTCTTACTGAGAATGAAGGAGGAGCATGGCCTAACTGTTTTTCTAAGGATGACCCTAGGAAACCCCTCATTCAGGGACAAATAAAGGGCTCTGTTTCTTACATGGGCAAGCTGACAGGATGAGAGACAAATATTAACAGTGAACAGGCAACAGCCAGATAAATATTTATACTTTATTTCCATGATGAAGTATGAGAGCAGTGTCAATATCTGCCCGAAAGCATCACAGTTGGGAATCGGCAAGAGAGCTGTATACACAAAAAGAGGGCCAGAATTATAATAGGAAAATGTACAACTGGCTATAGACCCAACCCAAAATGATAGAAATGTATATTACATTAAAGCAGAAGAAAATACATTGAATGTAAGTAAAGGAATACATTATTAGGCAGAGTTCAACCACATCTCTGTACTCCTTGTCTATACTAAAAGGTCTTAAGATGACAAGAAATTTTGTTCAATAGCTACTGTGTATTGAATAAAAGGCTTGGCAGAGTCTCAGCTTTGCTATGAAGAAAATTAGATTCTGACACAATGAGGAAATCAGAACAGTATTTAGAAACATGAAGTTGCCAGAGTCAGGAAATAAATCAAGCATTCCATGAGAACCCAAGAACTGAAGCAGTAGGTAGAAATGTGACAAATTCCCCTGTGAGGGAAAAATTCCATATCCAATGACATAGCCACTGATGACCATTTACAGGTGTTTAGAAGTGCATGTATCAAATATCATTTCTTTTGTTTTTGGTTTTATCTCTGTCATCACATTTAACTGGTGTCATTAGGTAAAATGTATAATAGAAAATATTGTAGGTGTATACTACATTCAACCTGGAACAGGGCTTAGAGTAGATAAAATGGAAGGTCTCAAATGTGACACAAAGAAAAAGCTAACTCCGCTTTTCTCTCTTTGGGGAAAAAAAATTCTGCTTATCTATAAGATCCAGTTGAAATGATTCTTTAATTACATGCTTCAGAATGATCTCTGGGAAAGTACTTGGTACTAACCTTCATACATAAACTATAAAAACACAAACAAACAAAATCAAAGTTAAAGTCAGAAGGAGGTCCAGTGTGCAGACTGAGGTGACATGATTACTGAAAAGCACAGCTAATGAGAAACACGGGGCCCAGGTTACTTAGGACATTTTAGCAAGCTAGGGTATATGGATTTTCTCCTCTGCAATGGGAAATCAACTAAGGATTTAAAGTAAACAAGGCCATAATGATCATCTGAGTTAGGGCAGTAGTAGGGCAAATCTAAAAGGAAATGATTAATTTGGAAGCCATTAGAACAGTAGTGTAATCAATAGAGAGAAGGTTGGTCTGCACATATAAAACAGAGAATTTTATAGGTAAGAATAGAAAAGTGGAAACTCACTTTTTATATAATATATGTCATTATGATTACTTTTCTCAGTGGGTCTTGAAATGGCTAGCAGCTACGCCAACTTCATTTTTGAACATATATTTTTTTTTAATAAACCACAAGGACAATAATTTTTCAAAGGGATTATTGAAGAATCATAAATGTCAGGAAATGTTGGGAAAAATCCAAGTTCATATGTCCCTTTATCAGAGATTACAATTTCGACAGATTGTGCAGCTATCAAAATTTGCATTAAAACAGAACAAAATACCAAAATCTCCCAATAATTCTGATATTTAGCCAGAAATGCAAAACACAATGAAAACGCCTCTGCCTTTGGCTACATACCACAAAATTCTAGAGGAATTCTTAATGCATAAACATGCGGAATGATGAAAATAACCACAAAGCTGTGGGTATAAGTAAACTGTCAAGATAAGAACATAATTGTGAGTGAAAATAAATAGATTTTTCTTAACACAAAGTTCTAATTTAATTTTATCTTAAATTGCTTTTTAAATTTTTAATTTGGGAGAAAATTCTATTATTCCCTCCATTCCTTTTGTAGTTTCAAATACTTGCTCTGTAAGTGGGCTCAGATATCTTATTCAAGATTTTGCAAAATTGCTGCATGTGATCATTTTATGTATATTTTTCCTTGCTGCTCTATAAAGCTACAGGTTTATTAAGCTGTCACTGTGTTATGTACCATTACTTGACATTTATTGGGCATAAACAATAGATCAGATGTTGACAAACTATATTAATTTTTCTACAGGCATCTTTGTCCTTTTTTTTTTTTTTTTTTTTTTTGTATGTGCTCTAATTTTCAGGCCCTCATCCCTTAAATGGCAATCACCCTAATAGTTCTTCTTTTATTCATGATTTTAAGCTTTATACTCTATTTGTCACAAAGAAGTTTTCAATTAATATCTATGAACATAGAATAAAACAACTTCTTCATTTCTGGGTCCATGAGAGAAAAAAAAACGAATAATTAGAAAGGTTGGAAGACTGAACTGTATTCATTAAGCGCTTTGGTGTTTATCCAAATGGCAATTTTCTTCTAGAATAAAACAATGTGATGGTTATCCAAGGATGAAGAGGAGCAGGATGAGTTCAAAAGAAGAGTTTACTTCTGAAACACGGAAGCATGCATAAGATGGAGAATTATTTGTAGGTCCTGTGGTGTGTCCACTAAGATATCCACTTTCACCAAGATCATGTGTTTCTGAAGGGAACCAGAGTCTTCCAGGCTCCGCCATCAGTCCCAGCAGATAACACACAGGAGTCAATGGAGGGAGAACCCGAAATGCCCCCAGTGTTCAGCAGAAAAGACTTTCTGTGACAGTATTGTGACATGACACGCTAAGTACATGAAAGTGGAAAATGACCCGTACCCACCTCAGAACTATTTCAAGCTCTCCAAGTATACAGCCAAACTACATCTATTGATCCTCATTTCAAAGTTAGAAGAAACTGGTTTTTAGGAACTCTTTAAAGTGTCAAAAGTAACTGTAAACAACTTCTCAAAAAATTTCATTCTGAATATAATTTCTAAAATGGACCAAGAGGTCATTCCCCCTTTGACAATACGGACAGGCAGATAGCTACTGTATTACATGGCTGCCACTGACTGTTAATTTTCCCAGCTAGGATGACCAAGTGGCTGCTCCATTCTGAAGGCTAGGTCACCATCAGGTCTAAATTTAGCATTCCCTATGACTTTCCTATTAACCTTGGGTCTGTAAGCTAACGCACACCAGAAAGCTCCAGCTGAGTGGACAAAGTAAAAACAATGCTCATTTCAAGATATGCTGAAGGCTACCATTTTTTTGGTAGAAAGGTCAAGTATCCAGAACTGAAATAGGGGAAGACAGTAGCATATGGTCACTTGTTAGACTAGAGGGCAAGGTTTCACATCTGATAGAGAAGAAGGGCAGAAGTTCAAGTTGATGAAATAATTTTATGGTACCATGACAACAACAGGAGATGAGAAGGAGTGGGGGGGGAGCAAGATGAGAAAGGAAAGAAGAGGGGTCCGTGTGTAGGGGAGTTTTTACTTCAGTGCTGAGCTATCTGTGTGCTATCAGCAGCACTAGCGCAAGTGAGCACTGGAAGGTCATGCTTGTCCATTTTCTGTGTCAGTATAATAACAATAAAATGATTTTACTTCTCTGTAATACTTCATAAACAGAACTGTTCAGGAGCAGTGCAGAATTCCTGTACACCTTGAACCTAATGTGCAGTTTGGAATGGAAACATTCGTTGTACATGTTATATTTTTCAAAATTAAGACAATAATATTGACACATTAATATCAAGGGAACTCCAGATCAATCTTTAATGACATATACTGCTAAACATTTTATTTTTGAATTACAGTGTCATTTATTAATTAAACAGTCATGTTCTCTACCCAAAGAATGAGCAAGACATGCTCTCTAACATTGAAAACATTGGGATACAAGAGACAAAGGTTAGCAGAATTGGAGGGATGCTTTGACTGTTAAGAGAAGGTACCGCTCTCGTAGAGAAGCTGAGTTTGGTTCCTAGAACCCAACTACAAGGCCGTTACAAGGCACCTTGCAGGTCTAGCTCCAAGACACATGCTCACATGTATATACTCCCGGACACATACACACAACTAAACATAAAATAAATCATTTAAAATCTAAATAAACAGATAAACACACTTGTGGTTGGCTAAGCAGTCACCAGCATTCTCTTATCTAATTCCTCATAGTCATTAGTGTGATAGCAAAATCCTCAGGGCTTTTATCTTAACATGGTTATGTATTCTTCAAATGTCAATTCTCTCCCAAAAACTTTAAAGAAGGATTGTAGACTCTTTGTTGGTAATACTCTTTTGTATGACTGCAATTGGATGATTTATTTCTGCATTTTAGTGATCTTCCATTAACATTGTTTAAGTGGCTAATTCTACCTTACAGATTTGGGACATAGGTTTCATTATCATGTTTGCATATGGCTGGAGAGAAAGAGAGGGGGGGAGTGAACTTTATATTCTCTGTTTTCCTTGCATTTTCTTAAAAAAGAAACCTACAATATTTACAATGACTCAAAAGACAGAATGTGAGTTCCTGGAAATGTAATTGAATTTGTTAAATAGAACCGTGGAATCTTTATGTTAATAAGGCAGCAGACTAACAAGACCTTAATTTCTTTCAACTTTCCATTAAAAAGCCAATGAAGCTACCCGTGTAATGCTTATGAAGCCATAAGCCAAATTACTACTAGAATGATGTTGTAGTTAAAACACACACACAGACACACACACACACACAAAAGCGACATGTGTACTTCAATATTCTCAAATAGCTAGTACTGTTTATACATATCAGCTGGTTGATTCACTCAACAAACACCGATGCATCTCATTCCTCTTTTCCTTTGTCTTCATATACCATAATTATTATAAGACATAGGCTATCAATAAATGTAATGCATGTGATGTTTTCCTCTAATTACCAGATGAGAAGCTTGTCAAAAGGAGAAAAAGATACTTGTGGAAGATCTGTCTGGTTCAGAACAAAAAATAGTTTATAAGAAAAACAGCAATAAGCAGAGTGTCAATATCACCAAGCAGATATTTTTTTATTAATCATTCAATTCATTTACATCTCAAATGATAGCCTGCTTCCAGGTTACCTCTTCACAAATCCCCATCATGCATTTGCCCTTTCCCCTCCCCTTTGCCTCTATGAGGGTGCTCTCCCACCCACCTACCCTCTCCTGCCCCACCCCTCCAGCTGGGGCATCAAACCTCCACAGGACCAAGGGTCTGCCTTCCCATTAATTTCAGACAGGACCATTCTCTGCTACCTATGTCTCTGAAGCCATGGATCCCTCCCTGTATACTCCTTGGTGGTCTAGTCCCTGGGAACACTGGGTGGTCCAGCTGACGTTGTTCTTCCTATTGGGTTGCAATCCCCCTTAGCTCCTCCACGCCTTCTGTCAGCTCCCCCACCAGGGTCCATGAGCTTAGTCTGATGGTGGGCTCCAAGCATCCACCACTACCAAGCAGATTTCTTAACCTGAAAGACACAAAGCAGAAAAGTTCAAACACAAAAACAGTGGACTCACTCAATAAGAGAGGAAAAGCATTAACCCTGGGATCAAAAGTATTTTAGGATGTGTACATGTTGTTTGGTAGGGCTAGAGAAGTTCCCTTTATTGCTCTTGACCTGAAGAATGACCTGAACCCTTGACTGAGAAAAATACTTCATATCTACCGTGGCTGATTATTACAGTCTTTTGAAGATAAATCTCAAAGAAAATCAAATATCAATGCAACACCCAAGAAATGCAAAGACATAAGGCCAATGGAGACTTGTCATCCTATAATGATTATTTTACCTGCTGTTTCTATTATTTTTCATTACTCCTATCCCTTAATTCACAATACTGTCAGGATTTTCTATGAAAAGGCAGTATTTCCCATAGTTAATAGTAGAAGTTGGCAGACATCAAAACATGTGTCCTGTTGGAGATTTATGTGTGAGAGATATGGCAGAAATAGTCTAGGGATACTCATAAGTGGCAGTTTTGTAGATTTACACAGAACACAATATCAACAATTGAAAAGTAGCAATTTTGGATTGTTTCTATATCAAAATTTGCTTAAAAATTTTATGTGTAATTGCTTTAAAAGTATTTTTAAAGGCTTCATTTTAGAAAGACACACTCTTATCTGCTAAAAGACAAAAAAATAAAATAAAATGGAGTAGATATAATATTATCAGTTCCTCTTCCCTATCCACCCTTGATTCTGACAGCTTCAAACTATTATCAGGAGATATACTGAAGAAATAACTCAATCGTTACCATACTAGTCCTGTGATCTGAGAGGCCAGGCTTCATCAAGCTCAAAAAGTAAACACTAAGGTATGGTGGTTTTATAAATACAGGATCTATCTATAATTGGACCATATTATCTATCAGTATCACTGTATGTAACTGTGAAAACAGTGCAGGTACCCATGATTGCAACTTTTTGAGGACAGAATAGACTAGCACATCTGTCCAGATGCAGCAACTGGATATTTTCCATGAATCAGATATGATTCCAGGACATCATTCCTATGACCCTGAATTCTTCCAACTCTCCATCACTGCCTTCCCAAAAAATTCTTCTATATTGTTTTTCTGAAATTACAGATATTAAGCTTGTGTTTATCATGAAACTCAACAACCCAGGGAGCCTTGTTCCTGGAAAGCAAATATAAAAATATGTTTGTAAAAGGTAATAAAGTGTTTGTGATATGTGCTGTTCTCTAAAAGAACAGCCATCTGTCAGTAGAAGAGAAACATAGTGTTTCATTTTAAACATCGTTGCTTTTTTCTCAGTTATTTGAAAATCATATTTCTTAATTTATCTCAAACTCTTTAAGGTAACTTTTAATCATACAGAAAATTAAAGTCAATAATAAGAAATACTTTCATCCGGCTTAAACAAATATCCAGAGTCAAACTTGCTTCTGCTTATATGCCAAGCTATCTGTATGCATGTTAAATTATATTAAAAATAGAACTGCCACGTCCTTGCTAACATGTGCTGTCATCTGAGTTTTTGATCTTAGTCATTCTGATTGGTGTAAGGTAGAATCTCAAGGTCATTTTAATTTTCATTTCCCTAATCACTAAGGATTTGAATATTTCTTTAGATGTTTCTCATTCCTTTAAGACGCCTATGTTGTGAATTCTCCATTTCATTCTATATCCCAGGTTTCGATTTGGGTCATTTGGGGTTTTTAATGGTTAGCTTCTTGAGTTCTTTATATACTTTGGATACTAGCCCTCTGTCTGATGTGGGGTTAGTAAAGATCTATTCCCAATTTGTAGGTTGCCAGTTTGTTATATTGACTCTGGCCTTTGCCTTACAGAAGCTTTCCAGTTTCATGAGGTCCCATCTATCAATTCTTGATCTTAGAACCTAAGACATTAGAGTTCTGTTTAGGAAATCTCCCGCTGTGCCAAGGAGTTCAAGACTGTTTCCCAGTGTATCTTCTATTAGATTCAGTGTATCTGGTTGTATGCTGAGGTCCTTGATCCACTTGGATGTGAGCTTTGTGCAAGGTGACAAATACGAATCTATTTTTGTTTCCTTACATACAGATTGGCACCATTTATTGAAGAAGTTTGCTGTTTTTCATTGTACATTTTTGATTTCTTTGTCAAAGATCAAATGTCCATAAGTGTGTGATTTTATTTCTGCATCTTCAATTCTATTCCATTGATCAACCGGTCTGTCTCTGTCCCAATATCATGCAGATTTTTATCACTATTGCTCTTTAGTAGAGCTGGAGGTCAGAGATGGTGATTTCCCCAGGCATTCTTTTGTTATTAAGAATTGTTTTCACTATTCTGCTTTTTTGTTGTTGTTTGTTATTTTGTTTTCCAGATGAATTTGAGAATTACTCTTTCCATATCTTTGAAGACTTGTGTTGGGCCTTTGATAGTAATTGTGTTGAATCTGTAGATTACTTTTCATAGAATGAGGGCTTTATGAATTTTGCAGAAAGAACTAAAAATAGAACTAAAGATAGATAGAACTAAAAAATATTATTCTCAGTGAGGTAACTCAGACCCAAAAGGACATGCATGGTATGTACTGACTAATAAGTGGGTATTAGCCAAAAATGTACAGAATACCCAGAAAATAATCCACAGATTCAAGAAAGTTAACAAGCCAAAGGATCCAAGTGAGGATGCCTCAATCCCGCTTGGGAAGAAGAAGAAAGCAGTCATCTGGGAGGAGGCAGAGGGAGGGAAGTACCTAGGTGGGAAAAGGGACAGAAACGGGGAATCATGATTAGGTACTGGGGAAGGAACAGGACTGAAGACCTGAGATCCAGCAAAATGTTGGAAATGGAAGCTCAGGAGCTTGGAGGTGGGGGAACCTTCTAGAATGTACTAGAGGTGTGGAAGGTGACACTTTCATGACTCAAAGGGAGGAACCTTGGATGAAGTGCTCTACAGCGGGGAGAGGGTACTTGCAGAGTCCATCTCCAGTGGAGGGACAAGACATCAATGGAGGGATCAAGTTGCCATCCCACAGTCCAAAGCTCTAACCCAGAATTGTTCCTGTCTGAAGGAATGGCAGAAACAAAAGTAGATAACAGCATGAGAGAAAGGAGGTCCAGTGACAGGTCCAAATTAGGATCCAGCTAGAGGGGCCCTGATATTGTTACTGATGCTGTGGTGTGCTTGCAGACAGAAGCCTTGCATGGCTACTCTCTGAGAGGGCCAACAAGCAGCTGAATCAGGTATAGATACTAGCACCCAACCAAAAGAGGGAAGCTGGGAACTCTACGGTAGAATTGGGGAAAAGCTAGAAGAATCTGAGGAGGAGGTCAGCCCCATGGGAAGCGTTGCCATTTCAGCTGAGCTGGACCCCTGAGATCTCTCAGACACTAAGCCATCAACCAGGTAGCATACACCAGCTTATATGAGGCTCCTGACACATATACAGTAGAGGACTGATGAACCTACCCCTCGAGAGACTCAAGGCCCCAGACAGTGGGGAAGCCGTGTGCGGAGCGGGCGGTGAGATGAGGACATCCTCTTGGAGACAAGGGTGGGGTGAGTAGGTATGGGATGGGAAGCAGTCAGGGTGCAGACCAGGATGGTTATGAAGTCTGTACTGTATAATAAGCTTAAAGAATATAAAAAAATAAAGTTTAAAAATTAGGAAAAACATAGAATTGACCTCAGATCTAACTAAACTACTTCAGTACATATACCTAAGGGAATCTAAGTCAGCATGCCATTAAGATATTTGGGCAACTAAATTTACTAAAGCACCATTCAAATAGTTGGTTTGCATCATCTTATTCTGGTTTGCTTGTTTTACCTTTTCTCACCGTATTGTTATTTTTAGATGTCTATTTGTATTCTAATAAAAAAGAGAAAAATATTGTGTGAATCTGGGGGTTTGGGGGAGTTTGGGAGTTTCTGGATTGGAAAACGATAATCAGAATACTTGGTGTGAAAAAGTGTACTTTCAAAAAACCAAACCAAACTGCGGAATCCATCTAGGTGTCTGCAGAGTTAAAGAAACTGCCAACCTAGTGGCCTCTTGTATCACCTGGAAGACAAATGACAGCCTCTGGGGAATTGTGTTGACTAGAGTCAAGATAGATCCGAGATAGGAATGCTCCTTCTAAAAGTGGACAGTCCCATTCTTGGCTTGCGTGGTAGACTGACTAAAAGGGAAAATATAAGCAGAATATCGAGATGTCTTCACTGTGTTTTGTTACTGGAATCAGCTACCCAACACTTCTGGTTTTGGGACTCACCTGATCCAGGATGAGCTGGGGCCTCAAGCTGTGTGCCTAAGTAAATATTTTCTCCCTCACGTGGCTTTCTAAGTGTATGTAATCACAGCAATGATGCAACTAATAAGGATGCGCTAATCAATCAACAAAACTACACAATGGACATTTACTCGGTGATAATGAACTCTATTGAATGTTCACTAATAAAAACTAGAATTATTTGTCTTATGTAGTTTATTTTCTCTATTATATTTTGCATCCAGTAACATTTATTTTTCCTTTAGACAAATATATTTCAGAAAAATAGGAAAGCATAGGTACTAGATATAATGATTGTATGATGTGTTTTAGAATTCATACAGTGCAGTGAGCTGAATTTGCAATTCAGGGTATGTGAGTTAGAACTGTATTTTCTCCATTGATCAGATAATTTAGCAAAACCAAGCCCCAAAAGCATCTACATTACAACCAGCACATTATAGATGCAATAATGAAAGTTAGGAGTATAAGTAATGGTCAGTTCACACTAGCGAATAATGGGGCATGCTAAACTTTACTTGAGAATATCTGAGCAGGACACTACTTAGGAAATTAAAGTAGTGTAAAGAACACTGTGCACCTATATTGGGTTCTGGGAGTAACAGGAATTAATGTACTGCAAAAGCAAAATGGACAGAGTCCACCTAAGCTATAGCTGCTCACTGCAGAAAAGTGAGATGAAATGAATGTGTGGAAAGGCCAAGAAGTTAGACACTAAATATATTAATTCTTAGAAAAGATCATCTTTAAAATTAAAGGAAGGGAGAGAGAGAGAGAGAGAGAGAGAGAGAGAGAGAGAGAGAGAGAGAGAGAGAGAGAATAGAGATGCATGACAGAAGGTAGTTAGGTATGTAGGTAGGGAGACAAGAGTTATAGAGAGATAGATCATAGGTAGATAGATGGATAGGTAGAAGAGGTAGTCAGTGATCTGGATGTAAATAAATAAGAAAAAAAGGAAAAAATAAGAAGGCATGCCTCACGTTAAAGTTTATCTTACCACCTCAAAATCCAGTCTAAAGGCATGTATCTTCCCACTTCAAGATCAGGACAAAAGGTGTGGTCAACTCAAAAACAGGTCCAAAACCTGGCTCTTCCAGCCACAAGAGCCCAAGAAAAGTCCCGTTGTCTTCACTCTTCAAGATGCACATCACAGACATATCTTCCTACCTCAAAGATCTAGACAAGAGGCGATTTTCCCATTCAAACTAAGCACAAAAATTTTCACAGATGTCCCTTCTATTTCTGGATTCCCATATATATGGGGATTCATTTTAATATATATATATATATATATATATATATTATTGGAAAATTTATGTATTTACATTTCATATGTTATCCCCTTTCCTGGTTTCCCCCTCTCTTATTCCCCCTCTCTCTGCTTCTATGAGGATGTGTGCCCTCTCATTACCAACTCCCACCTCAACACCCTGGCATTCCTCTACACTGGGGAAGCAAGCCTTGACAGAACCAAGAGCTTCTTCTTCTATTGATGCCTGACCATACCATCCTCTGCTACATATGCACTGGAGCCATGGGTCCCCCGACGTGGACATGTACACTTTAGTTGGTGGTTTAGTCCTTGGGAGCTCTAGGAAGTCTGGTTGGTGATATTGTTGCTCTTCCTATGGAGTTACAAACCCCTTCAGCTCCTACATTGGGGGGTCCCCATGCTCAGTCTAATGGTTAGCTGCAAGCATCTTAGTCTATATCAGTAAGACTCTGGCAGAGCCTCTCAGGAAACCTCCCTATCAGGCTGCTATCAGCATATACCTCTTGGCATGAGCAATAGTGACTGGGTTTGGTGGCTGCATATGGAAGAATCCCCAGGTGGGGCAGTCTCTGGATGGCATTGTTTCTGCTCGCTCATTATCCTTGTATTTCATCCTATGAATGTTTGTTCTCCTTTCTAAGAAGAACTGGTGCTATTTTGGTCTTCCTTCTTCTTGACCTTCATATGGTCTGTGTATTGTTGTATCTTGGGTATTCCAAGCTTTGGGGTTAATATCCACTTATCAGTGAGTACATACCATGTATGTTCTTTTCTGATTGGGTTACCATACTCAGGATGATATTTTTATGTCAATTTGTCTAAGAATTTCATGAAGCATTATTTTTAATAGCTGAGCAGTACATCATTGTGTAAATGTACCACATTTTCTGTATCCATTCCTCTGTTGAAGGACATCTGGGTTCTTTCCAGCTTCTGGCTATTATAAATAAAACTGCTATGGACATAGTAAAGCATGTGTCACACCTATGGTCACTTGATCTGTAACAAAGTAGCTAAATCCATCCAATGGATAAAAGATAGCATTTTCACTAAATGATGTTGTTTCAATTTGAGGTCAGCATGTAGAACAATGCAGATTGACCCATTCTTATCTCCTTATACAAAACTAGAGTTCAAGTGGATTGAAGACATCCACATAAAACCAGATACACTGAAACTAATAGAAGAGAAAGTGGGGAAGATCCTCAAACATATTGGCACAGGAGAACATTTCCTGAACAGAACACCAAGGGCTTATGCTCTAAGATCAAGAATCAACAAATTGGACATGCATAAATTTGCAAAGTTCCTGTAAGTCAAAGGACACTGTCATTAGAACAAGACAGCAACCAACAGATTGGGAAAAGTTCTCTACCAATCCTACATCTGATAAGGGCTAATATTCAATATATACAAAAACCTCAAGAAGTTAGACTTCAGAGAATCAAATAACCCCATTTAAGATGCGGTATAGAGCTAAAGAAAGAATTCTCAGCTGAGGAATATCGAATGACCAAGAAGCCATCCTTAGTCATCAGGGAAAAAGCAAATCAAAACAACCCTAAGATTCTACCTCGCTCCAGTCAGAATGACTAAGATCAAAAACCCAGGTGACAACAGATTCTGGAGAGAATGTGGAGAAATAGGAACCATCCTCCATTGTTGGTGGGATTGCAAGCTGGTATATCACTCTGGAAATCAGTCTGGCTGTTCCTGAGAAAACTAGAAATAGTGCTTCCTGAGGACCCAGTTATACCATTCATGGCCATATACCCAAAAGATGTTCCAACATATAACTAGGACACTCACACACATACACACAAATACACACACACACACACACACACACACACACACATATACACACATATATACACACATATATATAAATACATATAATTTATAATAGATATGTATTAAATTTATTATAGATATAAATTATATATATCATCCATGTATATGTTATAATTGTATAACAATTTACTTATATATGTATATATGTGATATATATATATATTTTTTTTGGTGGAAAGTGGCAATATTTAGCCAAGAATGTGAGCTCAGGTGACAGAAGTTTCCACAGAAAGCAGAATAAGGTTAGTTTTCAGACATGAAGACAGGGATGTGAAAGACGTATGTGTTTTGAAAGCTAGATGGCAGGAAGTAAATATGGTGGGGATTTGTCAATCTAATTTAGACTCTACTCACAAATGAAGGTTGAAAGCAATATGATTGTATTTCCCATGCCAAAATTGGTTTATAACTTATAGAGAATATGTGTTGAGTTTTGATTCAATACAGGAAAAGTCCATTAAAAGTAATGTCAAAGAGCCTAGGTAAGAAGTCACAAAGTTGGATGGGTATGCTGATGGGATATGATCTGACTGAGTTGGTGGAAAGTGGTAATTATGAGCAAAATGCTTTTGTATAAAATTCTCAAGGAATTAATAAAAATGCTTTATGAAAAAGCTATATAAAGTCTTGGCAAAGATGATGCAGGCACACTTTATCATAGTAAGAAAAAACTGTGGTCATGATATTGACTGTCCATGTAATACAGAGTGACTTAAAACATGTAATTCTTATCATGTCTGTCAGGGAGATTCTGAATTATATTAACTGAGATAGGAGGATTTATCCTGAATGTTGAAACCAGTCCACAGACTGCATCTCAAACAGAATATAAAGGAGAAAAAAATCGCTGATTCTAGGCAATCATTTTTCTTTGATTCCTGAGACACTATGTATCCAGGTGCCTCCTGTTCCTGCTGGAGGACCTCCTTGCCGTGATGGGACTGGACCTTCAAATCGTGAGTTAACACAAACCATTCTTTCTATATGTGACTTCTTGTCATGTATTTGATGACAACGATGAGAAAAGTTGGTCTATTGGTATGGATATAAATGAGCATTTTGAAAGGGACAGATTTCCTACAGGCTTCTAGAGTTAGGTAAATGGTGGTGACAACATCATGAAAACTTATTAAGTAGAAATAAAACCATTAGGAAAGTAAAAAAAGAAAGAAAGAAACAGAAAAAGTAATCGCCATCCGTCATCCCGCCTAGTGTCTGAAAGGCTGTGTATGCCAGCACTACCACAGTGAACGGGAACAGGAAAGCTTCCTTAACGTCCTTAACTAACTCCCAAATTAATAACCCTAGAAGGCTTCTGGATGTTCCTCCTGCCCTTCAAGTAACTCTCCGTGTAATTCTGTCTGTCCTACTGCAGGATATCCTCTTGTCTTCTAGAAATGTAAGAATGAAGTCAATATAACTACATAAATAGGCTTGGATAATGATGTTGAGTGACCACAAGAAATCTAACTAGATCCATGCTTGTTACCATCCTCGGATTAAAACTTCTGAAATTCTCTGCTATTCTTGCAAGCTCCTGGGATCAACACTGTCTTTGGTCATGTGTTTGAACACCAGAAGATCAAAATGTCTGCAATTCTGTTTCCCCAGACACTCAGGAGTGCTTTGACATCTTTCCATTCATACGCAGCAGCAAGTGACCTTTCAGAAAGCATCATGATGGTACCTATGAATAGCAAAACACCACGTTCACATCTTCTTCAATGCTGAGAAACTTGGTCACAGATGCGTATACAATTATTGGCAAGAAATATTAACAGTATACAGAAATAGTCTCCATTAAATAGGGCAATTAATACAAGAAATTCAACAGTCAAATACTGACTAGGAAGAGGTAACCTCTAGTGTGCCTTTCAATTCACTGATTATATGATAAGCTATCTGTCTTATAAAACAATAAAAATGTTACCCTTGGGCAGGCTTGAAAATACATCTACATACATCACTGCCACAACTTTACAAGGAGGAGCAACTGCACAAGCTGTGACCAACTCCACATGCCAAGGGATTTAATGTGATATATGACTAGACTCATTGGACTGGACTACTTTATTGCATTCTCCAGTACCAACATAGCTACTTGTCAAGAGCTGAGGTTGTGTTAAAACTACTTTAAACATAAAAGCAAGAAGAACTGAAGCAAAACCGTTGAGTGATATAGTTCTCCCTATTTCTCCACAGCTGGCCTGCCTACTCACACATAGCTCACCATTAAGCTTTATATATTTTACTTTGATTTGGTAACATAGTAACCGTTCTTTAAATTTTGCTGTAAAGATTTAATCATATAATGGAAGGCTGTCTTGTAAAACAAATGTCTTACTTTCCCTTCCTTTATTTTGTCATATTGTTAAGAAACAACAAATATTATAAAGATGCCTTACAAAAATTACAGGTACTCCCACTTTTAGTATCCATGAGCCGAATGCTCATGTTTTTAAGTCACCAAATAACACAATTATTAGGATTTATCTTGTCTCATTTTAAAGTAGTACTTGCTAACATCATACTCTGGAAATCACACATTATACCTCTTTTCTAACTGTTCTTCCTTAAATAAAGATTCCTTTGCCTTAACCACTGATGTAGTTATATTTGTCTTTGGACCATCAATATGAATATATGAGGTGGCTCTGTTATTATATCTTGAATTTTTGATATATGAATTTCTTCATTATTAATAAGAAATATTTGTATATTTTGTTTCAATAAGTATTCAACAATATATTCAATAAATACATTGAATAAGTATATATAGTATATATTTGATGTATATATTGAACTTTGAGGTTGATTTCTCAATAACTCTCATTTCACTATCATGTCTAAATTCAAACAACATTGATGTTTCAGAGCCTTCTCCTTTATTGTATTCTATAGTTTGAATAAGCTTGCTCCTCAGAGGTCCGGATCCAGTTTCTCTCTGACTTACCCATAGATAAGCTTCTCTTATAGCATCCAAATTTTATTGTTCTCAAATTCTTTCTTCTATTTTCCTCTCTGTGTCTGTCTCTCTGTCTTTGTCTTTGTCTTTCTGTCGCTCTCTCTGTCTCTCTCTTCTCTCTGTAACATACACACATACACTCTCTCATTTCTATTTCTCCAACAAACACACACACACACACACACACACACACACACACACACACATTCACATGCCATTCTTATAAAGTGGAAATATCAATTTTTTTTTGCATTTAATTTTAACTAAATACAGGAAGGTACTCTAAGTGCCTCCTAAAGAGAAATGAAAACACCAATTGCAATATAACATACAATAAAATGTAAACAAATCATAAATCCTTTGATCTACAATGATTTCCTGTCTGCAGGATATGTTAGTACAATGGCATCAAACTTGTCGGAAGAACCAACCAATATCAGATTTATATTAAGGCTCCCTCCACAACCTGGGACTCATACATGACACTGTTTGGTGACAATAGCTAAGGGACCTTGGGTAAAAACAAATATTACTATAACTACTATTCTTCCAAAAAAAATTTTGTAATATGTTAAGTATTATACTCATAGATCCATGCCTTGTTCAGCCATCGTCAGAGAAGCTTCCTCCTACTGTACCAGATAAGAATAAGTGCAGAGTCCCATGGCCAGACAATATGCAGAGAGGAGAACCTTAGAACGCTCAGCTCTAAATGAGAGGACTTTACCCAATTTCTTCTCTCATGCTTAGGGGAGGTGGGGAGAAGTTGAGGGGTAATTACAATCAGAATATACTTTGTGAGAGAAAGAAAAGCTATTTTCAACAAGAGGGAAAAATTAAAATAGTGAATGCAAAACATAGCTATTAAGTCATGGTGATTTAAATGGGATTG
This sequence comes from Rattus rattus, assembly GCF_011064425.1. Lineage (NCBI taxonomy): Eukaryota > Metazoa > Chordata > Mammalia > Rodentia > Muridae > Rattus > Rattus rattus. The sequence continues at coordinate 43,370,014 of NC_046165.1, forward strand.
GCCAACAGAGGCTCATACATTTTCATGCTTAGCCCTCAGTTGATCTCTCAGGAAGGATTAGGAAGTGTAGCTTTGTTGGTATAGGTGACTTGGTACTAGAACTGGGCCTTGAGGTTTCAAAATCAAAAGCCAGATTCAGCCTCAGTGTTTTGTTTCTGTCTTTGCATCAGTCTCCACCTCGCTGTCTTTCTCTGTCTCTCTTGCTGTCTCTCTCTGTGTCTCTCCTCCCTCCTCCTCTCTCTCTTTCTCCCCTCTCTCTCCTCCTCCTCTCTCTCTCTCCTCTCTCTCCTCCCTCCCTCCCTCCTCGTCCTCCCTCCTCTCTCTCCTCTCTCTCTCTCCTCTCCCTCCTCTCCTCTCTCCTCCTCTCTCTCTCCTCTCTCCAGAATCCAGAATGCAAAGCTTCCAGTTACTGCTTCTGCACCACAACTGCCTATTGTCCTGCTTCCTACCATGATGATAATGGACTCACTTCTGAAACTGTAAACAAGCCCCAATTAAATGCTTTCTTTAATAAGAGTTCTCGTAGTTATGGTGTCTCTTCACAGCAATAGAAGAGTGACTAAGACAACAGGTAAATTTTGGACTTTGAAACATGCATAAGGACCTGAGTTTGAGAAATAATATATCAAAATATTTTTCAGCCAACGGCATATTTAGAAGGCATCACTGTTAACAGTATACATATTAATATTTCATGTTCACTTACATGAGAAATTCAATATCGATTTTATCTTTTTATTTTGCTACATTTAAGAGGCATTAGAGTGGTTGAAGTGGTGGAAAACTATTAACTGTGCACTCTGAAGCAAATTACTCTTCTGTCTATCTCACTTTGTTCATCTGTAAACTGGGGTTGGAAACTTCCTTCTGCAGGGCTGTCAGGTGTAAGAAGTTAATCTTTCATGAGAGGCCTTTACCAGACTTGGAGAAAGCACAGTTGTTTCCTGAACTCCTGGCAAACACCTAGGAGTTCTAAAAGGGAGGTGTTGTTTCATACTTATGGAAGCAGCTGGAACTCACAGAGTGTATACCATCCCAACTCTCACTATTCCAAGAGACAGAGTGCCAGAAATACTCTATAATCATCAGACAAAGAGAATAAGAAATATCTGAAAGAGAATAACTTTTTCTTGATCCTCCTAGAAAAAAATGAGAAATATGGGGAGAATGCTATTTAAGGTTTTGGAGACTCTCAACCTTTCGATTTCAAAAGATTTTCCAAAGATGCATAGCTCTAAAGAAATATTATCCAAAAAAATATCTAAAAGCCCATTCTCCTATTTTTAAAACAGCTGAAAAACAAAAAAAAAAAACAAAAAACAAAAAAAAAAAAAACCAAAAAATGATTGTGTATAGATGAGTGGATAAAGCAAGAGAGTACAGACTATATGGAAATATTATTTGACCATAAAAGGAAAAAAATCCATATATATGTATATATATATATATGTAAAAAAACAGATGAACTTTAAGGTAATTGCAGTAAATACAATAAGCCAGGTTTGCCTTATTTGGTGCATGCCTTTGGCCCAGTACTAAGAAGGCAGAGGAAGGCAGATATCTGAGTTTGGGGTGAGTCTGTTGTACAAAGCCAGTTCGAGGATAGTGGGGACTATACAGCGAAATCCTGCTTGAAATTCACACACTCTTGATTTTCCAGTTTTGTTGAAAATAGGCTTTTGTAGTAGCATCTGATGATTTTTTAATTTCTTCAGATTCTGCTATTATGTCTCCCTTTGGATAGTCTGGCTAAGGGTTTATCTATCTTGTTGATTTTCTCAAAGAATGCTCCAACATACAACAAACACAAATGCTCCACTATGTTCATAGAAACCTATTTACAATAGCCAGAAGCTGGAAAGAACCCAGATGCCCTTCAACAGAGGAATGGAATCAAAAAACATCTACACAATGGAGTACAATTCAGCTATCAAAAACAATGACTTCATGAAATTCATAGGCAAGTGGAATGGACTAGAAAATAACATACTGAGTGAGGTTACTCAATCACAGAAAAACACATTTGGTATGCACTCATTGAAAGTGGATATTAGTCAAAAACCTTGAATTACATAAGATGCAATCCGCAGACCATAGGAAGCTCATGAAGAAGGATGACCAAAATGCGGATGCTCCCACTCCTTAAAAGGGGGGAAAATATCCATAGGAAGGGATAGGGAAGCAAAGTTTAGAGCAGTGACTCAAGGAATGGCCATTCAGAGCCTGCCCCACATATAGCCCATATATATACAGCCACCAAAACTAGATAAGATTGATGAAGCTTAAAATTTCATGCTGAAAGGGAGCAGATATAGATCTCTCCTGAGAGACACATCCAGAGCATGTCCAACACAGAGCTCAATGCTAGTAGCAAACCACTGAACTGAGCACAGGACCCCCTTGGGAGGAATTAGAGGAAGAATTGAACTTGCATCCCCATAAGAACAACAATGTCAACCAACTAGAGCTTCCAGGGACTAAACCACTACAGAAAGACTATACATGGACTAACCCTGGGCTCCAACTGCATATGTAGTAGAGGATAGCCTTGTTGGGACACCAGTGGAAGGGGAAGCCCTTGGTCCTGCCAAGGTTGGACCCCCAGTGCAGGGGATATGGGGAGCAGCAGTAAGGGGGCTGTTTGGGGGGGAATAGCCGTATGGGGGAGGGGGAAGGGAGGAGAGGAGATAGGGGATTATGGACAGGAAACTGGGAATAACATTTGAAATGTAAGTAAAGGAATATATCTAATAAAAAATTAAAAAAAAAACAAGAATGGATCAGTTTGTATTCTTCTACATGCTAACAGCGAGTTGAAGTAGCACCAGTTTTTGAAAATGCTGTCTTTTTTCCACCAGATGGTTTAAGCTCCTTTGTCAAATATCAAGTGACAATACGTGTATGGGTTCACTTCTGGATCTTCAATTCAATTCTATTGCTCTACCTGCCTGTCTCTGTCTCTGTCTTTGTTTGTTTTCTTATCACTATTGATCTGTAATACAGGAACGAACTCAAGAAGTTAGACTCCAGAGAATCAAATAACCCCATTAAGAATGGAATACAGAACTAAACGAAGAACTCAACTGAGGAATTGGCTGAGAAGCACCTAAAGAAATGTTCAAAATCCTTAGTCATCAGGGAAATGCAAACCAAAACAACCCTGAGATCAGAATGGTTAAAATCAAAAACTCAGGTGACAACAGATGCTGTCAAGGATGTGGAGAAAGAGGAGCACTCCTCCATTGTTGGTGGGATTGCAGACTGGTACAACCATTCTGGAAATAAGTCTGGTGCTTCCTTAGAATTTTGGACACAGTACTACCTGAAGACCCAGCTATACTATCCCTGAGCATATACCAAAAGATGCTCCAGCAAGGACACAGACTACACTATGCTTATAGCAGCCTTATTTATAATAGCCAGAAGCTGGAAAGAATCCAGATGTCCTTCAAGAGAAGGACACAGAAAACATGCTACATTTACACAATGGAGTACTACTCAGCTATTAAAGACAATGACTTCATGATATTCTTAGGCAAATGGATAGATAGAACCAGAAAATAGCATCCTGAGTGAGGTAATCCATTCACAAAAGAACACACATGATATGCACTCACTGATAAGTGGATATTAGCTCAGAAGCATGTACTACCCAAGAAACAACTCATAGACCACATGAAGCTCAAGAACGAAGACCAAAGTATAGATGCTTCAGACCTTCTTAGAAGGGGGAACAAAACTCAAGGGAGGAGATACGGAGACAAAGTGTAGAGCAGACACTGAAGGAAAGGCCATCCAGAGACTGCCATACATGGGATCCATCCCATGTGCAGTCACCAATCCCAGACAAGATTGGGGATGTCAAGAGGTGCATACTGACAGGAGCCTGATATAGTTGTCTCCTGATAGGCTCTAGCAGAGCCTGACAAATACAGAGGCAGATGCTTGCAGCCATCCATTGGGCTGAGAACCCAGTCTCCCAGAGGAGTTAGAGGAAGGACTTTGGTAGCTAAGGTAGTTTGCAGCCCCATAGGAAGAACAATATCAACCAACCACAACCCCCCAGAGCTCCCATGGACTAAACCACCAACCAAAGAGTACAAATGGAGCACTCTTAATTCATGGCTCTAACTGCATATGTAACAGAGGATGGCCTTGTCAGGCATCAGTGGGAGGAGAAGCCCTTGGTTCGGTGAAGCTAGATTCCCCAGTGTAAGGGAATGCCAGGACAGGGAAGAGGGAGGCAGTGGGTGGGTATGGGGGGAGCACCTTCATGGAGGTGGGGTTGGAGGTGGGAGAATGGGATAGGGGGTTTCTGGAGAGGAAACAGGGAAGGCAGACAGCATTTGAAATGTAGATAAAGAAAATATCCAATAAAAAAATGAAGAAATAAAACAAAAAAATAAAATAAAATAAAATGAATCTGAAACAGGCGAGTCCACAGGATCAGACACATTCACAAAATAACACATTTTTTTTTTGAGATGGAAGGAAAGGGAAACTGGAAGTATTCATCAAAACCTGTGAGAGTTCACGTAAACAATTGAACAAGTTGTAGTGATGCTGTATAAAATTGTAATTACATGGTGGAACTATATTATATACTGAGATTTTTGAAGATAGAATTCATCTTATTTAGTGTTCTTACAAAAATTAAATATAATACATATTGAATATAAATTCTTAAGGGTTTCTTAAACTGAAAAACTATTTCAGAAATTCCTTTCTGAAAATATTTGTTATGTTCCCTTTAACAAAATTTTACACGTGCTTTTTCTTCAAATTGGAGTATCCCTCTTACTGTGCCGTCTAGTCTTGCATCAACTTGACACTAGCTAGAGTCATTTGGGCAGATGGAACAACAATTGAGCAAACATCTCCACTAGATTGGTTTCTTGGCAAGCCTCTGGTGTAGTTCTTTAGCTAGTGATTAATGGGGGAGGGCCCAGTTCTATGTAGGCAGTTCCCCCATGAGCTATGGTCCTGGGTGCTATAAGAAAGCAGACTGAGCAAGCCATGAGAAACAAGCCAGTAAGCAGCACCCTTACATCGATCTGGATTGTGTGTTCATAATAGTTTAATTAATGATCTGTCTTTTCTGCCAACCTATAATTATTATGAATTGACAAAAGTAATCCTCTGACTGTTTTCTCCTTTGCAATTCTACTCATGAGCACATTGGTTAATGGTATTTGCAGATGAATGACTGATTACTTACTGAAACCACCAGTTGGAGGCTTAGCCCTATTACCTCAAAACTGCATATTCATACTTTAAGACAACCATCAAGGTGAGTTGGGAGTAACTAAGTAGGAAAAAGGATCCCTCTCATCCTTTTTCACCTTACTGCATAGTCTTCTGCCTGTTGTAATCTAGGATTGTCCTTCTTCCTTCACTTTCTGTCTTGATTTACAGGAAGAAAAATAATATGTTCTTGTTTTTCAAGAAGTCAAGATGTTCTTCTTTAGTTTGTTCTGTACTTTAAGATCCTTAAAGAAGAATAAGGAGAAAAAAATACTTCTTCTTCTTTTTTTTTTGAAATGGGTCTGAGGAGAACTCTGTACCCTGTAAAACTTCTTTAAAGTTCCAAGGATCTCTTGTATAACAAAAGCCAACCTGCCCACTAAACCTTTCCAGCGTGCCTGTCTGACTGCATAAGTATAAGATTGTGCCTTACTTACTAGGCCTGCAGAGAGAAGTCATTTCCCCTCAGCTCTCCGACTTCAGCAATTGTCACATTCTACATTCTCGAGAACAAGCAGATGGACCTCAGGGGTTTATTTTAGACACCATTTAAAAAAGATGGACTTGGTGAAATTTTAGAAGTCAATACTTAATCATCAGAGCACTTGTCAAAATGAAGCATTTTCATCTGACAAACTGAATATGAACCCCACGACTGTCACTTTAAAATGCACTTGATTTTATAATTCCCAGCACACTCCAAGAAAATCCTACCATTAATGTCTAATTTCCTTATCTGGAAATTAGTATATTATTAAAAATCCAAGACAGGGTCAATCTTCTGTTGATTTGTATAATTAAGTTACCTTCTCTCATTTAATTTAAGGGAATTTTGTATTAATTTCTAGGGAATAGTTTTGAGACTAGAAAAGGCTTTTGGCCTTTTCATAGAGCACAGTATCTATCTGCCTGGCAATTATTTGCCATACAAACATTTTCTTTCTTTCTTTCTTTCTCTCTCTCTCTTTCTTTCTTTCTCTCTTTCTTTCTCTCTCTTTCTTTCTTTCTCTCTTTCTTTCTTTCTTTCTTTCTTTCTTTCTTTCTTCCTCTCTGCCTTCCTTCCTTTCTTCCTTCCTGTCTGTCTGCCAGCCTGACTGTCTGCTTGTCTGTCTGTCTGTTTTTAATATACTTTAAGCTGTCAAATCTTAGCCTAAGCACCCCAGTTCCTTCTGCTTCTTTCTCTTCTCACCGTTCTGTGTGCTTTAGAATACCTGTCAGTAAATAGCTTCTGCCTTACTACCCTCTGAAGGCATACGTGTTTCTTCCTGGGAGAATGCTTCACTGTCTTCCACCAAGGAAAAGAATAAACATTAGTAAAAGTCAAATCTCATGAGGGTCATGTGGTTCATTTAGACAAAGCCACACATATTTTCTAGATTGTATTTAAATCTCTTGGGCCCACAAAACTGTGTCTAAATCTTCCTTTTTCAATGCTTTGTTAGTATCTGCAAGTAATGGACCCTTTTCTGTAGAAACTTGGCATTTGGATCTGACAGAAACGAGAATAATACCGAAATATAAACTAAATTCAAGAGGTTAAACATACTAATTTTAGTAATTATACAGTAGATTGTTCCCGTTTATTTTTCCTGCTTATCATTCAACATTTCAGGGAACAGGCACTAAAAGATAACGAGGCTGACACCTTTACTGCCTAGAGAGCAAACTAAATTAAATAGATTATATGTTTAATGTAGATTAGCTGAGAGCCCAGATGTGCACCTCTTGGGGACAATAGGATGTGATGGTGAATTTGCAGGGAATGGTTGTTATCTATGTTACTAGGTAGAGCATTTTATTTTTATGTCAGAATTGGACTAACCACCTTTAACTCACCTACAGGAAAGATAAAGTAACAACATTAAGAATGTTCAACATTCAACATAAAACCTTATGAAATACATATTTCTGGGAGGATAGAGGTAAAAGACTGTATTTCTAGCACATAGCAAAGAAGAGGCACTGGGTTAATTTTTTTTCTTGAAAAAATAGAAAAACAAAACATATCTTCAATTTTGAAATGACAAACACAGGTTTGCATAGGCACCATTGCATTCTGAATTCACTGTTAAAATGATTCATCATTATTTAAAACTGAACCATTTTTGTCCTTTCACGTTTTATTTGTCTAGAACTCAGAGATCATATATAAATACTTTTTTAAATTATTTAAAACGGTTTTATATGATTTAATATCTGATACGGCCAAAGATTTTTAAATTATGGCCTTGTTCGAGGGCAATACATATATTGTTTTAATGATTTGAGATCAGAACTGTACAATGTCACCCACTTAATGTTGAAGAAGTATAAACCTTTTCAGTTACCGTAATGCCTGGCCCGGCAAGAGATGCCCACTGGATCCTTATTACTTCCACAGTGGATTTAAAGGCTGGTAAGAGACAAAGAGTGTTAGAATATTTAGAAATATAAGAAGAGCAGATGACAAACACAGCCCTGCTCTGTGTAGACGTCAATGCACCCTGATTCACTGTTAAAATGATTGATCATTATTCAAAACTGGTCATTTTTGTCCTTCATGACTGGAACACTTTCTGCGAGATAAAACGAGGACAGGAAAATTTCGATGAAAAGTCAGGTGCACGCACCTTTAAGGTGCTTTTGGAAGAAGGCTCATTTGAACAGGCAGAGAGCAAGTGACATTCAGCAGGAGGGCTTTGAAAGTCAAGACTTTTGCCTGTCATTGTTAGAAACCCTATTATAACAACTGACAGCCATATCCAGCAGACGCACCATACAGATGCTTTGCCAACTTCTTTCCTAAAGAAGCATGAGATATTGTGAGTTTTAATATGAATTGTTCAGCAGTAGAATAAACCTGTGCTACTGTCTCTTATCAACTAGGTAAAAACTTGGCATCACACATACATACACTTTTTTTTTAAGGCATAAAGGTTACAAGAAATGAAAAAAATCTAACAAAGAGTCACAACCAGATGGTTGGAAAACCGGACAACATGAAACAGTTAAAAGCCCAAGGATTCCCCTCAATATATACACACTTCTTTGTGATGGACATACCCTGAAGTCAGCATTTAGCATTTACATAAACCTAACTTGTGAATGAAAACCTTTTCTTTTCTCCAAGGATCAGGTGTCTAAAGAAGAACACGCTTAAATCTCTCAAATCCAGTACTTTATAACAAGTATTTACATATTATCCAAACACTGGAACATTGTAGCAAGGAAAAGGTATATAATCCCTCCCTTTTTCACAGGAGTGAAAATAAATAAATTCACCATGCTGGAAGTTGGGGTGGGAGGACTAAAGGAGTGAATTTGAGGCAAATGACTTAGATATCCTTTCTGATGAACATGTTATAAGTTTCCAAAACCCACTCTGTCCTGATACAGATTCCGTGGCTTTGAACATGGAGAGTGAGTGTGAAGAAAAGCTGTTCAAGAGTTACTGGACGGACCTTCCTGCAGAAGGCAGATATGTGGGCACAGGTACAGGAATAGAAGAAAGGGAATGGGGACTTTACTGTTAATACACACTGCTCCTCTCTTCCACATCCAACTGCTCTGAGCATGCCCCAAACAGCACTAGGCATGAGAAAGGTTCACTTCAAATGCTATTGAATGCAGGAATGGAGGTAATGCCTGGTTCAGAAGTTATGTGATTGCCTACTATAGCATCATTCATTGATACTTTGCTTCAGTATTAAGGAAACAGAGTCACAGGGAGACAGACTGGGTGCCATATCTCAGATCCTGCCTTCTACATCTTTGCCACCTAAAAGGGTTCGCAGTCCCACCACGGGGTTTTGTGTATAGAATAGGAAGTTCTGACTTGATATCATTTCTCATCTGTAGATACCAATGCAAGGATGAGCATCTGCAGGATCTGTCCATTTTCATTTCATGAGACCACACAAATGCTGAGAGACAGGAAGAATTTAGAGGTCCTTGTGGGAGCAGTAATTTAAATTGATCCCAGAGATACTGGGAGGAAGAAGTTTGCTAAGGATGACAGCTAGCCTCTCCTCTAATTGCGAAAGCCTCTCTGAATGTCTCATTGTGGTTTTCACCTAATGGCTTATTGGAGCCATTAGACTCAGGATAAGAATCCTGAGATTCTGGCCTCTCAACTAGAAGCCTAGAAGGCATGTCTCCTATTGATTCACTGATGAATCAATTAATCCAAAGAGCCCATGTTCTTTACTGAAGATGTATGTGTCCAGGTTCAAAGGCTGGGATGTTTAAAAACAGATTAGTAATAAAATTCATCCATTTTACTTGGCTGCAAACCTCATTTATGAAGACAAAAACACAGGCTTTTTGCTGTAAGAAAAGGTAGAGGTGATTTTGAGAACTTCTTTAGGAGCCTGCTCGCTCCCTCATCTGCAAACACCTTCTTGATTAGGGAATTACCTTACAATACCCCTAATTAATGCTAATTTATGCCCATTTAGTGACCATAAAAATGTGTTACCAGATCTTAATTGCATGGGGTGGGGAGGTAGATGAAAGTACTAAAGAATTAGTGTGTCATTTACTAAAGAGACCTTTAGGAACAATAAAGACCATCTGCTTTGTCAATCTTCATCTCAGGAGAGAGCCCTACATCTTAAAAATCTAACGATAAATAAAGTTTCCCACCATAGCACTGAGGGTAAATGTTGCCCTTCCTCCTTATTTGTGTCAAACTGGGGTAGGAGGGAGTCTTCACGAGACAGCTTGCGCAAATGCTGACGGCTCATTTTAAATTAAGTTTTCCTGGTGGCAGAGCATTTTTATAGAACAAAGGTGACATCTATTATCCACTTAAGTCTCAAGAGTATATTTTTCATAGGTTGTTAATTAAATAGTTCAGAAGGCAGGTTCTGAAATGTATCAGGTGAGTTCTTTATTTATGTATGCCCCAGATTCCCAATATTCATGTACTTAAATGAGAATTCCATGTCAGTAGAATTTTGCAGACTACAGCGATGCTATTTCTGGAGATCACCTAAACTTTCCTTTATATTTAACATCCTCGCCTTCACTAGCAACTGACTTCAATATATAACAAGGCACACCTGCCGTGCCAAGCTTCAAGATAATTCTGGAAGCAATAAAGTGTCTTTAATTCCTTGGAGCCTAGTAAGGAGCCAGGCACATGGTAAGGACTGAATAAATGGATCTTATCATCTACCAATATGACCTCTGTCCTGACCATCACTGGTTTCAGAGAAGGTGAAAGTTCGTTTTCTTCTGGCTTCTATTAGTGGGAGAAATAAACAACAAAAATTTCAAGTTAATAATGATTATATCCATGAATCTGGTACAATTTCCTATTGTGTCACACTTCGGTTACATAAAATTGCTTTAAAAATTAGAATACACACTCTCAATTTTGTTTTTTATTCTTGGAAGAGTTCTTAGTAATTCAGGAATCTCTTTTGGGCAGCAGCTGTGCAGAGAAATCCACCAAGTTCTGTATCTGTAGCCTGTGATCTACTTGACCCAGGTCAAAATGTTCTGAAATACGGTCTCACGTTTCTATTTCAATAAAATCACTAACTGCAGAGTCAGAATTCGTAATACAGGTCTAGGAACCTTTTTGGACCTACATCTTACATCTCTTTTCCCATCTGGGATGATCACAGTCAGTTCTGGCACCTCCTGCATCCTGGCCTCATGGGAGCTAGACTTGAAAGCCAGAGCTGTTCTTTCAACCCAAGCAAACGCAGTGCTGTTACGTGCTGGCTTCACGTTTGGTAACAATCTCATCACTGTTGATCTAGAAAGAAACTTCCTTGGATGTGGAATCAGGCTTGGAGTCCAAGAAGGAGAAGAAATCACACGGGCAGCAAGGGCATTAAGTCTCTTTGTGAGGAAGGTTTGTAAGCAATAATAAAGAATGAATAGCATAAACAAATAAAATTAAATAAAATGATCATAGAGCCAGAGAGTGGGTGAAGCACGTGCTAAGCATGCGTGAGGACTGAATTCAGATGCCCAGTGTCCACATGAAAGCTGGACAAGGCAATAGATGTTTGCAATCCCAGAATTGGAGGAGGGGGTACCGATAGCTAGATCTTTGGAACTCATTTATCAGTGAGTCTAGTGAAATGTGTTCCAGTTTCAGTGAGAGGCCATGTCTGAACATTTTGGAGAACAATACAGGAGAATTCATACTGGATGTCAACCTGTGGTCTCTGGCAGTTGTCCTGTCCAGAGTATGCTCATCCATACACACATGCAAACACATGCATGTACCACACTTTAAGAAGTGCACACATACACAGCAAAGGGATAATGTGCAAATAATATGTATGCATACACTTGAATGTATGTACCATCTAAATTCTCTAACTGTATACAAATGTGTGTGTGTGTGTGTGTGTGTGTGTGTGTGTGTGTGTGAGAGAGAGAGAGAGAGAGAGAGAGAGAGAGAGAGAGAGAGAGAGAGAGAGAGAGAGACGCGAGAGTTCCTGGAAGAAAAGGGAAACCATTTTTGTTAATCTCAGTATTTGTATTTAATCTCAGACTTGTGTGCCTCAGCCCTCTCAGAAACACGAAAATGTATAGAATCAATCGCAGGCTTGTTTTTATGTTTAGAATATTTGTTAGACTGTACAATTTCAGAAAGCTTTCTTGAAAGCATTCAGGATCCATCATTATTAATCTAGTTCTTGGAATGTCATTGCCACTAACACCATTGCTGAAGCAGGAATGCTTGTAAAAGGGTATGACAAAAACTGTTATTTTCTCCAAATGTCCCTGAACCAATGTCTCTTATTTGAGCTCTTTGACACCTGGGCATTTATAAAATGTGCTCTTTTCTAACCATTAAATGTTTGAAACAGACTAGCACCACCAAGTCTGTATAGAAATAAGATTAGAACTATTTTCTCCTTCTCCAGACTTGAATTAATAAAATGGCACAATTGACCACAGGGATTTTCAGGCCACTTAGCCCATTGTACTGAATCCCTGCAGTTCTATGGCTGCATCAAAGAGATGGCAGAGGCAGAAAATGAATAGGGTGAAACAAAACATGACCAAAGGGATCTCAAAAATAGGAGAGGAAAAGAAAACAAAAGAAAGATTTTCTTTCTACTTTTAACCAAATTCCCTTGGGGTGAGTCTTCAATGCTTCCCAAGGTCTTAGGAAGGAGGCAAGGTTGCGTTATTGGCATGAGGAATGCTATCCTGCAGATTTCATTACAGCGGAAGGAAAAAGAAAGCCCAGATTCTCCATTTCCCATCCAGCTCAGGGTCACCTCTGCCTGTGATGTTCTGTATGCTTTGACTGATACATATCAACTCATGGCATTTCATTTTGTTAGTTAAGACCATAAATAGAAGTGAACCTCACACCTAATTGAGTTAGTAAACTACTTAGAGCACGTTTCACGGCTGCTTTCTTCCTCGGAAACTATTTTCTCTATGCCTATGAAATATTGTTTATTTGTACTCCATAAGCTGATTTTCACTTTTTCTTATCTGACCCGAGGTCAGACAATATACCGTTTCTCATGAAAATGAAACAGTTCTTCCTTATACATGCAGGATATAATTAAAACGCATCAAGATATGTGGCAGTGAACTTTAAAACACTGACTGCCAAGTACCAAATCTAATCTACTCATGAAGAGAATGACAACTGGGATTTCACAGTTGCGAGCTCATGGAGATGATGCCAAGATGCATGTGAGAATATGTGTAAGAAAGGAGTGATGGGATCCGAGCCTCAGCTGAGGAATCCAGATAACTTTCAATTTCTGAAGTAAAAATCGTATTCATGCCAATATCTTTTTATGGCTGGAATGGCATTATTTATGCACTTAGTACCTAAGGATGGCATTCGTGACCACAAAGAGTCATTAAGGCTATATTAACTAAATAATTTCACAAAAGGATCTGATAAGCACTAGAGAGAGATACTTTATGTATTATTATAAAGACTCTGAAAATTACTTTGGGGCTTCTGAAATTAAAATTGCAATGAAAAGAAACACCACTCTTCGTGCGATGTTGGAAATTTTTCAAACGGAGAAAAGAAAATATAAAAATGAAAGGGAAAGCTGTTTAAATGGGAAGCAGTCAAAAGTGTAAACATGGACTGACTCAGCTCATCTCAGACTTTATACTTTTGGAGGAAAGATAGATGAAACAACAGGAAGACACAGTTCATATAACCTCTCCTGATTAAAACACTGGTAATCGAAAGAAACACTGAGAACAACCACTTAAAGGTCAGAGATAGGCAAGTGTCCTTGTGGGATGGTGGAGCATCTTTTGGGTATATGCCAGGAGTGGTATAGATGAGTCTTGAGGGAGAACTATTTCCAACCTTCTAAGAAACAGCCAAAATGATGAGTGCATGGACAAGTTTGCAGTCCTGCCAGCAGTGGTGGAGGAGTGTTCCCCTTGCTCCACAACCTTGCCAACATGTGCTACCATTTGAGTTTGGGATCTTCATTCTGTTGGGTGTAAAGTGGAATCTCAGAGGTTTTGCTGTTGTTGTTGTTGTTGTTGTTGTTGCTGTGGTGGTGGTGGTGGTGGTTGCTGTTGTTTTATTTTCATTTCCCTGATGACTAAATACAATGACTTTTTCTTTAACTGCTTCTCAGTTATTCTAGATTCCTCTGTTGAAATTACCTGTTTAGCTCTGTATCCCATTTTTAATTGGGTTGTTTAGATTGTTAGTCCTTTATGATTCTTTAGACCTTTATGTAATTATGGTTATTACCTCTCTGTTGGATGTAGGCTTAGTGAAGATTTTTTTTCCCAATCTATGTGGTGTCATTTTGTTCTGATGATGGTATCTGGTGATTTACAGAAGCTTTTCAGTTTCATGAGGTCCCATGAAAGGCACTTGACCTTAGTGCCTGTGCCATTGGTATTTTGTTCAAAAAGTTGTCTTTTGTACAGTGAGTTCAAGAATACCTGCTCAAATATCATTATAACACCTTTATTTGTAATAGCCAGAAGGTGTGAATAGCCTAGATGTCACTCCACTGGAGCATGGATACAGAAAATGTGGTATGTCTACACAGTGAAATACTACTCAGTCATTAAAAACAAGGACATCATGAATATCACCGACAAATGGATGGAAGTAGAAAATATCATACTGAATGAGGTAACTCAGACCCAAAAGTGGATATTAGCCACAAAGTACAAGATAATTATGTTATGATCAGCAGACCCAAAGAAGTCAAGTAACAAGGAAGACACAGGAAGGATGTTTGAATCTTTCTCAGAAGGAAAATAAAATAGATATCGGAGATCTATGGAAGGAGGGAACTGGGTAGAAGAGGGTATGGGGAGGGTGGTGTTAGGATAAATATATGTTGTGAGAGCAGGAGAAAGAGAAGAGAGATTGGCTGGAGGGCAATCTCTAAAAGGTGTAAGAGACCTTGGATGGGGAGGTATCTCAGAGGATCTAAGGAGGTCACTCTAGATGAAATTCCTAGCATAGCGGACGTAGTTCCTGAAGAATTCTCAGTCGCGGGATAAAGATAGCAACACCCACAACACCCAAAAATGTGTTCAGCCTATGAAATGCACAGGGTCAAGAGAGTTGAGACTAGTGGAGTGGCCAACCAATGACTGGCCCAAATTGAGATCCATACCACGGGCAAGAACCAATTCACAGCACTATTAATGATATTCTTTTATGCTTAGAGATAGAAATCTAGGATAATTGTCCAACCAGCAGCCAATGGAAAGAGATGCAGAGACACACATCTAAACATTAGATTGATCTCGAGGACTCTTATGGAATGGTTGGGAGAAAGATAGAGAGAATGGATGAGGACAGGCACTCGACAGGAAGACCAATAGAGGCAACAAACCTGGACCTCTGGGAGTACACAGAAACTGAATCACCAACCAAAGAGTGAGCACAGGCTAGAGCTAGGCCCTGCACATATGTAGCAGATGAGTAGCTTGGTCTTCATGCAGGTTCACCAAACAACTGGAGCAGGGCCTCTCCCTGAGCATCTTGCTTGCCTACCTGCCTGCCTGCTTGCCTGCCTGCCTGCCTGCCTGCCTGCCTGCCTGCCTGCCTGTAGATCCTGTGGCCCAAAATGGACAACCTTGTCTAGCCTCAGTGGGAGAGAATATATCTAGTCCCAGAGTGATTTGATGTGCCTAGGAGAGGGGGGAATTTTGACACCAGAGGGTATATTCCCCCTTCTCTTTGGAGAGGAGTCAGGCAGGTAAAATAGAAAAGTAAACAGTTAACTGTTTAGCTTAGGAGAAATAACTGATTCTGCTGAGGATAAAGCATTGTAGTATTTCTTTGCTACTGACTAGGTACTACCACCAACAGATGTATAACAATAAAGATATTACAGGGGGCTGTGAAATGCATGATAAACTATTGTAAATCCATATGGCAAAATCACATTGTATTATGTAAGGGAAAAGAAGATGGGAAATTGATTTCATTGTACTGAAGGATCCCATGATAAAAAATATTGTTTGCTTTCTTCATACTTCCCTAACCTTCCATGCTCTGTATTGTATTGTATTCTTTTGAGAAGGGGAAGGGGGACTGGGAGAAGGATTTGCATGAGGGTGTACTGGGAAGAGAAAGAGCTGACATTGGGCTATAAAGGGAATAAATAAATAAATTTAATTTTAAAAGGGGTCATAGGCTACACCAAGCCAAACCATTGAAGGTAATGTAGCAAAATAACCCAGGATAAAGGAGAAAAATGTATACACAGTTTAATTTAATCATCAAACTCCTGGGCCCACACACACATGCACATACCATCACCACCATCACCACCACCATCACCACTACTACCACCACCATCATCACTACCACCAACAACAACGAGGACACCAAAGACAACAACTAGGAAATAACTGATTACCATCTTATGTTCTGAGCTACAGTGAGAAGAAATGAAGCATGCTTTACCTCCAGCAGCCAAATTGAAAAGAAATCAGTAAGATTGTAAAAAGTATTTGAATATGGAGGTCATAGGCAAATCTCCAAACAATTATTTTAGAAGTGAGAGTTCATTTTAAATTAGCATAATAATTCTAAATCCTGATTATGCCCAAATTAAAAATTGAGTTTGTTCACAAATGTTATTATTTTTATTATATTTTAGCATGAGCTTTGTGTCTGAAAGAAAAGACTCAATAGTAAACATTTGTAACAGGTGAAGGGAGCAAGTCACATTTTACATCTCTTGTCACACCTTTTTGGCAACTTAGTGTATATAAGAAAACAGAATATCACCTCTTGCATAATGCTGCCAAACCACATCCAAAGGAGGCTTTTGATTCGCTTTTCGGGCTCTAACTTTTCCTGGGAGAGCATAACACAATTACATTCCAAGGATTTTTCCTGCTAGGAGTCAGGCAGGTAAAATAGAAGAGTAAACACTTACCTGTTTGGCTTAGGAGAAGTAGCTGACTCTTCAGTGGATAAAGCACTGCAGTATTTCTTTGCTCCTGACCAGGTACTACCACTATGTATAACAATAAAGATATTACTGGAGGTGTCAATGACCTCAATCTCAGTAAAGGGATCATTAAGTAAGAAAAAGTAAAAATCTTTAAGTAAGAAAGGAATATAAAAGCTAATATATACCCTACAATTATAGACATTGAATGTATATGCAAAGACAAAATTGTTGCTTAACAAGTACAGACTGACACAAAAAAGGGTAAGCCCAAGGGAACTATAGGCTGTGAAATGCATGACAAATTATTGGAAATTCATATGGCAAAACCACATTGTATTATATAAGGGAAAAGCAAATGGGAAATTGATTTAATCATATTGAAGGAGTCCATGATAAAAAATATTGTTTATTTTTTCATACTTTCCTGAAAATTTACATGCTCTGTATTATATTATTTTCTGATGCCCCCTAAGTTATTTTCCAGGTCCAATACTTAGGACAATCTCTATAACCACATAATCCACTTCACATAGAATACAAAGTGTCTGAAGCCTGAGGAGCTCCAAATATTTCCGGTGTCCAAAATCCCAATATCTAAAATCTGATACTTCTCAAATATCCCTGTAAATACCCTCGAATCAACACCTTGTCCATTGTTTCTTTTCTAGAGTTAATAGATTATACTATTTATTTCCTAGTTGGGTTTTTTCTCTTTTTTTTCATCAACTAGAAGTAAACCTAGACATTTTCCAGAAGAGAAACATTGGGGGTACCTGGGAAAGGAATAGGTATGGGAACAAGAAAGTTCAGGTGTGGGAAAGGGGGAGGGAGATAATACTGGAAGAGACAACTGGTCACCACCAGGATGACATAGAAATCTGGTGCAATGGAAACACCCAAGAATCTACGAGGGCAACCCTAGCTAAGACTCTTAGCAAGAGGGGATACAAAGCCTGACCTAGTAATCTCCTGTAAGACTTTCAGTGGAAGAATTGGGACATTAATCCAACCACAAAAATCTTTGACCTGTAATTTGCCCTGCCTACAAAATGTGCTTGGGTTAAAGGTGGCATAGAAATTGTGGAAGTGGACAATGAATGACTAGCTTTGCTTGAGACTCAAGCCATAAGAGAGAGCATATCCCTAACACTGCCTGAAAGGCCAGAAACCAGAGGCTAGTTATCCTTCATCATTTATCAGAGAAGAGAGGTTGAAAGGTACAGATGGTTTCTTATGGCTAATAATAGTCTGGGACAAATAATACATCGATTTCTGTCATTGTGTAAAGAGAATGTTTACTAAATATCTAATTTTTCTTTTGTTGTAATGAAAGGTAAAACTAAAGGCAACTTTCATGAGGCTAGTTATCTAGTTATTCTAGAAAAATATTACTAATGATATTCTGCTATAGTCATAGATTGGTGCTTAGCCCAAATGCCATCAGAAAGGCTCAGCAACTAATAGCAACAGATGCAGAGATTCACAGCCAATCATTAGGCTGAGCTTGGGAAATCCTTTGGAAGAGGGGAAGAAGACTTCCAGGAGCCAGTACAGTCAAGGACAGCACAAGAAAACCCACAGAATCAACCAACCTGTGCTTGTAGGACTCACAGAGACTGAACAGACAACCAGAGACCCTGCATAGGACTGACCTAGGGCCGAAACATACACATTAGAGTTGTGTAGCTTGCTCTTCCTGTGGTTACTCCTAACTGTGGGAACAGGAGCTGTCTCTTACTCTCGCTGCCTTTAGGGACTCTTTTCTCCTACTGGACTGCCTATCCAGCCTCATTATGAAGGAAGGTGCCTAGTCTTACTTCAACTTGATATGCTATATTTGGTTGATATTTAGTCTACAGTTTTCTGAAGAGAAATGGATGAAATGAGGGTGAGGGGCAAAGGAAATTAGAGAGAGGATTGACTGGATAAAAGAAAGGAAATCCGCTGTCAGGATGTGAAGAAAAGGTTAAATGTAGTTATATTTTAGAAGAAGAATGATGATGAGGAGAACAAGAGGAAGAGAAGAATAACATGAATAACAAAAACAAGAAGAGAAGAAGAACAAGAATAAAAACAAAAACAAGAAAAAGAGAAGAACAATAACAAGAACAAAAACAATAACAAGAAGAACACGAAGCAAAGGAAGAGGAGGAGGAGGAAGAGAAGAACAAGAACAAAAATAGAAGGAGGAGAAAGAAGAGAAGGAGGAAGAGGAAGAGAAAGAAGAAGAAGAACAAGAAGAGGAGGAGGAGGAGGAGGAAGAAGAAGAAGAAGAAGAAGAAGAAGAAGAAGAAGAAGAAGAAGAAGAAGAAGAAGAAGAAGAAGAAGAAGAAGAAGAAGAAGAAGAGAAGGAGAAGGAGAAGGAGAAGGAGAAGGAGAAGGAGAAGGAGAGGAGAAGGAGAAGGAGAAGGAGAAGGAGAAGGAGAAGGAGAAGGAGAAGGAGAAGGAGAAGAAGGATGAGAAGAAGAAGAAGGAAGAAAGAGAAATGAAATGTATTCAGGCAGCTTACCTTTATAGGCAAAACTAAGGAAGGTATGTTTATTAGTGATTGATGTGATCTCTCCTAGTCCATTTGAATGACTGCAACCTCTGAGAAGGTTATATTTGAAAAAAAACTTGGATTAGGAGAGAGGAAGGAGTGGGGAAATTATAATATAACCTCAAAAAATAATTAACAAAATCAAGTGATAGGAAAGATGAACCAATGAAAAGTTTGAGCAACCCATGAAAGTTGCTTTTAGTCGTTACCTTTCATTGCAACAAAAGAAAAATTAAATATTTAGTAAACATTCTCTTTACACAATGACAGAAATCAATGTGTTATTTGTCCCAGACTATTATTAGCCATAAGAAACCATCTGTACCTTTCAACCTCTCTTCTCTGATAAATGATGAAGAATGATTGCCTAACGTATGATCAAGTGGTCTCTATTGTGTATAGTTGCTTATGAGGAGGACTGACAAAAGGCATAGAGCAGCAATGAATAATCTGTATAACTCCAGAGGAAGCAGACCTTGTCATGTAAATAATGCTGAGTAATAACAAGCAGTAGCAGGATTCAGGTTGTGAAACAACAGTTGGGACCCTAAAAGCAATTCACTACAATCAGGTAAAGCGGTCCCTACCACCAACTGCATGTCCCCGATCACAGCACAAGTCCAGTCACTCAGTCAGATTGATTGATGTGTGACATCTTTCTTTGGAAGAGATTATATGGGCACCAGAATGCTTGTATTTCACAATTTTGAGTTGGAGAAAGGAAGAATAAAAAGAATGGATGCTAAATAAAAGATTAAAAGTTCTTTAGGGTCTGAAATAATATGAAAATCAAAACATCACAGAAGTATGGGAGAAAAATTTGGACATAGACTCTACAATACTTTCAGGATATAAATAGAAGAGTAAAATCAATGATAACCATAATCAATCAAGGTATTAATAAACAAATATTCTGATATGATACCAAGTCATGAATAGCAGTGTGGAATAACACTTCATTAACACTGGATGATCTGTATGAAGATTATGTGTGGTTATTTTAAGGAGTTGAGATTCAAGAACGGCGAAGGATATTCATTATTAAAGAAAGATGTTAGCAAATAAAATCATCTGTATGATTTTTAGTACTAAATACCTCATACAGTAAATGTTAACAGTATAAAATATCATGTGGATTTTATTTACTGATGTGATATAAATGTAGAGTTTTCTTTTCAGGTAAATTTCTTTATACTTATAAGCAAATGTATTAGAATAAATTAAATTATTTTTTGATATTCTCTTCATGGTATAGGTGGGATATAGATATACAACTTCCTGAATGATTCCTGTATTATAATAAATTAAATGCAGCTTCACAATATGGATAACATTACAAACCATTATTTTTCAGTATAATTTATCATCAATGAAAATTAATGCTAAACTTGATTTTATGTCTTCTAAAATATATGTTGTGGTTGTTTGAAAAGGTACAGAGACCAAAGGTTCATGTGTTTGAATGTTTGGCCTATCAGGAATGGTACTATTATGAGGTGGGCCTAAGTTGGAGAAAGTTTGTCACTGTGGAGGGCTTCAAGGTCTCCTATGTCCAAGTCATGTCCTGTGTAGCACACAGTCTCCCTTTACTGCCTGCAGATCAAGATGTAGAGCTCTTATCTCCATCTCCAGCACCTGTTTTTGACTGTAGCCGGATGCTCTCAATATCCTGTTAAGTAAAAGAAACCTCCTCCTGTCTACTCTCTATTCTCTAACAACTGAACAGGCATAGCATAGATTTGGCAGGCTTCTGCATATTATTCTGTTCTCCTGCTTCATTTATCATGTTTTTCAGTGTTACTCTTGAGGAAGCCTGAATAAATGACACAATCCTATAATCTGTAACATGCGGAAGTCTTGATTAGTGCAATTATTTGAAATGCCACTATTCGCTTAAAGATACTTCCATTTTAAGCTTATTTGTAATTATGCTAAGAATATTTCTGGTTTGGGGAGAGCTAATTGGACTCCTTAACTTTAGTCAATATGGCAAAAGTCTATCAGTACCAATGGCCATTTTATGAGACATCCAACTTCTGCCAATTTCATTTAATCCGTATTCAATTATCCTAAGTACTATGTTTCACATCAGGTATAGATGCATAACTTTGAGCTTTCACTTGTACAATGAAATAAAAGCCTTCTTTTTTCATTTCATAGTGAATACTTTATAAAATTATGAATTTAGAAAAGAGAGAAAGATGGATAAATGTCAATATTCCAAGAGATGACATTCTAAAAATGTGAAATTAAATATATAGTTGGTAAATAGATTAAATAAATTCATAAAATATTTAGATAATGAAGCCATAGAGTTCAGCTAAATGTGCTAGATTTTGACCCACGAGACTAGACAGACAATTGGTACAAGTTGATGCATCAAAGAGATAAAGGATGGTAGCTTTGGCAAGATACAAAAGGTTAGGTGGGAAAATTGCAGGTTTGCTCATAATTTCTAATTTTATGGCACCTACCAGAAAATTAAATTAATGAATGTAATACTATGCTTGAATGCTGTATTAACTTTATGAAAGTCCTTTAATATTGCTGCCTCCTGATGTCACTGCCCCTCTCCAATCTCCTTCAGTGCTGGACTGCAAGAAATGGCTACGTGTTACTGGAACCAGTAGATTGCTAAGCATATGTCAGTCACTCTCTTTGCTAGAAGGGACTAGAGGAAATATAGGTATGTTTTAAGGACACTCAGGAAACTCCAATAAGACATCAAATTAAAAGTGTTAATTTCAGAGGTGACCTGAAAGTGATTCTAACTCCTATCCCAGAAGCAGTGAAACCATCACCCAAGGATCACAAACACAATTGAACTCATATTTTTAATTGGAAAGTTGTCTGAAATACTATCCTCAGTAAAAGGATAAACAAGATATATCAGGATGCTAACGACCTGACTCACATGCTTGAAGTTATCAAGAACTTTGGCACTCACAGTTTTTATGAAATTTTATGTGTGTGTGTGTGTGTGTGTGTGTGTGTGTGTGTGTGTGTGTGTGCTTAATAATCACATATATGAGCATTCAATTAGAGAATGAAAATTCAAAACAACCAAACTTTGAGGGAATTTCAAAGACAGATAAGCAGGATGGAAAAATATTAACACAGATAACTAAGAAGTAAAAAAAAATTTAAATTCAGTGAATAAGCAATAGCTCTAATAGCCCTAATTCACAGTAGTTTGAATGTAGTAGACTGTGTCTGTAGATATCAAGTAGTAAATATTTCAGTTAAATTTTGAAGATGGAACATAAAAATATCAAGGGCAAAACCTTGAGATGGCCAAAATAAAAACAGAGCTTTAGAAGTGCTACTCAGTTGAACTGAGACAGACACTGTATAAAACATACTTTTCTTCCATAGAAACATAGATGAGAGGTTTGAGGGACAGAGTTGAATAAAAGAAAGGAAACAAAAAGTTCAGCAGCCTGTATAGGTAGGAAAATAGTATATGACAGCAGTGAATCTGCAGACCTCTAGAGCCTATCTATAAATGATACTAGTACAAATAAATCTACATGGATAAAAATACTATGCCACTGATACCTGAAATTTTACAATATCCACCAAACAAAGCCATACAGAAGAGTTAGCATGTGCTAAATACTGCTTGGATCCAGAATTAAGCAAAGAGAGAGACTTTCCTCATACTAACTTAGCATTCATTCTTCCCCTCCTGTATTGTCCTATCACTATATTAAACCAGATACTCAGATGGGTACTGCGATTTACTAATCTTTCTCAATATAGCTGTGATCACCATAGTTCATATAGAACAGTATTTCGATAATATAAATCACTTACATGTTCCACGAATAACTTTTCTCTTCAGAATTAAGTAGCACTCTATACCATGAAAGATTAATTGACATAAAATAAAGTATTCTAATATTGTTATATACAATACCATAAGTTTTCTGGTATTGTAAGCCACCTACAGTCATTGTTCTCACATTATATCCCTATGATTATAAAAGAACATTACTGCCCTGCACCCAAATCCCGTGGGGAAGAGAGCGGACCATCCAGGAGTGCAGACATCCTGAGGCCGCAGGACAGACTGCCACCACTGCACACCTCTGACCACACCCCTGGTCCAAGGGGAAACTGCACAGTGCCTCTGGACACAGGGATATAGGACCAGACAGTCACCAGTGCCCGCGTTTTTGGTCTGTGCCCAGGACCGATTTGAACCAGCCAAACAGCTCCCTGCACCCAAATCCTGTGAGGGAGAGAGCTGAATCCTAAGAAGTGTGGCTACTCCTGAGAAGTCAGAGGAAAATACTCTCTGCCCACAGTCCAGACATAAGAGGGAATCTCATAGTGCCAAGTGTGCCTGCGGGGTGCAAAGACCTACAAAAGCAATCAGGGGCAGGACCCTTTGATTCCTGTCCATGCCTAGAGCTGGAAGACAGTCTCCAGGAGTGCTGACACACAGGAAATCAAATCACTTGTTCTCAGGAAAGGCTGAAAGAAAACAGGAAAACAGTTCTACAGGAGTGCTGACAGAGAGGCCTACAGCAGGGTCAACTCTCAGAAACAGCAAGACAAGCAAACACCAGAGACAACCCAAAGTGTAGAGGCAAGCGCAGGAAGCTAAGCAATAGAAACCAAGACTACTTGGTATTATCAGAGCCCAGTACTCCAACCAAAGAAAATACTGGATATGCAAACACACCAGAAAAACAAGATTTGATTTAAAAATCACATTTTTGACAATGATGGAGGACTTTAAGAAAGACATAAAGAACTCCCTTAGAGAAATGCAGGAAAACACAGGTAAACAAGTATAAGCCTTTAGAGAGGAAACACAAAAATCCCTTAAAGAATTACAGGAAAACACAACCAAATAGGTGAACAAATAGAAAATGAAAATAGAAATAATAAAGAACGCACAAAGGGAGACAACCCTGGATATAGAAAACCAAAGGAAGAGTCAAAGAGCCATAGATACGAGCATTACCAACAGAATTCAAGAGATAGAAGAGAGAATTTCAGGGGCAGAAAATACCATAGTAAACATTGACACAACTGTCAAAGACACAAAACACAAAAGGCTCCTAGCCCAAAACATACAGGAAATCCAGGACACAATGAGAAGATCAAACCTAAGGATAATAGGTATAGAAGAGAGTGAAGACACTCAAGTGGCAGGTCTCTTGCGGTCCAGACGCTGCCCAGATCTGAAGGGACCTGATCAAAAGCTCCCTGCACCCAAATCCCGTGGGAGGGAGAGCTAAACTTTCAGAGGGGCAGACACGCCTGGGAAGCCAGAAGAGACTACACTCTGCCCACATTTCTGATTCCAGAGGAAAACACCTAACACCATCTGGGACCCCTGTGGACGGGGCCCCTGGAAAAGACAGAGCAGGCCCTCCTGGTTGCTGCCCTCACAGAAAGCTCAAAAACAGCCCCCACAGGAGCAACTTCAGCCAAGGGATCACAGGTAAGACCAAATTTTCTGCTCCAAGCGAGTTGGCTGGTGGACTCAGGACACAGGCCCACAGAACAGCTGAAGACCAGTAGACAGGAATGACTACACGCCTGAAAGCAGAACACTCTGTTCACATAACTGGCTGAAAGAAAACTGGAGAACAGGTCTACAGCACTCCTGACACACAGGCCTATAGGACGGTCTAGCCACTGTCAGAAATAACAAAACAAGGTAACACCAGAGACAACGTGATAGCAAGAGACAAGCACAGGAATCGAAGTAACAGAAACTAAGATTACATGGTATCAACGGAGCCCAATTCTCCTACCAAAGCAAACATTGAATATCCAAACACACCAGAAAAGCAAGATCTAGATTTAAAATCACATTTGATCATGATGATGGAGGACTTCAAGAAAGACATAAAGAACTCCCTTAAAGAAAAGGAGGAAAACATAAATAAACAGGTAGAAGCCTATAGAGAGGAATCACAAAAATCCCTGAAAGAATTCCAAGAAAACACAATCAAACAGGTGAAGGAATTGAAAATGGAAATAGAAGCAATAAAGAAAACACAAAGGGAGACAACCCTGAATATAGAAAACCAAAGGAAGAGACAAGGAGCCATAGATACAAGCATCACCAACAGAATACAAGAGATAGAAGAGAGAATCTCAGGAGCAGAAGATTCCATAGAAATCATCGACACAACGGTCAAAGACAATGTAAAATGGAAAAAGCTACTGGTCCAAAACATAAAGGAAATCCAGGACTCAATGAGAAGATCAAACCTAAGGATAATAGGTATATAAGAGAATGAAGATGCCAGTTCAAAGAACCAATAAATATCTTCAACAAAATCATAGAAGAAAACTTTCCTAACCTAAAGAAAGAGATGCCCATAAACATACAGGAAGCCTACAGAACTCCCAATAGATTGGACCAGAAAAGAAACTCCTCCCGTCACATAATATTCAAAACACCAAATGCACAAAACAAAGAAAGACTATTAAAAGCAGTAAGGGAAAAAGGTCAAATAACATATAAAGGCAGACCTATCAGAATCACACCAGACTTCTCACCAAACACTATGAAAGCCAGAAGATCCTGGACAGATGTCATACAGACCCTAAGATAACACAAATGCCAGCCCAGGTTACTGGATCCAGCAAAACTCTCAATTAACATAGATGGAGAAAACAAGATATTCCATGACAAAACAAAATTTGCACAATATCTTTCTACAAATAAAGCCCTACAAAGGATAATAAATGGTAAAGCCCAACATAAGGATGCAAGCTACACCCTTGGAAAAGCAAGAAACTAATTGTCTTGGCAACAAAACAAGGGAAGAAAAGCACACAAACATAAACTCATATCCAAATAAGAATATCACATGAAGTTACACTTCTGTTCCTTAATATCTCACAACATCAATGGACTCAACTCCCCAATAAAAAGACATAGATTAACAAAGTGGATAGGCAATGAGGACCCTGCATTCTGCTGCCTACAGGAAACACACCTCAGAGACAAAGACAGACACTACCTCAGAGTGAAAGGCTGGAAATCAACTTTCCAAGCAAATGGTCTGTAGAAGGAAGGTAGAGTAGCCATTCTAATATCAAATAAAATCAATTTTCAACTGAGAGTCATCAAAAAAGATAAGGAAGGACACTTCATATTCATCAAAGAGAAAATCCACCAAGATGAACTCTCAATCCTAAATATCCATGCTCCAAATACAAGGGCACCAACATACATAAAACAAACCTTACTAAAGCTCAAAGCACACATTACACCTCACACAATAATAGTAGGAGATTTCAACACCCCACTCTCATCAATGGACAGATCATGGAAACAGAAATTAAACAGAGACGTAGACAGACTAAGAGAAGTCATGAGCCAAATGGACTTAACAGATATTTATAGAACATTCTATCGTAAAACAAAAGGATATACCTTCTTCTCACAACCTCTTGGTACTTTTTCCAAAATTGACCATATAATCAGTCATAAAACAGGCCTGAACTTATAAAGAAAGATAGAAATAATCCCATGTATCCTATCAGACCATCACGGACTAAAGCTTGTCTTCAATAACAATAAGGAAAGGATGCCCACATACACATGAAAGTTGAACATGCTCTACTCAATGATAACCTGGTCAAGGAAGAAATAAAGAAAGAAATTAAAGACTTCTTAGAATTTAATGAAAATGAAGGTACAACATACCCAAACTTATGGGACACAATGAAAGCTGTGCTAAGAGGAAAACTCACAGCTATGAGTGCCTGCAGAAAGAAACAGGAGAGAACATATACCAGTAGCTTGACAGCACACCTAAAAGCTCTAGAACAAAAAGAAGCAAATACACCCAAAAGGAGTATAAGGCAGGAAATAATCAAACTCGGAGCTGAAATCAAACAAGTAGAGACAAAAAGGACTATACAAAGAATCAACAGAACCAAGAGCTGGTTCTTTGAGAAAATCAACATGTTAGATAAACCCTTAGCCAGACTAACCAGAAGTCACAGAGAGTGTGTCCAAATTAACAAAATCAGAAATGAAAATGGAGACATAACAACAGAGTCAGAGGAAATTCAAAAAAAAATCATCAGATCCTACTACAAAAGCCATATTCAACAAAACTTGAGGAAAAATCTGGAGGAAATAGACAGTTTCCTAGACAGATACCAGGTACCGAAGTTAATAAAATATTTAAACAACCCCATATCTCCTAAAGAAATAGAAGCAGTCATTAAAAGTCTCCCAACCAAGAAGTGCCCAGGTCCATATGGATTCAGTGCAGAATTCTATCAGACCTTCATAGAAGACCTCATACCAATACTATCCAAACCATTCCACAAAATTGCAACACATGGAGCACTACCGAATTCCTTCTATGAGTTCACAATTACTCTTATACCTAAACCACACAAAGACTCAACAAAAAAAGAGAACTTCAGACCAATTTCCCTTATGGATATCAACGCAAAAATACTCAACAAAATTCTTGCAAACATAATCCAAGAGCGCATCAAAACAATTATCCATCATGATCAAGTAGGCTTCATCCCAGGGATGCAGGGATGGTTTAATATATGGAATACCATCAACGTAATCCACTATATAAACAAACTGAAAGATAAAAACCACATGATCATTTCATTAGTTGCTGAGAAAGCATTTGACAAAATTCAACACCCTTTCATGATAAAAGTCCTGGAAAGAATAGGAATTCAAGGTCCATACCTAAACATAGTAAAAGCCATATACAGCAAACCAGTCGCTAACATTAAACTAAATGGAGAGAAACTTGAAGCAATCCAACTAAAATCAGGGACTAGACAAGGCTGCCCACTCTCTCCCTACTTATTCAATATAGTTCTTGAAGTTCTAGCCAGAGCACTCAGACAAAAGGAAATCAAGGGGATACAGATTGGTAAAGAAGAAGTCAAAATATCACTATTTGCAGATGATATGATATTATATTTAAGTGATCCCAAAACTTCCACCAGAGAACTACTAAACCTGAAAAACACCTTCAGCAAAGTGGCTGGGTTTAAAATTAACTCAAATAAATCAGTAGCCTTCCTCTACACAAAAGAGAATCAATCCAAGAAAGAAATTAGGGAAATGACAGCTTTCATAATAGTCCAAAAATAATATAAAATACCTCAGGGTGACTTTAACCAAGCAAGTGAAAGATCTGTACAATAAGAACTTCAAGCCTCTGAAGAAAGAATTTGAAGATCTCAGAAGATGGAAAGATCTCCCACGCTCATGGATTGGCAGGATTAATATAGTAAAAATGGTCATTTTACCAAAAGCAATCTACAGATTTAATGAAATCCCCATCAAAATTCCAATGCAATTCTTCATAGAGTTAGACAGAACAATTTGCAAATTCATCTGAAATAACAAAAAACCCAGGATAGCTAAAACTATCCTCAACAATAAAAGGACTTCCGGAGGAATCACTATCCCTGAACTTAAGCAGTACTACAGAGCAATAGTGATAAAAACTGCATGGTATTGGTACAGAGACAGACAGATAGACCAATGGAACAGAATTGAAGACCCAGAAATGAACCCACACACCTATATTCACTTAATTTTTGACAAAGGAGCCAAAACCATCCAATGGAAAACAGATAGCATTTTCAGCAAATGGTGCTGGTTCAACTGGAGGTCAACATGTAGAAGAATGCAGATCGATCCATGCTTATCACCCTGTACAAAGCTTAAGTCCAAGTGGATCAAGGACCTCCACATCAAACCAGATACACTTAAACGAATAGTAGAAAAAGTGGGGAAGAATCTCAAACACATGGGCACTGGAAAATATTTCCTGAGCAAAACACCAATGGCTTATGCTCTAAGATCAAGAATCGACAAATGGGATCTCATAAAACTGCAAAGCTTCTGTAAGGCAAAGGACACTGTGGTTAGGACAAAACATCAAACAACAGATTGGGAGAAGATCTTTACAAATCCTACAACAGATAGAGGGTTTATATCCAAAATATAAAAAGAACTAAGAAGTTAGACCGCAGGGTCACAAATAACCCAATTAAAAAATGGGGTTCAGAGCTAAACAAAGAATTCACAGCTGAGGAATGCTGAATGGCTGAGAAGCACCTAAAGAAATATTCAACATCTTTAGTCATAAGGGAAATGCAAATCAATACAACCCTGAGATTCTACCTCACACAAGTCAGAATGGCTAAGATCAAAAACTCAGGTGACAGCAAATGCTGGCGAGGATGTGGAGAAAAAGGAACACTCCTCCATTGTTGGAGATTGCAGACTGGTACAAACATTCTGGAAATCAGTCTGGAGGTTCCTCAGAAAATTGGACATTGAACTACCTGAGGACCCAGGTATACCTATCTTGGGCATATACCCAAAAGATGCCCCAACATATAACAAAGACACGTGCTCCACTATGTTCATAGCAGCCTTATTTATAATAGCCAGAAGCTGGAAAGAACCCAGATACCCTTCAACAGAGGAATGGATACAGAACATGTGGTACATCTACACAATGGAATATTACTCAGCTATCAAAAACTGTGACTATGAAATTCATAGGCAAGTGGATGGAACTGGAAAATATCATCCTGTGTGAGGTAAACCAATTACAGAAAAACACACATATTATGCACTCATTGATAAGTGGATATTAGCCCAAATGCTCAAATTACTCTAGATGCACAGAACACATGAAACTCAAGAAGGATGACCAAAATGCGAATGCTTTACTCCTTCTTTAAAATGGGAACAAGAATACCCTTGGGAGGGAATAGGGAGGCAAAGTTTAGAACAGAAGCTGAAGGAACACCCACTCAGAGCCTGCCCCACATGTGGCCCACACATATACAGCCACCAAACTAGACAAAATGAATGAAGCAAAGAAGTGCAGGCTTTCAGGAACTGGATGTAGATCTCTCCTGAGAGACACAGCCAGAATACAGCAAATTCATAGGTGAGTGCCAGCAGCAAACCACTGAACTGAGAATGGAAACCTCGTTGAAGGAATCTTAGAAAGGACTGAAAGAGCTTGAAGGAGCTTGAGACCCTATATGAACAACAATGCCAACCACCAAAGGTCCAGGGACTAATCCACTACCCAAAGTCTATACATGGACTGACTCTGGGCTCCAACTGCATAGGTAGCAATGAATAGCCTAGTAAGAGCACCAGTGGAAGGGGAAGCCCTTGATCCTGCCAAGACTGTATCCATTCCTCTGTTGAAGGACATCTGTGTTCTTTCCAGCTTCTATTATAAATAAGGCTGCTATGAACATAGTGGAGTATGTGTCTTTGTTATATGTTGGGGCATCTTTTGGGTATATGCCCAAGAGAGGTATAGCTGGGTCCTCAGTGAATGGGATTGTTGGGGGGAGGGCGGTAATGTGGGGAGGATGGAGAAGGGAACATTCACATAGAAGGGGAGGGGGAGGGATTAGGGGGATGTTGGCCTGGAAATCTGGAAAGGGAATAACAATTGAAATGTAAATAAAAAATACCACAATTTAACAAAGATGGAGGGGAAAAGAAGAATTTTGATGGGGATTGCACTGAATCTGTATTGCTATTGGTAATATGGCGATTTTTACTATATTAATATTGTCAATCCATGAGCGTGGGTGATCTTTCCACCTCTGAGATCTTCATTTGCTTCTTCAGAGATTAGAAGTTCTTGTCATCCAGATCTCTCATTTGCATGGTTAGAGTCACAACAAGTATTTTATATTATCTGTGACTATTGTGAAGACTCTTGTTTCCTTATGTCCTTCTCAGCCTGTTTATACTTTGAATACAGGAAGACTACTGATTTGTTTCAGTTAATTTTATATCCAGCCACTTTGGGGAAGTTCTTTATCAGGTTTCGGTGTTCTCTGGTGGAATTGGGGTGAAGGGGGATCTGTTAAGTATATATCATCTGCAAATTGTGATATTTTGACTTCTTCCTTTCCAATTTGTATCCCTTTGACATCCTTTGGTTGTCTGATTGCTCTGTCTAGGATTCTGAGTACTATAATGAATAAGTATGGAGAGAGAGAGAGAGAGAGAGAGAGAGAGAGAGAGAGAGAACAGCCTTGTTTAGTCCCTGATTTTAGGGGGATTGCTTCAAGTTTCTCTCCATTTAGTTTCTTGTTGGCTACTGGTTTGCTGTATGTTTAGTTTGGGGTCTTGAATTCCTAATCTTTCCAAGACTTTTAACATGAAAGGCTGTTGGATTTTGTCAAATACTTATTCAGCACCTAATTAAATGATCATGTGGGTTTTTTTCCCCCTTTGAGCTTGTTTACATAGTGTATTATTACATTGATGGATTTCCGTATATTGAACCATCCCTGCATCAATGGGATGAAGCCTACTAGCTCATGGTGAATGATCATTTTGATGTGTTCTTGAATTCAGTTTGGAAGAATTTTACTGAGTATTTTTAAATCAATATTCATGTGGGTAATTGGTCTGAAATTCTGTTTCTTTTAGGGCCTTTGTATTGTTTAGGTATAAGGATAATTGTGGCCTCATAGAATGAATTCCATAGTCTTCTTTCTGTTTCTATTTTGTAGAATAGTTTGAACAGTATTAGGTAATCTTAAAGGTCTAATAGAATTTGCCACTGAACTCATCTGGTCCTTGGCTTTTTTGTGTGTGAGAGACTTTTAATGACTGCTTCTATTTCTTTATGGTTAATGGTACTGTTTAGATGGTTTATCTTATCCTAACTTAACTTTTGTACCTGGTATCTGTCTAGAAAATTGTTCATTTCATCCAGATTTTCTAGTTTTGTTTGGTATAGGCTTTTGTAGCAGAATCTGCTAATTTTTTTAATTTCCTCAGTTTTTATATTTATATCTCCCTTTTCATTTCTAATTTCACTAATTTGGATACTGTCTCTGTGCCCTGTTACTCTGGTTGGTTTTCTCAAAGAAAGAGCTCCTGTTTTGTTTTGTTTTGTTTTGTTTTGTTTTGTTTTTTGGTTCTTTGTTTTGTTCATTTTGTTTCTACTTGTTTTATTTCATCCCTGAATTTGATTATTTCCTGCTTTTTACTCCTCTAGGGTATATTTCCTTCCTTTTGTTCTAGAGCTTTCAAGTGTGCTGTCAAGCTTTTAATGTATTCTCTCTCCAGTTTCCTTTTGGTGACACTCAGCTATGAGATTTCCTCTTAGCACTGCTTTCCTTGTGTCCCATAATTTTGGGTATGTTCTGCCTTAATTTTTATTAAATTCTAAAAAGTTTTTAATTTCTATCCTTATTTCTTCCTTTCAAAAGTTACCATTTAGTAGATCATTGTTCAGCTTCCATGTGTATGTGGACTTTCTGTTGATTTTGCTGTTGTTGAAGACAAGTCTTATTCCGTGGTGATCAGATAGGATGCATGGGATTATTTCAATCTTGTATCTGTTGAGGCCTGTTTTGTGACGGATTATATGGTTAATCTTGCAGAAGTTTCTATGAGGTGCTGAGAAGGAGGAATATTCCTTTTTTTTTAGGATAAAATGTTCTATAGATATCTGTTAAATCCATTTTTTTCATTATTACTTTTAGTTTCACCATGTCTCTGGTTTCTGTTTCTATGATCTGTCCTTTGATGAGAGCAGGCTGTTGAAATCTCCCACTATTATTGTGTGTTGCAATGTGTGCTTTGAGCTTAGTAAAGTTTCTTTTATGAATGTGGGTGCCCTTGCATTTGGAACATAGATGTTCAGAATTGATAGTTCATCTTAATAGATTTTTTTCGATGTGTTTTTCTTTATCTTATTATTAATCATGTCTGCTTCACAAAGTACAGAGAGAGTTCTTGATTTTTTATGTCATCTCGTACTTAAAAATTAGTTATCTCAAGAGCTTGAAGGGCTCGAAGACCCCATATACAACAATGCCAAACAACAGAGCTTCAGGGGACTAAGCCACTACCTAAAGACTATACATGGACTGACCTGGACTCTGACCTCATAGGTAACAATGAATATCCTAGTAAGAACACCAGTGGAAGGGGAAGCCCTGGGTCCTGCTAAGACTGAACCCCCAGTGAACTAGACTGTTGGGGGGAGGGCAGCAATGGGGGAGGGTGGGGAGGGGAACACCCATAAGGAAGGGGAGGGGGGGGGATGTTTGCCCGAAACCGGAAAGGAATAACACTAAAAATGTATATAAGAAATATTCAAGTTAATAAAAAAAAAAAAAAAAAAAAAATGGGGTAATATATAAACCAGAATTCTCAATAAAGGAAACTCAAATGGCTGAAAAAAAAATTAGTTATCTCTAATGGAATCTCTCTGGATATAGTAACCACACATAAGCATATGTCGCAAGCCCAACACAATATAAAATCAATTGTATTTTTGTTGACTTTTCTCTCATATTACATTGCTTGGGCCTTTTTTATTTCACTGGTCTTTTGTTTTTATATTATGGTTTCTGATTTTGTATTCTTATAGAATCTCTGTCTCTGTCTCTTTGTCTCACTCTCTGTCTCACTCTCTGTCTCTCTGTCTTTCTCTGTTTCTCTGTTGCTCTCTCTGTCTCTGTCTCTCTGTTGCTCTCTCTGTCTCTCGCTCTCTTTCTTTCACACCTCTCTCTCTTTCTCTCTCTGTCTCTCTGTCTCTCTTTCACCTCTCTCTCTCTCTCTCACACACACACACACACACACACACACACACACACACACCACACATCATTCCTGTTTGTTTCCTAATGAGAGAAAGAAATAAATGTAATGGAGTTGTATGAGTTGAGAGCTGGGGAAGATCTGGGAGAAATTAAGGGAGAAGAAACCACAATGAGAATATATTGTATGAATGTTAAATAAAAAAATACAAGAAAAGAGAAACACTGATTAGTATTGGCTGGGTGTCACATGCTTGTAATTGTAGCCCCTTCGCAAGCATAGGCTGGGAGAGCATGAGTTTGAGGGCAGCTTACATTATAGGCAATAAGTTCAAAGCCAGGATGAATTTCTTCAGTTTTATCTCAAAATGAACAAACATTGACAATATCCTAATTTCCAGGGAAAAGGTATGAAACTAATTATGATTATTATTTTGACTGGCTATATCATGACACTTATAGTAGCAAACTCAGTGCATGGATGTTTGCTATTTGCTTGGTCCTGTCCCTACAACTGCAAATTCATGCACAGTAATTTCTTATTGCTAGCAGGATTCTGAATAGAAGCCTCCATTAAATTGTTACTTTGTCTAAAGAGAATTTGCATTTATTAGTACATTTAGCTTTTACTACTTCTGTACCTCAGAGGTATCATTTCCCTCATCACTGTCCTCAACTGAATTTTTAGGAAAAGCAACAAGCTAGATCCCATTACTGTCATACAGTAAGGCTTATCTACTTACATAGGATGGTTCACCTCCTATTATCCCACATAAGTCTCAAATGGAAGCCATGCCAATCAAGAATGAAGCTCAGAGTTAGCCCAGTTCTATAGGTAGCTAAATAGAAACCTTTGTGGATACAATTTAAATCAGTATGAATGAAATAGGAAAAGTTTTGTATGATTCAAATGGCCTGGGGAAGGAGGAGTGTCACAGAAATAAAGGAGTCTACTCCAGTTGTTTAAAACTCTCAAATGCCATAAAGAAGTAAATCAAAGAGCCTCAGCCATATTTCAGTAGACATCAGTGCTTCTGTGACTTGGCAGCTCAGTTTATCAAATCAGAGTGATAATGAGGCCTGCTGACTGGTCCTGAGTGGACCATTTACTTTGGCTGTGCTCCAAGGCCATGGGCTTCACCCCTAACCCAGATCAGTAGCTGTGAAGCATGTGCTGTCAGTTACGGAGGAAGCTGCAGGAGCGTTTGACAGAGCAGTGTAAATTCATCACTGCTCACTGAAAAGCCAGGTCAAGGTCCAGGTGTTACTGATGGCATGGGAGAGGTCGCGAGACTCATTTCAGGAGAGAGACAGTGTTTCGCGGCTTAAGATTTATCAGTTGCCGTGTTTTCCTCGCTCTTCTGTGCTAATATCATTTCCTTTAATAATTCAACAGATAAGCATGGGCAGAAGGTCAGTTGTAGTTATGAGTAACTTGGCGTATGCAACTCAGTTCAGAGGAAGCCTGAGGTCTGACTGACCTGGAGAAAGGAAACCATCCTAATATATAACCAACTACTGCACATGTTTGCAAATTATTTTTTCAATTCTGTGACTCTGCCTTAAATACAACTATAATACCAGCTGAATACAGGTACAGCTGTGTGTGTGTGTGTGTGTGTATTTTTTATTCTCCTTACATAAATGTTTATTATTATTATTATTATTATTATTATTATTATTATTATTATTATTATTATTATAGTTTCAATGTGGCCACAATGCCCACATTTCCTTGGGTTTCCTTGCAATCATTTTGCCAGACTTTGAATATCGTTGTTGAGCTGTAGTTAATTTATTTTTAGTTTTCAAAGTTTAAAAACAATAACAAAGCTGACATATGAGATAAAATTTATATTTAAAATGTGGAATGATGGTATAGGACAAATCTGAAATCTGATACTTATTTTTGTGTAGTGAAAAATACCTATTTCTTTACAATAAAAAGACATCTTAAGTCCATTTGGTAGTTTAAAATATACAAAGCATTATTGTTCATTATACTCATCACCTCATATAAAAACCCCATAAAAATAATAAAATTTATTTCACACTGAAACTTTGCTTTTACTCTCATTTCTTTCTCCTTTTCTCCCCTCTCCTGCCCTGGTAGCCATAGCTCTCTTCTTTACTTTTATTAGTTCAGTGTTTCTAGATTTGATTTAGAAAGATAGAATACTATTGGATTTTCTGTGGCCAGTTTATTTACTCAATAAAATGTCTCCAAATTCATTTATATTGGTTTAAATGACAATAAACACCTCAACACTTATTAAGAACAAATTGTTTTTGTTGTATTTATACTATATTTCCTTTTTGCATCCAAAAAGCTAATCTGTTTCTAATTTCTCGTGAATTGTAAAGGATAAGCTGTGACCATGAGAACGCAGGAGTCTCTTTGGAATACTGCTGTAAATTATTTTAGATGCATACCCTGAAATGAACATCAACCACAGTGTCTTCTACAGTTACATTAATGTCCACTCTCTCAATAGGGACTAGGTTTTCCTTTGTGCACACCTCATCAAGGCTGGCTGTCTTTCTCTTACTAACATGAGGTGATGCTTCACTGGGGTTTTAATTGTCACTTGCCTGCCTAGTAATGATGACCAATTGTCAGCCACATGTTTTCTGTTTGTACAACTCCTTTTGAAGTATCTATTTCTTCAAAATAATGTCTTTTCAGTTAACAATGACCGAAATGTAGAATGAAGTCTCCATCTACTGACCTAGGAGTTTTCAGGCTTGATTCCAAGCACTGGCCACCAAATGCCTCCAAGTCAGCAAAAACAGGGATGCCACTGGTGAGAATTACTATTTTCAGGTTCCATAATTATAAACAGTTTTAAAAATAACAAATAATAAGTCAGGAACATTAATTAGAAAAAGATCATAAATTATAGGATGATATAAGAGCAACAGAAACAATACAGAGTAATGGATAAAATTGTCACCAGCAGCTAATTTCTCACGTAGCTTAAAATGATTTAATAAAACACTAATTGGCATGTTTAGATATTAAATGAATTATACTAAGAGAATATACCAAAGATAAACATATTTATGTTATACATGCAGGATTTGATTAATGCTTAGTCATTCCAATTTGCTTGATTACTGCAGTAGCAAACTCTTTACAAAGAAGCATATAAGTCAGAAGCATATAAGTACATCATTAAGTACATTATAAAACATAGGCATTTATTTACATATAACAGATGCGCTTAGGGAATAATGTGTAGGCCTAACAAAAACTCTGATTTTTTTCACAGTCTGTCACTATCAAAAAAGAAGTTTGTGCCTAGGAAAGATAAGAAAGAATCCATTAATTTGAATAGTATAATTATCCAGGTAATTAATCTCATTAGATTGATAATTTATATGAACATGTTTAGAGAAAATTTCCAACAGAATTAGGAACATTCAGAACAATCATTATTGATAAGGAAAAAGGAGTCCTCACTCAGCAAAAAAACAATAAGAGCAGATGTGGGGTGGGCCATAGAACAAGTTATTTATAATAACAAATAAAAAATGGGATTTCCCCAAAAGTCTATTTGGCATTAGGCCCTTGAGAATTAAAACCAAACCAAACCAAATAAACAAACAAAAAAATTCTAAATAACTCTTGGGAAGGAAAATGTGTAAGGGTAAACTTTACTTATTTGTATCTTTAATAGAAACTTGTATTTATTTTCAGAATATATGCTTGTAAGAATAAAAGGCCAGTTCACGATGTATTCCGTGAACAGGGGATGGGGAGATCCCTCAGTCAGCGAAGTTTCAGTCTGGCAATCATGAGGCTGAATACAGATCACTCGTTAACTAAAAGGCCCACATGGTAGGTAATTCTGTAGCTTTAACGCTTAGATGGGAGTAGGGGTCGGGAGTGAAGACAGATGAAGTCAGTGAGCTCCTTCATCAGCCAATCAGGGAGCTTCGAGTCCAGTGAAAGGCCTTGTTATAAAAATGAAAACATGAAAGAGTAATAAAGAAAGATACCCTCTGCCCGGCCTTCTCACACATCCGCACACATTCACATGCATCTGCTCATGCCTTAGTGGAAGGGCACTTACCCATGCACCACATAGACAATCCATAAATACACTTTTTAAAAAGAATTATGAGTAAAAAACTTGTTCTGTGAACAATCTGTAAAGGTGTAATTCTTACTGTGAGGTATCATCTCATTCATAGAACACAGTAAAACGTTTTCCAAAGAAGGAGAAGCCAAGAGTTTTCAGGCCTGTTCTTTACTCACGTGTGAGCCATAACAACGTCTTAGGTAGATTTTATTAATACCATTATTTCCCAGTCCCTTCACGCAAAGATAAGGTGTGTTCACATTTTTCTTTTACAGGAATTCTGTGCAGACAAAGTTGGGCTCAGCATTTTTTTCTAGCTGCTCTCAGGGTCTCCAAGATCCCAATAATCCCTGAGTGGTCGGTCTCTCTGCCTCCTTGATAGCCTGATGTCAAGGCCTAACTGCCCTACCCTGCTTTCTCAACTCGGAAACATTGTTCTAGATGATGTTTTTACAAGGGAGACTCAGAATATCCGAGAGTTTATGAGCCACCATTGCTGCAGTTTGGAAGATCCCTTTAGAAACAGAGCTCAAAGTGTTCCGGAGGAAGAAGAATTTTAAGTCAGGGCCAGATCCTGTGAGCACCAAGCATCCCTTTATTGAGTCTGGAGGGAAGGATTAAAGCCAGATGGGTGCTGCTAAGAGCAGGTGTGCAGGGGGGGTGCCTGTTCAGCAGTTTTAGGATAAAAGTTATTACCTAGGGGTTCCATAGCAAACATTTTTTAGAACAGACGAGCCACAGTAAAGTAACA
Organism: Rattus rattus; assembly: GCF_011064425.1. NCBI lineage: Eukaryota > Metazoa > Chordata > Mammalia > Rodentia > Muridae > Rattus > Rattus rattus. Next base: position 43,408,603 of record NC_046165.1, read on the forward strand.
GCGAACTGCACTAAGTTCATCCTTTGCGATTTCTGTGCAGACCACGTGAACGCGACCTACCACTTTGTTTGATCCCAGACTTTGTAATTCTCCTGTTCCCGCTGTCCTTTCCACGAATATTAAAACGCAATTCACTCTCCTTCAATTTGTATAAAGATGAGACCGGGATAGAAGTGCCACATAGCTGACAGGTCATACTTTAAATTAAGTTTCCCAAATAAGAATTTAATCTAGTTTCAATAAAAGAGTTATTAACTACTTTTAATTAGGAAAAGCAAGGCTGAATGAGGGGCACTTTCCTCGGCCTCCCAACGCAAAGAGCTAATCACTAGTCTGTGATTGCAGGGCTTGTCTTCCAAGGCTGTGTCACAGAAGACAGAAGATAAATCCCAATGAGAGGGAGGGCCTGTAGTGGACTTGTCTGGACATATTCCATAGGTTTCCTTTTGACTTTCTTGCAAGGATTTACCATGTTATCAATAAATGAGAAGGCTCTTTGTAAATTGATCAAAACCTTTGGCATTAACAAAATTTAATCAAGCAAGACCATCCATTATGAAAGTACATGCTTCAATATTAGCAAACTAGAAATGCAGTTACCTCTGAATTTCAGTTTTTGCTTAATATGCAATAATGACTATGCTTCTCAGATAAGGGTAAACTTACACTTAGGGCAGGCTGTCTGAGACACAAGGGCTTCTCGTTAACTCACTGTATACTTTTCCCAAAGCACAGTAGGCAATAGGCATGTTACCAATGAGATCTAGACATGATCTCCTATTTCTCTTCTCCAAATCTCCCATGTGTCTTCCTATTTCTCCTTCCCTATTTGTCTTACTTCTTCTTCAAAAGAAGAGAAATTTCAAAAGAAATCGAAATCTCAAATGTGATGTGTTTCTTTTTCTAGATACATAAAGACGTTATAGCAATGTCTAAACTTAAAAATAAATGAAAATTGGCAGATTTATTTGCCCAAGGACTTCCTAGCAATGACTCTTTTCCCTTAGGTTTAATCTTAGGAGCACAGAAACAATAGAGAAAATAGGAAAACTGGACTAAATCAAAATGATAAGCTTCTGTAGCCCATAGAGAACAATAGAAGAGAATACCATAGGATTGAAAGCAAGTGTCTGCAATTCACCTATTTGTCAAGGGTAGCATCTAGTGTTATACAAGGAATATCTATAACTCTACAGGAAACCAATCAAGAGCTGAATTGAACCATGACAAAATTCACAAGTTGACCCTGATCAATTTCCAGACGTTCTTAGGAGCTTCGCATTCCCTGTCTTTATCTTCTGACTCTGCATTTTCCTCTACAGATGTTATGTGCTGTCCACTAATAGGCACTCGTCCCGAAACACAGTGAGAAATACATTGTCCTTTCAGAGACTAATTTCAAAGCCCCCAAGGGAACCTATTAGTTGTAAAAAAAAAATTTTTTTGAAGTTGCTACTGTGACTTTAACTTGCCTGCCTCGTTAATCTGACTCAATGATAGGTTATTCACCTTTTGCCCCAGGCTCCTAACCTGACCAACCTTAATGATAAATGCTGCTACTCCTTTTTACCAGTGTCAACTCTAAAATAACAGTCTTTGTAGCTTTGAGTTCACAATTGAAAAGAACATTAGAGTTCTCAGAAGATGGTGCTCGTGCCCATTGAGTCTTTCCTGAGGTGGAGACACACACTTAGGTACAAGAGAAGCTGTAGAGGTGACAGGACATTACTCCACGGAACCATGGGGCAAGAACATGTCATGCTTTTGTAGCTCATGGATAGAGATGACCATAATCTAACAATTTACAACTTCAGAAAACAGTTTTGAGTAAGAACAAGAAATATGTTTGAATACAGAGCAATTAAATAAGGACTTTAGTAGAGGATTAGTTATTAATTAATTTAACAGGGAATATAAAGATCATGAAGATGAACAAGAAACATTCTTGATGTAAGTTGTATTTTTGAAAGTGTAACTTTGATAGAAAACTAAAAATGAAGCCATCAATTAGGCATATAATGGCATCGAGAATACAATTCTATAACAATACTCAAAGCATAAATACAAATTAGAGAAATATAACAATCGAGATGTATGGAAAATTTAAAAGCGGTTTTTATAAAAGGATACTCCCCTGCCCCCACCAAATAATGGAAGACAACCTCTTACAAAGAAAAACAACGAACATTCCTGCCTCAAATCAATAGTTGAAATGAAGGCAAATAGAAGAAAATGACAGAAGGCACACAGACACAAAGGAAATCCAGACCAAGCGTACCCATTTTCCTAATAGCCTTAAATTAATTTTATAATAGCCACTCTAAAGAAACAGATTCTCAGAGTGTGGTTTTAAAAAAAGTAATAATCCTAACCCTGCGCTCCACAAAACGCATACATAAAATAAATTGACAAATAAGCTTCATTTGCAAAACAAATGAGGTACTTGAGTGCTTATAGCAGTGAAACTGGCAACGGTAAACTCCTCCCTTTAATTTCAATAAATCTATAGGACCATGTGAAATAAGAAATGCCATCTCTATGTGAAAGGATATTATTTCTAGGCTAGAATTGAGATGTCAGATTGTCACAAATGCTTCAAAGTGCGATTAGAGAATGACAGATTGGTCTTAACTTCGCACAAGTGTATACATTCCCATAGTGTTATCTGGGTACTGTAGCTAGGGAAAATTAAGACTACTTTCAATATTCCACTCATCTAGGGGTGCATTTATAGCATGGCTCATTTTAACCATAAAACTTAAGTGAAGGTGCAAACTGAGCTCTGTCATTTCATGAAGTGAGAAGGCGTCTGACTAAAGTCCTCATATTGAATGGTTTTGCCTTGCTTCTGATAGACATTACTTCAAAAAAAGAAAAAAAAATAAGGAAAACACAGGATTTTATTTAGAGGTTTATAGGTTCTGGTCTCATTTCCTCTTTTACATTAATGTTATACTTAGCCACTAAAAGTGGAGGAAATCGAATAAAGGCAAATTTGAAATATGCAATAGCACACACAAAACAGTTTAAGGGAACCTTAGAAATTGCTTTGCATAAATATAAGATAGACTTAATGTGTGGCTTGTACTATTAAAGCCAATTGTTCCTTAAACTCTTGATAAAACAGAAATGTCGCTTTCTGTTCTCCAAACACTAATCTAATAAAAACTTTCTAACCTTAGAGTTTTTATACCATTACATTTCATCTTCATAAACAATATTAGCACTTACTGAATAAAAGAAATAACAACAAAACAAAATGCTAAATCTTCACCAGGCTCAAGTCAGAGAAATTCCTGTTCCTAGCTTATTCAAAATACCCAGGTGGTGATGAGCAAAGACAATTCAAATAAGGTTCACACAGTGATCAAATTGAAAATCTCATTCCTCTGCCTAAGACAATGCCAGTAATTAACAAGATCGTTCTTGTGAATGTTCAGATTTACATGAAATATGCATTATATGGTAATTTTCTAGGATGTTGACATCTATATGCCTGCCATGTATCATGAAATTTAGATCCATCGCCAACATTTGCATGAATTAGGATTTCCATTTTCTATTTCCAGTTTTGGATGCCATCTACAGCAGTAATTGTGCCCATTAACAGCACCTCCTAGCACCTGGGGTGCTCCGCCCTGTTAGTTCTCATTCTATCCCACTGTTTCCTCTTCTCATTTCTCTTTCTCCCTCTTGATAAAAAGTAAAAAATAAAAAATGACAAATGTGTCTGGACTATTACTTCCAATGTGTAATTATGAGCTTGTTGTCTTAGTTCAAATTTTAAACATTCTATTTCTAAGCTTCAAAGTGCTCTGATATATTTTGTCTTATATATAAGATTCAATGCATAATCAAACATAACATTGCACATGTTTACATAGGTGCACATATAGCCACAGGTGTATATCCAGATATCCAAGAAAGAAAATGCCAGAACATTGAGAAGCGTGGAGATATGTGTAATAACAGAAAACTGTTGTTTCTTTCTCTATATTATTGAACATCAATCCTAAGACACGTCATTTTGACTTGCATGATTCTAGTGAGTATGATTCTTTTATTTGCATTTCTATGGTTAATAATTACTTGTGCATGCCTTGACATTTACCAGTTTCTGTGCAACCATCCAGTGAATTGATCATCTCATATTATTTCTTCATCTTACTGGCATTCTATCATATGTTTTACTCACAGTTTCTCATAAGTGCTGGCTATTTCTCTGATTTATATACTGAAAACAAAGCATCATTTATATAGAAAAGTTAGTCAAGCAAACATTTTTAATTAGGATATAGCAAAGTATATCATTTAAAATATAGTATGTGTGTTCCAAATCTTGCAAAGATGAATGTTTCAATCTGAGCTTATAAAGATACTCTGCACCATTTTCTTGTATCGACGCTATTGTTTTTAACTTAGTTCATTTAATCCAGCTGTGCCCAGTAAAATGAGAATTAGTCTTTCCTCATTCTTCATTCACTAGTGTGACAATGCATAGGAAAAAAAAAACCCAAAACTAAAAAACAACAACAACAAACCAAAACCTACCTCTCTTCTTTTCACTACTTTGCAGTATCTTCTTATACAATTATAGCTTTACTTTCCAGTTTGTCCTCTGTAATCCTGGCTGGTTCATTTGTTACTATACCAACACGAAACTCACTTTCCTTTTAAAAACCTTAGAGCTTGTTTTCAGTTCTAGTTTGAAATGTCTTGCTTTATTCTTTCTTTTAAACATACATCCAGTAATAATGAATTTAAAAAGGAGGCCATGACTTTGGAAGAAAGCAAGGAACAATGCATAGGAAGATTTGGTGGAAGAAAAGAAATGAGGGAAATGATGTGATTAAATTATAATTTTAAAACTACAAAATAATTTTTAAAATGCAATGGTATTTGTTGGCCAGGCTCACTGTGAGATTTTAGAAAGCCCAAGATTTTACAACGATTCTGTTGCATTTCTTTTCAAAATCAGCTGATACGCTTGTTTCCAAACTCTGGTTATGATGTAATGGTGTTTTCCTGTGGCTCCATTCACCCCTGTTGTCAAGAAGTATGTGTTTGTCACCACTAATGACTTTATTCTAATTTAGAAATATTGCTATCATTATATTTCCTAGCTGAGAGATATTCTTTTAATTCAATAAGCTTATTGAAATATAGTATTTATTGTAATAATTGCTGGGTCTCTTAGGTTTTCTATACACATGATTATATCTGCTAAAAAAATACAGGATTTATTCCCCCTAAGCATCAAAATCATGTTTTCTTTCTGGCCTTAATTCTATTTCCATGTTAAACAGACACCAAAAGCCTTATTCTCAAGTTAAATTGGAGGAGAGTTATAGTCTCACCATTAATTATTTTAGCTATAGGATTTGGTTATGTAGTCTTTAATAAGATAATAAAATTTCCCTACTTTTCTAAATTATGAAATAAATTTGAAAGTGAATTTCTTCTACTTTCATAAAAGCAATCCTGTGATGTTTTTCCTTTAGGCCATTAGTATAATGAATTACAATTTTTCATAAGATTTTGCCTATATTACATGCATCACACTAGCTCCTTGAAGAAGGCATTAATTAACTAAATGGGTTTAATTAGCCAACATTATATTTAGTACATTTTATAAGCATATTCATGATGACATAAGCTCACTCTGTTGTTGTCTTTGCACAGTTATGTATGACATTCGTAATTGACTAACAAATTTTGCCTCGTATACGACACCTTACGTTTTCAGCTCACATTGTATGATAATTAATAGTGTTGAATATATTATTATATAAAATTTACATTTCACATTGTGTTCATATGCATATACCTATACCTACACACACACACACACACACACACACACACACACACACACACACACACATGCAGAAGACCTAGCTTGGACTTATATAGGGCCCATGTTTGTCAGTTCAGTCTTTATAAGCCTCTGTGTTCCCTGCTTAGTTGATTCTGTGGTGCGTGCTTTTGTGGTATCCATGACCCTTCTGTCTCCTACAATCCTTCTTCTCCCTCTTCTGCAGTGTTTTCCTGGCTTTACCTACTGTTTGGCTGTGAGTCTCAGTATTCACTCCCATCAGTTGCTTGATGATGCCAATCTGAAAAGAATTAGGCTAAGAATCAGTCTATGAGTATAGCGGTATATCATATGGAATCATTTCATTGACTGGTTTTCTGTTTTGTTTGGTTTTATTTTTGTTTTGTATCGTTTGTTTTGTTTGGTTTTCAGACTTGTTTGGGTTTATCTTGGGTCTCTGGGTTGTCATACCTTTGGTTCCAGGCCCTCTAGGCAGTGTTCTGCATGAACTCCTTTTCTGGTGTGGGTTTCAAGAGTGGCTCAGTTAGCAGAGAGCTTACCTAACATGCACGTGTAATTTATCAATTTTTAACAATGCCTGATAAGTGTGAAGATGTATGCATGTTTGCAAGTGTATGTGTCTAAATGTGTGTGTGTATGTGTGTGTATGTATGTGTGTGTGTGTGTGTGTGTGTGTGTGTGTGTGTGTGTGTGTGTGAGACTGGATTAACATTAGCAGTTAGTTTTGAGAGTCATTGCAACTTACTGATTTTATTCTACCATTGCAGTTTTCTAAGGATTCGAAGAATAGCTATTTGGTAAATTTTACTTATGCTTATATTTTATGTTGATGTTGGTGTCATTTTTTAAAAAATTCATTTTCTTGATTTATATACTAATGAAATTTATTATTAATACTTATATCCATTCTGTATCTGTATACATTCAATTATCAATCTCTTAATTTTTATGTTCAGTAGAATTTTCTGAATAAATCATATCATTGATCAATAAAGATACTTTATATATGTCATTCTATGTATTGTGTTTTATTTTTTATTTCACAAAGTATATCTTTCATAACTGTGGTAAAAGAAATACAAAATACATAGGAGGAACTTAGACAAGCAGGCCAGCCATAATGATGGCATATACGTCTCTGATACTTCCTCCCTGAGCCAACCTAGAATCTGCCAGCATGGCTAGAGAACACTGAAGCTGAACCAGGAGGTGGAACAAGCCACTTAAAAGAAGACAGTGTTGTATTTGGCTACTTGAGAGCCAATGAGATGCTGGGATGGACGTGTAAACTTTGCCTAGTTCTGTAATAAACAAGTCTGTATTTGCACTTCCCGGACTCCTGGAGTCTGTATTGTTGACTCTGTGCCTTCTTATCCTCTACCCCAAGGGTCTTAGTTGGGGTCAGAAACAAGAAAGGTGTGCTTTCTTCACCCTGTTAATGGCTTTAGAGGAAATACTGTGTTGTGTAGTCAAACACCATATTAGCTATTTTTTCTTACAGGTCTCTTTTCAGCCTAATGTCCCCTATCAAAAGTAACTGCTCCTAGGATGTTTCTATTATAAATTCCTGGTGAGTCCTCTTAAATACATGTACGCAGCCACTAAAACAACTCCATTAATCATTGTTGGTGGTGATGGCACTGAAAGTAGGAGTGGAATGCAAAGCCTTACGTAGCTAGGCAAGTGCTAGACTACTAAATGCCATCTCCAGAACTCAAAAATGCATGTCCTATGTTGAAACAGGGTTTAAGGTACCATAAAATTGCTATCGATGCCCAAGAGAGCCCCAAGCTTGTGATCCTTCTTCCTCCCCTACCTGTTGGGGATTGGTTCTAATGCTTTGTCTTAATTCGGCTCCCAGAATCACGTGGGAATCTGCACATTCAGACACCAAAGGAAGCCTGCCACCAGTTGGCTGTGATTGGGAAATAAAGTTGCCAGTGGCTAATGGCTGGGAAGGGAGAAAGAGGCAGGGACTTTTAGATTGAACAGGCAAGGAACCCAGGTAAGAAGAAAGGAGGAGAATTTACATGACTCGGAGGCAGAGGGAGGAAGTATCAGAGATGCATATCCTATCATTGCGACTAGGCCTGCTTGGCTAAGTTCCTCCTATATATGTGGTACTTCTTTTACCACAGTTATGAAGACATACTTTGTGAAATAAAAAATAAAACATAATATGTAGAATGACATATGTAAATTAGATATATTTATATTTAATAAAATAAATCAGATATTAGATTTAAGAGCTGCAGGAGAGAAATCATCCAGCAATGTAGGTGTAAAGGGAAAATGGCCCCATTGAGGAGAGGTGGATTCCCAAAGGTAATAGAGCAGCATAGGCAAAGTGTTAGAAGGTGTTAAGCCAGGAATAGTAGAAACAAGCATGTATTCACCACAGGGAGGTTTAGAACTCCCCAACCATTAAGCTAGTTAAGACATAGCAAAATTCAGCCAGTGTGTGTGTGTGTGTGTGTGTGTGTGTGTGTGTGTGTGTGTGTGTGTATGTGTGTGTGTGTATGAGTATGTGTGTGTTTCATTTGCGAATCCAGAGAGCTCTGGCGAGTGGTTGAAGCACAACCCTACGGGACCATAGAGCAGATTAACAATTCAATTATTGAGCACCTTGGAGTGCACTGCTATAATCAATGAATTTTCCATTCTAATTATATGAATTATAATCAATGAATTTCAACAGCCTCTTGCAAAACGTTAAATCCATTAGTTTGTGTGACTCTTAGATCAGAATATGCCTGATAAAGAAACCACAGTATGACTGTATCTCACCCAGCTAAGTTCGTGCATATAAGCAACCATTGTATCTTAGATTATCAATATGCTTTGGAAAATTTTAAAATCTTGATGTGAACTTTATTCCAGCGTCTATGGTTTATATTATCTGCAGTGTTCTTATAATTTTTCTAATATATAATCAAGACAATGCTCACCTAACCAAATATGTTGGTACTCATTCATTTTCCTCTTAATTCCTGGCAAACTCTGTATGGTATGATTCTTCTACCTTAATACGCAGCAGAACTGATCAAGAAATACTAATAGGGAAGTTAATAGTATAAAATTTTCTATTTTTTAAGAGTATGGGAATGTTCATAACACTGATTTTTTAAAAATTGGATTTACTTTCATTTTCCATATATAAGTGTTTTGCCTGTGCATATGTATTTGTGTTATATGTATCCTTGGTGCCTGTGGAAGCTAAAAGATGATGCAGGATTTTGTAGAACTACTCTTTTTCTAATGAATGAATGAATGAATGAATGAATGTATGAATAAATGATTTTATTTGTTTGCATCCCAAATGTTGCCCTTCTCCTGGCACCCATTGTAGATCTTCCTCTATCCTCCCTTTCCTTTGGTCCTAAAAGGATGTACCCCCAGGGTACCTCCCCTCCTTGGAGCAACAAGTTTCTACAAGATTATGTGTATCCTCTCCCACTAAGGTCAGACAAGGCAGCCCTCTGTTGCATATGTGTCAGATCAGCCCATTTATGCTCTTTGGTTGGTGTCTAGTCTTTGGGAGTTTCCAAGACTCAGGGTTAATTGATAATGTCCTTCCCGTGGGGACCCCATCCTCTTCAATTCATTCAATCCTTCTCCTAACTCTTCCACACGGGTCCCTGATCTCTGTCCAATACTTGGCTGTGAGTATCTGTATCTGTCTCAATCAGATGCTGCATAGAGCCTCTCAGAGTACAGCCATGCCAGACTCCTGTCGGCAAGCACCACAAAGCATCAGTAATAATGTCAGGGTTTGGTGCTCACCCATGGGATAGATCTCCAGTTAAGCCTGTTACTGGTCAGCCGTTCCTTCAGTCTCAGTTCTATCTTTGACACTGCATTCTTTTTTTTTTTAAAGAAAGGAGCGATTATGGCTCAAAAGTTTTATATGTGGGTTGGTATCCCCATCCCTTCACTCGTAGTCCTGTCTGACTACTGGAGGTGGTCTCTTCAAGTTCCACATCCACATTGTTGGGCATTTTGGTAAGGTCACCCACATTGATCCCATGGAGCCTTTCGCATCCTAGATTTCTGGAACTTCTTAGAGGAGCCTTCACCCTGCCCCAACCCTGACAACACATTTCCATTCTTTCTCTTGGACCCCTGGGCCTTTCTCTTTTCTCTCCCCCCACATGATACCACCCCTCCCCCATTCACCTCTCCCTCTGCTCTATCACCTAGATCCCTCCATTTCTCTGCCTTGTTTCCTCTTCTAAATGGGAATAAGGCTATTTATGAACATAATAGTTCATGTGTTCTTGTGATATGGTGGAGCTTCTTTTCGGTTTTTGGAATATGTCCAGGAGTAGTATAGCTGGGTATTCAGGTAGAACTATTACCTATTTTCTGAGTAACCATCAGATTGATGTCCAGAGTGGTTGTACCAGTTTGCAATCTCACCAGCAATGGAGCACTGTTCCTCTTTCTCCATAACCTTGCTAGCATGTGCTATGGGTTGAGTTTTTAATCTTAGCTCATAAGATGGGTGTAAGGTAGAATCTCAGATTCATTTTGTTTTTCATTTCCCTGATAACTAAAGACTTTGAACATTTCTTTAGATGCTTCTTGGCCATTCAAGAAGGTCATTCCTCTGTTATGAATTCTCTGTTTAGATCTAAATCCCATATTTTTTAAATTTATTTTTATTTGTATGAGTACACTATCTTCTGACCCACACTAGAAGAGTGTATTGCATCCCATTACAGATGCTTGTGAGCCACCCTGTGGTTGGTGGGAATTGAGCTCAGGGCCTCTGGAAGAGCAATCAGTGCTCTTAATCACTAAGTCATCTCTCTAGCCCTAAACTCATTTTTTGATTGGACTGCTTATTTTTTTTTTTTGGAAGTCAGCTTCTTTAGTTCTTTATATATTTTGGATATTAGCCCTCTGTCAGATGTAGATCTGCAGTGAAGATCTTTTTAAATCTGCTATCATTTTGTCCTTGTGACAGTGCCTTGTAGAAGCTTCTTAGTTTCAAGAAGTCCCATTTACCAATTGTTGAACCCAATTCTGAACATGTATGCCTCAAATGCAAGAGCATCCACATTCGTAAAAGAAACTTCACTAAAGCTCAAAACACACATTGAATCCCATACAATAATAGTGGGAGACTTTAACACCCTACTCTTACCAATGGACAGGTCATTAAAACAGAAATTAAACAGAGTCAGAATGAAACTGACAGAAGTTGTTAAACAAACAGATTTAACAGATATCTACAGAACATTTCACCCCAAAAGAATATATCTTCATAGCACTGCAAGGAAACTTCTCCAAAGTTGACCAAATAAATTGGCACATAACAAGCCTCAAAAGATAAAAAAGATTGAAATAACCTCTTTGCATTCTACTACATCACCACGGACTAAGACTGGACTTCAACAAGAGATGCAACAGAAAGTCTACATACTCATGTAAACTGAAAAACGGTCTACTAAATGATAACTTGGACAGGGAAGAAATAACAAAAGAAATGGAAGACTTTCTAGAAATCAATAAAAATGAGAGTACATCATACACAAAATCATGGTACAGCCTGAAAGCGGTGTTAAGAGGAAAATTCATAGCACTACGAAAATGGAGAGATCCCAAACTAGCAACTTAACATCACACCTGAAATCTCTAGAACAAAAAGCAAATACACCCAAGAACAGTAGAGGGCAAGAAATAGTCAAAGTCAGGGCTGAAGTGTACCAATTAGATAATACAATTAGAATACAAGAATAAAACAAACGAACAAACAAACAAATCCAAGAGCCAGTTCTTTCAGAAAATCAACAACATGGACAAACTTTAGCCAAATGAACCAAAAGGCACCGAATCCAAAACACATCAAAAATATCATTCACTAAGATCCACACTAACAAAATCAGAAATGAAAAAGAAGACATGACAGAAACTGAGGAAGTTACAAAGAAATCACCAGGTCTTACTACAAATGCCTATACTTCACATAGTAGAATATCTAAAGAAAATGAATGATTTTCTAAACAGATACCACATACCAAAGTTAAATCAAGATCAGGTGAACTATTTAAACAGTATTTTAAACAGGGCTGAATTAGATAATACAATTAGAATACAAGAATAAAACAAACTCGTAAAACTGTTTCATAAGGTAGAAACATAAGGAACACTACCTAATTTATTCTATGAGGCCAAAGTTACATCATATGTGAACCACACAAAAATGCAACAAGGAAAGAGAACTTCAGACCAATTTTGCTTAAGAAGATCCACACTGTAATACTTAATAAACTCTCACAAACCGAATCCAAGAACACACCAAAAATATCATTCACTAAGATCAAATATGTTTATCCCAGGGATGCAGTGATTGTTCCATATATAAAAATCCATCAATGTAATCCATTATATAAATAAACTCAAAGAAAAAAATATGATCATCTCATTAGATGCTGAAAAATCCTTTGACAAAATTCAACACCTTTTCAAGTTAAAAGTCTTGGAGAAATCAGAAATTCATGGCACATACCTAAAAATAATAAAAAGCAATATACAGCAAACAAAAGTGAACATCAAATTAAATGGAGAAAATCTTGAAGCAACTCCACTAAAATCAAAGACAGACAGCACTGCCCATTCACTTCCTGGTCAGCACCTTCCACAGTTCTTCCCCCACCCCTCATCCTCCATCCCCTTCTCTTCTGAGTAGATGGGTTCCCTTTGGCTATCTTCCCACTCTGGTACTTCAAGTTCCTATTAGGCTAGGTGCTTCCTCTCCCACTGAGTCCAGAGAAGACAGGTCTGCTATAATAGCATATTCCACATTTGATATTTTTTTAAAAGTAGCTCTTATCTAATATTTCCTCCAAAGTACTTCAAAAGTGACATTATTTGTGACTTTTCTTGTTATGCCACTATGAAAACTTCCTCAAACTATTTGCATGCTGAAGCACAGAATTTAAGTAACCTAAGACTATCTTCCTGGGTAGCGGATACTATATTTGGCTCCATAATAACAATCTCTTAAGATCCCTCATGAGATAAGACTTACTTTGGGGAAGATACTGGTAAGTCTATAGCTTAATAAGGTCGAGCCTTGGTACTTGGATCAACACTCTTTTTTTTTTTTCCTTTTTTTTTTTATTAACTTTAGTATTTCTTATATACATTTCTTTTTTTGGGGGGGTTGCAAGCAGTGAAATAACTTTTTTTATTAATTTGAATATTTCTTATATACATTTTGAAAGTGTTATTCCCTTTCCGGTTTCGGGCAAACATCCCCCTCCCCTCCCCTTCCTTATGGGTGTTCCCTCCCACCCTCCCCCATTGTCGCCTCCCCCCAACAGTCTAGTTCACTGGGGTTCAGTCTTAGCAGGACCCAGGGCTTCCCCTTCCACTGGTGATCTTACTAGGATATTCATTGCTACCTATGAGGTCAGAGTCCAGGGTCAGTCCATGTATAGTCTTTAGGTAGTGGCTTAGTCCCTGGAAGCTCTGGTTGCTTGGCATTGTTGTACATATGGGGTCTCGAGCCCTTCAAGCTCTTCCAGTTCTTTCTCTGATTCCTTCAACGGGGGTCCTATTCTCAGTTCAGTGGTTTGCTGCTGGCATTTGCCTCTGTATTAAACTCTGTTCATTGTATTACAGCTTCCATTGGAGATGTTAGAAGTAAAACTTTCATTTGTATTTGTATGCTTTAAGGAATGTCTCCACCCTTCGAATACCTGTAATTTCAATCCAATTGTTGTTATGTCTGGACTGATTTCTGGTAGCATTTCCCCTGTATGGCTAAAGGAAACATCTCCCTAGTTAGAGTTTTGAACATTGCTACAACATACTACAATAGCCAAAGCCTCGAGATCTTGCATCTGTGACATGTCATACAGTTATTAAAGCTACTCTTGTAATTGTGAAATACTGTAGAATTATAAGATGAAACTACCCCTAACTTCACTTTGAAAAATGGATGTGAAGTGAAAAATCCCTTTAGGCTGGCCTGGTCTTATAATGAAATAGAGTGATATTTTCCTAATTTTTTTAAAAATGCACGCTGTTGTTTGAGAGATCAGAGATGTTATGAAAATTTTTTTAATATTCTCCTTCTTTCAAACACTCAAATTCCAGTAAGAAAACTAAACATTCACATTCAAGACAATTGGTATGCCAAGGCCTCAGAGACAGAAGTTGACCAAGGACTTCTCTACAGACTGTATATATGACATCATGTATATTCATTCATAGTCTAGCATCATGAAAATGTATGTATGGCATGTACTACTGAGATAACATAGTACTCGTTTGAGGACTATGTGCTTTGGCACATCATCTTCACGTAGATTCCTCACCAAGACGAATTTTTATGAGTATCCACCACTAGTTCACATCAAATCCTATATTTTTCTAGTCTCTTAAAGTCCAGATATTCCTTTCCTAACACTTACCAGTTCATGTTAAAGATTTATATTTACAGTGAAAGGGGAAAGAAAGAGAAAGAAGAACAAAAATTCACCTACAGAACCAAGATACCAATGAGCAGCCAGATGAGATGACAAACAATTCTAACCCCAGCACACAAAGCAGTGCTGAGGCATAAAAACCTTGAGAACCAGGCTATCACATAGATTTGATTTGAAGGGAAATGGTGGGGAGAAAAGTGTCTGAAACTAAAGTCAGTAACCAAAGCTTTTGTTTCTAGTTAATCTCTGCTTCTCTCATACATTCTATGATATACTGGGAAAATTTTCCATTTCTTTCTTTTCCACTCAGATACATAATCATTAAAATGCTAATGAGAACATCTTAAACTACATCCTATGTGTCATATATTCCTCTAGAATTCTCCTTTGAATTAGTCACAAAGGAGGCATGGACATTAGTCTGATGCTCTGCAGGCAAAAGCCATGTGTCCTTCCAGGGAATCTGTCTACTTTCACAGGAGATCAACAGCATACAAGCAAACAAATGTCTGCTAATTGGGTAATAGACATAGAAATAAGAAGCATATCTGAAAATATAAGTTATGTTTTCTCATTGATATCACTATTTGTGAATACATGCTCAATTTTTTAAGTTAGCATGATTTACATTTTAATTTTAGAGTAGTGTTTTTTCATTGCCTTCAGTTTACTTATCTGCTTCTTCCTTTATGATTACATATAGCATACTCTATCTACTGTGCAAAAAAATTGTAAAACAAAGACATATTATAAAATCCGAGAAGCCATTACCATGTACTTACTATGCAAGGCTGTACAATGCCCAGAGCCCTGAAGAGAAGGGAATTCTCCATGCAGAGCAATTTTTTTTTTTGTTGCTGCTGATACATTTCTCAAATCACAATCATTTCCATGGCAACAGACTGTGATATCTAAAAGACAGTCACTGTCTTCTAAGACAAGCAGAAAAATAATTTCTCTCTGAATGCCGAAGCGTCTTAGTCGATCACAAATATTGTCAATAATTAGCAATAACAGCAAGGGAAATTCAATTACAGGCAGAGCAATTTGCCTTTTATTTAAATGTTTTCTATTTAATGCATCCCAGTGTGAAAGTCACTCTTTAAATTAGGAAAAGCACGTATAACCTAATTCCTCCATTGAGGGTTGTAGGAATATATGAAGCTATAGTCTTTGCCTAGATGTTTAGAGGCTCGTCATAAAATTACTGCTGTAGGTATATTGGAATCAGAGATGTGGATAGCAATTTAGATAATTAAATGTATTCTATCTTTATTTCATTTTTTCAGCTATAAGATTTGTGTATGCCAGCTTAATGGATTTGAATGTATGCTATGTAAATTTAAATACAATCATATGTATCCTATATTCATTATCAAAACAGGTTGGGCCATATCCATTTCGTTTTCAAATGCTTTTTAACCTTCTGGAAAAATTCAACAAATGTTTTAGTAGGAAGGAGCTGAGAGAACTCATCGCATTTTGGTTCCTGTCAGTTGGGTTTAATTTTTGCAGTAGGTACCATTTTAGTGAAAACACTCGATGGTAGAAATGCAAAGAATTTATGAGGAGGAACCACAGCATCTGGAGGAAGAACTCAAGATGTTCACCCTTCACTAAACTCATTAAAGTGATGAGAATAAAATAATTCAATTTGGGCAACCTGGAAAAATTTGCCTTAAGGTCAAAGTTTATCAGCTGCTAAGAACTCTTCATTATGTACTGCAATGTCTCTCTTCTCAAAACAAGTCATATTCAGAAAAATGGCTGTTCTGCCCACTGTCTTGTTTCTTCGAACAGAAGCATTGGATGTGCAAATTAGATCACTAACAGAGCTAAGACTGCAAACTACTGGGAAAATAGATTCTGTAGCAACTTTCTTCTCTGAAGTGTAAACTCCAATATTTTCACTCCATCCCTTTCAGGATAACATATTTCCAGCTGATTTAATATATGAATATTAGTTGTTGGCCCGTGGCCACAACACAGGCAATTTTCAGAGATGTGAACTGTAAGCACCAAGGCATTTTACATATTTACCTTTGTTATTATAGATTATATCTGTCTCAACAAGTATAATGATTGTTTTCAAGGGTAGAAAAATGTTACTGAAATATTAGTTATGTAGTTTACAGTGCCTTGTGAACAGCGTAAAAATATAGGATGACTAAAAGCTGCCTGCAGATGGCTTGTTACTCTGTCTGGGAGAAGGGAAATTCAATTCCCACTCCTTGGAACTGGGCTGGAATTTGTGACTTGCTTGAGTAATGGCAGATAGGACATATGTGATGCTCTAACATTTATGAAGCTTCGCTATAAATAATATTGTAGCTTCTTCCTACGTATCTTGAACCACTCATTTCACCTGTTCTTCTTTACTACTACACTTTACGGATTTAATAGACGTGTATTTGCTCCCGTTCAGGCTGTACTAATGATTAACTGTCTCTCTCTGTTTAACTCTTTTTCTTCTACATTCGAAATTCATAACCAGAAAGAGTTAGGAACCTTCTTTTACTAGGCAAATCAAATTGTTTCTCTGTACTTACATAAATGTATGTACTAGGTCATACACAAAGGTCTCCTAATATATCTTACAAGTCATATGAGCCAGAGAGAGAGACAGAGAGAGACAGAGAGAGACAGAGACAGAGACAGTGACAGAGACAGAGAAAACCTGGAACCACACAGCTCTGAAAAGGCTGTTTTCAACAAATCCCTCCTCTCAGAGCTCAAGGAGCCCTGCAAAAAGGAAGTATAAAAAGTGTAAGAGATAGAAGGGATGTGAACACTTGGAGACCAAGGTATTCTGAATCAACCAGGAAGGCTCATATGAAGTCAGAGACTGGAACAGTAAACACAGGAGCAGCAGTGGTCTACACCAGGATCTCTGCATATATATTATAGCTTTCCATCTCATATTTTTATGGAACTCCTGAGTATGTGAACAAATGATTCTCTGATTTTTCTATCTTCTCTTTCTGTCTTTTGTATTGTTTTATCCTGCCAACTTGATGTGATTTTTTTTTTGTTTCATAGTATTATTATTTTGTTAGGTTCTCTTGTCATCTTGTAAAAGCTTGTTCTTCTCCAATAAAACAGAGAAAGTGAATGGATCCAGATGAGAGTAGAAGTGGTGAGGAACTGGGAGAAGAAACTGAAATTAGAATGTATTGTAAGAATATATATCCAATAAAAGGGGAGAAAAGAACAAGAATACACTTATATTTTGTAAGGTTAAATTTTGTTTGTTTAGAGATTTACACATTGTAGTAGAACTATGGGCTCTGTCATTTGAGAAAACAACACATATAAAATAGCCAGAGTATCAAAATGTGTTCATTTATAGTGAAAGTCAAGATAAACAATAGCTTGAAATCATAAATGAAAAGCGAACTAGACTTAAACGTAAACTTGTGAATTTCAGCTCATGGTAGGCATGGAAGTGCCTTAGTTACTGGCACAGTTCAGGACACTGAATGTTGCACATGCATTTGTTTTCCTTTTTTACAATCCAGTCTTTATTCCCCTCCCAGTCCACCCTCTGACTGTTCTACATCCAATACCTCCTCCACTGCCCCCCGCCTCCCGCCCATGGCTCCATGAGGATGTACCCACCCCCACCCCCACATCCCGTTCAACCAATTCCCGGGGCCTCAAGTATCTAGATGGTTAGGTGCATCTTCTCACACTAAGTCCAGACCAAGCATTCCTCTGCTGTATATGTTTTGGGGGCCTTATATCAGCTGGTATATGGTACCTGATTGGTGGCTCAATATCTGAGAGATCTCGGGGATCCAAAAGCTTTTCCCTAATTCAACCACAAGGATCACCAACTTCTGTCCATTAATTGGGTGTAAATATCTGCATCTGACTCTTCCAAATGCTTGTTGGGCCTTTCGTTTGGACATTCATGCTAGGCTCCTATCTGTAAGCACACCATAGCATCAGTAATACATCAAAGGAGCCTCCCCCCTCCCTTTGAGATGGATCCCAATTTGGGCTGTCACTGAACCTCCTTTCCCTCAGGCTCTTCTCCACTTTGGACCATGCAGTTCTTTCAGGCAAGAACAATTATAGGTCAGAGTTTTTGACTGAGGGATGGCAACCCATCCCTCACTTGATGCCCTGTCCCTTTTCTGGAGGTGGGCTCTACAAGTCCCCTCTCCCCACTGTTGGGCATTTCATATAAGGTCCCTCCCTTTGAGTCTTAAGAGTCTCTCACTTCCCAGGCCTCTGGTACATTTTAGAGGGTCGCCCATGTCCTACCTCCTGAGAATGCCTGTTTCCATTCTTTCTGCTGGCTTTCAGGGCTTCAGTCCTGTTCCCCCCAGTACCGAATCATGCTCTCCTCTTCCTCTCCCTGTTTCCTTTCCTGCCCAGGTCTGTCCCTCCCTCATCGCCATGATTGTTGTCTTGTTAACTTATTTAAGTTCTATGAGTAGTACCCTGAGTATTCTGTACGTTTTTGGCTAATATTATGTACTTTTTTCACTAATATTATTAGTGAGTACATATAGTACGTGTCCTTTTGGGTCTGACTTTCCTCACTCAGGATATTTTCTAGTACAATAAAGAACCTCCCTAACATAGGGAAATTAATACCACCCATGCTATAACTAAAGAAAACAGAAGTCTACCAAAGAAGAGCTTTGAATTCTATAGAAGGCAAGAGCAAGATATTTTCCATTTACTAAGGAAATGAGCTGAACATAGGCTTAAAAAATAATCCCTTTGAGTGCATAACAGTAAAATCATAGTTGTGCACATGGATGAGGCTCTCAAGCAGCCAGAGTATAGACGAAAAGATAAAGAAATTGAAGGCAGACTGATGAACATTCAATTCTAATTTGTCAAATTACTATATGGAAGACTTCAATCAAACTTTAAAAACTTCATGCCATTCAATATTAATTACTACCCTCAAATAAAGACCACAATTTTATTAATTAGTATTATTAATATTGCAGACAGTAATTATACTAATTTTTACTAACTATATTAATTTAGAAGTAATATGTACCTGAGATGCATTGGTGCCTATGGACCATTATTAGTTCCCTTTCCTAGGAACTCCCTCCAACCATGAAGTAGTCTTATGGTGATATAAACATTTTTAAACCTGAAGAAATTTAAGTAAAAAAGTATATCTAACTTTTCAAATCCTATTCTATCAGGTTTTTCTCTTTGTTCCCAGATAAACATGAAAATAAAAACAACAGCTTCTATCTGTTATGCATTTTAAATCTTTATAATTTAATGATAGTATTACTGATGTTTACCTTCTTTAAGAAAAATGCACAACTTTGGGAGGCAATAGAAAATACTCTGGGTATTAAATATTCATTTTTCAGAGAAGAGAACTTAACTAAATAACAGGAATGTGGAAGAAGATTTTGAGACAGACATAACACATGTACAGCTTTAGAGCAGCCACGGGTATAAATAAAACAGAATTAAAAACAAAGTATTTCTTATTCATTTTAATGACAAGGAATAAATAAATGTCTCCTCAACAATAAAAGAAACTTCTTGGGAATCATCATCCCTAACCTCCAGCTATACTACAGAGTAATAGTGATAAAAACTGCATATGTTATTGGTATAGAGATAAGCAGGTAGATCAATGGAATAAATTGAAGACCTAGAAATGAACCCACAAACCTATGATAACATGCTCTTTGACAAAGGAGCTAAAACCATCCAATGGGAAAAGACAGCATTTTTAACAAATTGTGCTGGTTCAACTGGAAGCCAGTATGTAGAAGAATGCAAATTGATCCTTTCTTATCTCTTTGTATAAAGCTCAAGTCTAATTACATCTTGGACCTCCACATTAAAACCAGATACATTGAAACTAAGAGAAGAGAAAGTGGACAAGATCCCTGAACACATGGGCTCTGGGGAAATTTTCCTGAACAGAACACCAATGGCTTACGCTCTAAGATCAAGAATCTGCAAATGGGACTTCATAAAATTGCAAAGCTTCTGTAAGGCATAGGACACTGTCAGTAGGAGAAAACAGCAACCAAGAGATTGGGGAAGATCTACCAATTCTACATCTGATAAGGGCTAATATCCAAAATATAAAAAGAACTCAAGATGTTAGACTTCAGAGAATCAAATAACACTATAAAAATGGGGTACAGAACTAAACAAAAGAATCTTCAATTGAGGAATATCAAATGGCCAACAGGCACCTAAAGAAATGTTCAGCATCTTAGTCATCAGGAAAATATAAATCAAAACAACTCTGAGATTCCACCTCACACCAGTCAGAATGACTAAGATCAAAAACTCAGGTGACAACATACTGCCAAGGATGTGGAGAAAGAGGAACCCTCCTCTATTGTTGGTGGTATTGCAAGCTGGTACAACCACTCTGTAAATTAGTCTGCAGATTCTTCAGAAAATTGGACATAGTACAACCTGAGGACCCAGCTAACCACTCCTGTACATATACCCAGAAGATGCTCCAACATATAAAAAGGACACATGCTCCCGTATGTTTGTAGCAGCCAAATTTATAATAGTCAGAAGCTGGAAAGAAGCCAGATGACCTTCAACACAGGAATGGATACAGAAAATGTAGTACATTTACACAGTGAACTACTACTCAGCTATTAAAAACAATGATGTTATGGTATTTTTAGGCAAATGGATGGAACTTGAAAATATCATCCTGAGGGAGGTAACCCAATCCTAAAGGAACACACATGGTATGCACTCACTGGTAAGTGGATATTAGCCCAAAAGCTTGGAATATCCAAGATACAATTCACAAACCACATGAGAAAAAGGAAGACCAAAGTGTGGATTCTTCAGACCTTCTTAGAAGGGGGAACAAAATACTCACAGGAGGAAATCCAAAGACAGTGTGGATCAGAGACTGAAAGGGCATCCAGAGACTGCCCCACATGGAGATGCATGTCATACACAGCCACCAAACCCAGACAATATTGCAGGTGCCAAGAAGTGCATGCTGACAGGTGCCTGATATAGCTATCTGCTGAGAGGCTTTGCCAGAGCATGACAAATACAGAGGTAAATGCTCTCAACCAACCATTGAACTGGGAACAGGGTCCCCAAAAGAGGACTTAAGAGAAAGGACTGAAGTAGCTGAAGTGGTTTGTAACACCATAAGAAAAACACAATATTAAACAACCAGATGCCCCAGAGCTCCCAGAGATGAACCTATGCATATGTAGCAGAAGATGGTCTTATAGGGAGGGCATCATTGAGAAGAGAGCCCCTTGGTCCTGTCAAGGCTCCGTGACCCAGGGTAGGGGAATGTCAGGTTGGGAGGTGGGAGGGAGTGGGATTTTGGGTGAGGAAGCACCCTCATTAAAGCAAGGGTGGTAAAATAGTGGGTCTCTGGAGGGGAACCTGGGAAATAGCATAACCTTTAAAAATTTTAAATGCAAATAAAAAATGCAATTATAAAAACAAAACGAAAAAGCAAAAAAATGAATGTCATTGGAAAGTGAAATATTAGATATATTATTAATATTAATATTAGATATATTTGATATATTAGATTATTATGTTGATTAAACACAAATAGTTCTTTTCTAAAATCAAGACTTATTTTATAATTATTCATTTTTGAGAGGGAATCAAGGAACTGGGCACGTTGTTGCCTCATTTCCTACAGCAACAGATCGTATTACTCTAACAATAATGTGTCCAAAGTTGTACAAGTAGTGGACTATCTAGAGACAAAGAGTATGAAATTTTCAGATTGGGAAGTGAAAACAATCCATATATTATCCCTTGTTTGTTGACATGGCACATTGTGTATAAATGACAAAAATAACAAATTACAAGGAAATGGTAGAAAACCAGCAATCTACTAAAGTGTATGCTCCCATTTGATCTTAGATGGACACACTCTCCTTTCTAATTACACTTCTAAGAATTACTGAAGTCTTACAGAATAATAGACTGCCAGATACTGGCTACAGTTACTTTTATATAATTCACCAACAATGAAGGTGGCATCTGTCATATATCTGCTTAGAATCAAAGCAGTGAACTCAATCACTGTTCATATTTCTTTAAAATTAAACAACTACTACTCTCCCCTCTGTAGTAGCTAGATGAAAATGACTTTCTTAATTATAGGCTGGCCTAGTGGTGATGTACAGTAAAAGTCTCAGTAATTAAAATAAAGAACATTGTTAGTAGGTCCGTAGAAAGAATCTGCCTTTTCCCCTAAAAGTGTCAAGTGGTCTTCAGTCAACACTGGAAAGATGAAGCAGTTGGATGTAGAGTCAATGAAGGCATACAGCAGTATCAGTAAAAGAGCAAATGAACTTTCCAGACAGAATGAAGATAAACAAGCAAGGAGAAAAGTATTCTGCCTCCATCTCCCTTATGCCTACCATCATATGCTACTACTCACATTTAGGAAAAGTCTTCCCAATATATACATTTTATTTAATTTTATTTCTGTATTTATTTATTCACTGTCTTAACGTATTCAATTTACATCCTGCTCAGTGTCCTCCCCTCCAAGTCACCCGCTCTTACAATCCTTCACCCATACCCCTTCCCTGTATCCTCTGAGCAGATGGGGACCCATGGGTTTCCCCACACACTGGCATTTCACATCTCTGAAATATGAGGCACTTCCTCTCCCACTGAGTCCAGATAAAGGAATATATCCCAAATACAGCCATTGGCTTTTGGGATCGCCCTCGTTCCAGTTGTTCAGAACCCACATGAAGACTAAGCCCCACATCTGCTACATATGTGCAGGGAGGTCTAGGTCCAGCCTATGTATATTGTTCTGTTAATCGCTCAGATTCTGAGAGCCTCAATGGTTCAGGTAAGTTGAATCTGACCTTTTTCTGTGGAGTTATTATCTCCTTCAGGCCCACAATCCCTTCTCTTGTTCTTCAATATGAATCCCCAAGCTCCATCCACTGACTGGGTGTCTGTATCTGTCTGAGTCAACTACTTGGAGGACCCTCTCAGAGGATAGCCATGAAAGACTCTTGTCTGCAAGTATAACAAAATGCCATTAATAGTGTTAAGACCTGGTACTTGCCCATGGAATGGGTCTAAATTTAGGCTGGTTATTGGTTGACTATTCTCTCAGTCTCTCATTCATCCCCAGTGCCTGCACTTCTTGCAGAGAGAGGATAAATATAGGGTTACAAGTGCTGTGAGTTCGTTAGGGTTTGTACAACTCCACTGAAGCTTCTGCCTGGCAATAGGAGGTGGCCTCTTCAGGTTCCATATCCCAATGCTGGGCATCACAGGGAAGGTCATATCCATTGATTCTTGGGCACCTCCCTTACCTCAGGTCTCTGTGTCATCTTGGAAATGCTCCCTGCCTTCTCACCCCTGTCAGTTGTAGATTTCCATCCATTCTCATTGCCATCTAACTGTCTCTCCTGTCTTTCCCCCACAGTTGATCCAGAACTTTCCATTCTCCTCTCCATCTTTCCTCCATCCATTTGCTAGCAAGATTCACTATGTCTTGATTTTTAATATCTGTATAGTATTCTGTTGTGTAGATGTACCATATTTTCTTTATACATTCTTCAGTTGAGGTATAACGAGGTTGCTTCCAGTTTCAGGATATTACAAATAAAGCTGCAAAGAACAAAGTTGAGCAATTGTCTTTATAAGATGTTGGAGCATCTTTTGGGTATATGCCCAGGTGTGGTATAGCTGGAGCGTAAGGTAGAACTATTCTGTCTTTGGAGAAACCGCCTAATTGTCTTCCAAAATGGTAGTACAAGGGAGTAATCCCACCAGCAATCGGGGAGTTATCCCCTTGTTTCATATCCTCACCAGCATGAGCTATCTCTTAGGTATTTGATCTCAGCCATTTTAATGGATATAAGATGGAATCTCATATTTGTTTTAATTTGCATTTCTCTGATGACTAAGGACTTTGAACATTTCTTTATTTTTTCATTTTCTAATTTATTTTTTACTGTGTATTTTATATATTTACATTTCAAACGTTATCCCTTTTCCCTATCCTCCTTTCCCATACCCCCCTCGCTCATATGAGGATGCTCTTCCTCTCATCCACCCACTTCCACCTCAATACCCTGGCATTCCCCTACACTGCAGAATTGAGCCTTCACAAGATTAAGGGCTTCTCCTATTGATGCCAGACAATGCCTTCTTCTGCTACATATGCAGCTGGAGCTATGGGTCCCTCAATGTCTACTCTTTGGTTTGTGGTTTAGTCCCTGGGAGCTCTGTGGGGGGGGGGGTCTGGTTGGTTGATAGTGTGGTTCTTCCTATGCTGTTGTAAACCCCTTCAGCTCCTTCAGTCCTTTCTCTAACTTCTCCATTGGGGTCCCCATGCTCAATCCAAGAGTTATATGCAAGCATTCTCATCTGTAATGGTAAGGCTCTGGCAGAGCCTCTCAGGAGACATCCATATCAGACTCTTGTCAGCAAGCATGTCTTGGCATCAGCAATAGTGACTGCGTTTGGTGGCTGCATATGGGATGGATCCCCAGGTGTGGCAGTTGCTAGATGGCCATATCTTCAGTCTCTGCTCCATTCTTTGTCCCTATATTTCCTTTAGACATGAGCAATTCTGGGTTAAAATACTGAGAAGGGTGGGTTGTCCCATCCCCCAACTGGGGAACTTGCCTAACCTCTGGATATGGTCTCTAAAGGTTCTCTCTCTCTCCTTTGTTGGTCATTTCAGCTAATCTCATCCCTGTTGGGTTCTGGAAGCCTCTTGCTTTTCTGACATCTGGGACTTGCTGGTGACTATCCTCAGTTCCCCATCCGCCATTGTTATATACTTCTGTTCAAATTCCTGACCCTGTATATTATCCCTTTCTCCTCTTATACCTGGTGCTGCCTCTTTTTCCCTCTATCTCTCCTCTCTACCTCCCAAGTCCCTCCTACCCTCTCCCTCTCCTGAGTATTCTGTCCTCCCTTCTAAGAAGGACTGAAGCATCCACATTTTGATCCTCTTTTTTCTTGAGCTTCATATGATCTGTGAATTGTTTCTTGGGTATTCCAAACTTTTGGGCTAATATCCACTTATCAGTGAGTGCATACCATGTGTATTCTTTTGTGGCTGGGTTACCTCACACAAGATGGAAATAGAAAATAGCATCCCGAGTAAACATTTCTTTAAGTGCTTCTCGGCCATTCAAGATTCCGCTGTTAAGAATTCTGTTTAGTTTTGAACACCAGTTTTTAATTGGGTTATTTGGTTTGTTGGTGTACAGCTTCCTTAATTCTTTGTACATTTTGTATATTAGCCTTCTATGAAATGCAGGGTTTGCGAAGATCCTTTCCCAGTCTGTAGTTTGAGAAATCATTAACCCTCCTTTATACAAATAATAGTAAATGTTCTAAGAAATAAATTAGGGAAACTACACCCTTTACAATGCCTATGAATAATATAAAATACCTTGGTGTAATTCTAACCAAACAAGTGAAGGATCTGTATGACAAGATCTTCAAGTCTCTGAACAAAGAAACTGAAGAAAATGTCAGAAGATGAAAATCTCTCCCATTCCACACATTTTAACTAAGAATTTCACTCACAACAAGGCCCAGTGGCTTACCATTCATTTGAGAGATGACATAGTCAACATAGTAATGAGGATTAACTATCAAATGAATCTAGGGCCTGGCATGGAGTTTGCCCTAATGAACTCACTGAATTTGTGGTTATTCACACAAGATCCACTCATATTTAAGCCTTTAAATATTTTCACAAAGAAACCAGAGTGGCTCACGAGGCTCTACACTTCCTAAGGGACAATTAACAATTAATGCTTGCTAGGGAAATAGTGTCCCTTTTTTCATTGGCATAGGCACTGTTAAATTGTGAATGGTCAGCAATTAGTTATTTCCCATGTTCATGAATGAACACCTAATTAAATTTAGTAATTCAAGACACACATCTCTCTCTCTCTCTCTCTCTCTCTCTCTCTCTCTCTCTCTCTCTCTCTCACACACACACACACACACACACACACACACACACACACACACACGAAGGGGGACATGTTGGAAAGTAGAGGAGACTAAAAGAATAGGTGGGTGTTTGTGAGACGTTCAAAGGGGTATTAAAATTACAAAACTTTGTTATATGTATATATGAAACTGTCTTAAACCTTGCCAAAAGTTATCTGTAGGCTGTAGGACAAAGGAAGTCTTGTCCATCAGTGCAGTCTGAGCCCCATTGACATGGACATCTCTCTGCTAACCAGCCTCAAGGATTATGCTGTTTTCTCATGCATGGACTATTTGTGAACCTGAGGAAAGTCACAGAGTAAGAACCCTTTGTCTTTTATTTTAAAGATGTGTACAATGAGGAAATAAATGCTGATTAAACTTATGAAAAGTTTGTGTTTATCTTTAAAGAAGTAATACTTCATCTTTTGAAAATAGACAGCAATTTTATTATTTTGCTCTGAAAAGCATGTTTGGCCATTTTAAGAGACAAATCTTTCACTAAATCTGAAAAAAAATTGGAAGACAAACAAAATTTTTGATAATTTTATCATGTGACCATCCAATTCTGAAACAATCTTGTTTAATTTGGTCACACACACACACACACACACACACACACAGGTGTGTGCTGTCTGAAAGATAGTTCTGCAGTGTAGTATACATTCCTTGGAGTTGATCTGTAGCTGAGAAACAGATTAAACCTTAACTTTAAACATCTTAAACTTAATATAATTTGATATTTAAATATGTTGTGTACTATACACAAGAAGACATAGAGTGCACTATAGAACATCTATTACCATCCGGTCCACTTTGGCTTGTCAGTGACCCCTAGGCCATCAAGATGCTGGCTAAAATTGCAACTCACAGACATCTAAACAAATAAGGAAATACAGAGTAGTTCTTGAATTATGAGGTACAAAACCTTGGATAACAGTACAATTAGACAAATATTAATATTCTAAATGTTGTCATGACTGGCATTTTCATGGGCTCTGAATAAAGAGACTTAATTTGGATAAATCTTTATTAAAGCTTAATTGGTCTTACATTTGCTAACAAAAGCCAATAGAACATAGATTAAAAGATTTTTGGTCAAGTGCCCACCACCACCATATTGAACTGTGGCTTCTACCTCTAATTTCATTAGGAAGGGTCTTACAGATATTAAAAACAACGAATGTTACTGCCTAATAATCTGAATTTTCTTTCTTCCATGTAAGATAGGCCATGTTAGAGCATAGAGAACCAAAGCCCTGAAGGCCTTGTCTATGCTATTATACTGGGGAAGCCTCTGGAAAACTAAAATACTTCCCTTCGATCTTCCCACACTGCCTCAAGCTCCTATGCTTTTTCTGTTGGCTTTTTCTATCTCTGTTCAGGAAACAACTCTAAAATTTCTGGATCTCTGCTTCTCTCACCCTTAGTATCTTATTTAAACGGCTGTTTTCTTTAAACTCAGGAACCAAATCTTTCTTTTCCTCAAAATTCTAAAGGTACTGGCTCAATTAAAATATCAACTGCTACTGAAATCTACAAACACCATGTTCTCTATACGACCTTTTGTGCAAGTTTAGTTTTGCATCTGTATGACATAATGGTTCTTTAAAAAACCCATTTAATTTAATGAAACATTCAAGGTAGATGGATCTATTTCAAAAGTTCAAATATGAGTGGCTATGTCCTGCTTTGCATTCCAGTTATTAGAAAGGGCCTTCAAATTATAGTGTTTTACCTGCATTGATGAACAGTAAATCCAATGATAAGGAGACTAAATCAGTTACGGGTAGTGACGGGTACCCAAATAGACATCATCATGTGAATTGTGAAGCTCAGTGCTTTTCTTAAATAAATGAATACAAGGAGTTAACTAGAGCAACTCACAAGCATTCTATAATGTTGGGCATGTGGTGCTTTTCAGCCAGTAGCATAAATTTACGTGTAAACACACACACACACACACACACACACACACACACCACATAACCATGCAGACACACACATAGTAGATACACACAAAAACACAGGCAGAGAGACACACATGCAGACAAACACACACACACACATACACAAACACAGGCAGAGAGACATACATGCACACAAACACACACACACAAACACACACAGAGACATACATGCAGACAAACACAGATACACACACACACACACACACACACCACATAACCATGCAGACACACACATAGTAGATACATACAAAAACACAGGCAGAGAGACACACATGCAGACAAACACACACACACATACACAAACACAGGCAGAGAGACATACATGCACACAAACACACACACAAACACACACAGAGACATACATGCAGACAAAAACAGATACACACACACACACACACACACACACAAAACACGCACCCCAAATATCTGCAGTTTTCCTACAACTTCATGAGTGGCAGCATTTCTGGATCATATTAAGCCCTGCGTTTATTTGCAGAAACCATATGACATAAACTTGGACTTAAATGTGCCCCAGCCTGAGTTTATAATCCGCCACGTCTTTGGTGCCTTAGTAAATGAGTGCTGTGATAATCCTTTACAAAATGGTTCAAAGAAACACACACCAATATTGCTGCTGAGAAAAGTATTTTAATTTGCACAGAAAAAAATTGTTGGAACATTTAGAGAGATGATGAGCAAATATTTAGGCTGGGGAAATATCTGCCAAGGTAAAGGTCTTTCCGTGAAAAGGGCATTGAAACTTCAGTCCTGAATACAATACCTTGCCAAATGACAGTATCAAAAGAGAGGCATTATGTAAAACACAGCAAAAGGTTTACGATTTGTTCTCAGAGGATGCAAGAAGGATTAATGTAGAAGAAAAATACCAGAGAATCCTAATGTAAATAAAAATTTAAAAATCTGGGCTCACTCTATAGTACTCACTTTGCGAAATATAAATATATAACACGAATGAATAATTTAATAGAGGGAGAGACAAGAGAGGATAGAAGCTGCCTGGAGAGGTAAATTCCAAGCTTCAGCTAAGTGTTCTTTCCAGACTATTCTTTTTGGAAGTGTTTTCTGCCAAAAAATATGCTCCCAGGTTCACCTTGGGAGAAGCATTGACATGCTGAAAGCTTTTACCTAAACCAATAAATGAAATTCCCTGATTAACTCCAAGCCCTGCAGACTTGGTAACTTTCCCTATTAATTAACAAAGATAGAAGGGGAAGGAAATACAGAGGAAAAGTAGAGTCCAGGAGTGTCTCTGTTAAACCCTCAAATAATGATACCAAAAGAAAAAAATTGATTTGTAGCCAATCTTTCCTGCACGATGTGTTAACACCTACAGAATTTAGTTTTAAACAACATACTATTGCTGATCTGTGACATACATATATATGTATATATGTGCATATATATTCACATATGTATACATATATATATATATGAGTGGTTGTTTGCTTATGAATATTGTAGTATAGATCTTTTACACATATATATTCAGAATGTTAACTGCAAAGTATAAATATTTATAACACATTTGTAAATTCTATTTAGGAAAATGTTACAGTTTCACTTCAAAAAATTGTGATGTGGAGACTTCTAGGAGATTGCAAACATGTTTCCTTATAGAAATCAGTCTGATGCTTCGGTGCTATTAAAATGAAGGGAGACTAAGAACTTCCCTTTCTGATCAGAAATTAATGTGATGACTGGATTTTAAAGATACAGAAGGATGGGTGGCACAGAAAGACTTCTTAACTGAACCAGAAATCTCAGACCCAGGCAATTTTCCTTCTATAAACAACTGATATATTTGGATGGGAAAATGTCACAGTGAGCACAAAACACCTGGAGTGGGGATAGAGGGAAGTTTGGCTGCGAGGATTCTAGATGAATTTCAAAGTAACAAATCAGCCCCTGGCAAGAGCCACACTAGAGAGTAGGATAGAAGTAAGCTGAGGTGATGCTCTAAGTGGTGTGGAGATGTGGAAACCAACACTATCTAAATCTAACCTGTCAGTATCAACCATGTTTATTTTCTGTATATATTTGTGGAATTTAAACAACAGATTCCATCTACTCTAATCTCTCTCTCTCTCTCTCTCTCTCTCTCTCTCTCTCTCACACACACACACACACACACACACACACACACACACACACGGGAGTATTACAAATAGTTCTTCTTAAGAATTACCAAAGTAAATTCCCCAGCATTCAAAAATTAAACAACTGCTTTTTATTCTAATATAAACTTCTGCATACATGAAAATTTACATGATAGCTAGGAAAAATATCTAGATTTTTCCCTGAATATTCCCTGAATACAACATCTAAATAGAAAGAAGGAAGGAAAACATAAAATTCATTAAATATTATTAATGTGAAACAAGGTTCCTTTCTCCTAAATATGAAGTCTAATAAAAACAAAATGACCTAAATTCACAAACGTTTAAAACAAAACAAAAATCAAATGGGAGAAATTAAGACAGAAGCTTAAGATAGAGTTCTGACTGTGTTGGTTAAGACAAGTAGAAGATATGAGTGATTCCCAGAGAATCACAGGGCTGTGTCGTAAAACCGAATTCTCCATGGGAGTGCATGAATCTGCCTTAATGGGCATGAATGAGTTAATCTGCATTTGTGAAATCTGCATATGAGAAATTTCATATAAGAGCTTACTCGCTTATCTGGTAAGTACTGAGCAAGTTACACTTGAGAAGTTCTAGATGTGTTAGGGTTCAAATTTTTACAAATAAAACTTCCCCTTTTATGGATCCTGTTATCTAGGAGAGGAGAAAGATTTAAAACTAGGAATAAAAAATCTATCTGGCTCCATTCATGAGAAATACTGCGAGATACTTATAAATACTTTTACGTTATACAGTAGAGTTGAAAAGTTGTAGATTGGGTGAAGTAACATCTGTTCACACAGGTCAGTTTTCCTTTTGTGCAAATATCCAGCTAATGCTTCATTTACATAGCTAGCTACAATGAGACACTTAGAAGTTACAAGGTTTTAGGGGGAAAGCAATTGGATGCTTTGTATTAAATGATGCACACTAATTCTGATTGTAGAAGTTGACAATGATAGCCCAGTAGGATGAAACATCATCAGTTGTCCTAAATGAAATAAGACACACTAATCAAAGAGATGAGTGTACGTGCATGCATGCGTGCGTGTGTGTGTGTGTGTGTGTGTGTGTGTGTGTGTGTGTGTGTGTGTGTGTTATAAGCAATGAAATGAAAGATAGTGCTAAAAACCTGTAAAAGAGAACAATAGTAATTTAATAATTTTGGATATTTAGTGGAAATTACATAATCAATTGAGCGGTGCCAAAGCTTTTTGACTTTCTAGACTGAGTAGATACTCACAAAGAGCCTGCAAAGGAGTCTCATGAGTTAGTGGAAAAATTTTTTTCACATGTAATTATCATAATCATCTTCCATCTATTTCACAAATGTCTAACTACATGAAGTGCTGGGCTGAATGCAGTGCAAAGCGAATTTAAAAGTCACTGCACCTGCTCCATCTAACATGCATTATAATTTGCAGATACTATTCATCATTTCACCTTAACCCACATGTGCAATACATCCTTAAGGCCTTGACATAACATCTTTGTTCCACAAGAATAATAACTTTGCACCTCACTTTTATCAGTTCCTATAAGGCCATCTAAATGTTTTTATTAAGTGTTTGTAAATGTGAAATGAAAGCTTAAAACGATATTATGCACAACAGCTGGTCTTGAGACTTACTTATCAGAATTACTCTTACTGAGCAAACATGTGTTTGGCTTCAGGGCTAAAGGCATTTCCATTTGTAAATGCTAAACAACAAGCAACCATTTTTTTTAGAAGACTACCTTTTGGCTCCTGGGATGTGTTCAAATAAATGTCTGTTTACTGATGGCTAACAAAAACCTATTAGATGTTGCTCCTCTATGGCATGACTGCCAGGGCACATATTACCAAACAATATATCGGGTATTTGCAGTTACCACACACTCCAATCCATATCATGCTTCACAATTTTGTAATGTAAATTGTTTTAGAAATATTTGTATTTGATTGACAATGTGAACAAAAATTCATTGTATCAAAACAAAACAAAACAAAACTGCCAAAACATATAGTTATAATTCACAGAGGTGATAATAAACTATTACATTCTTCTGCTATGGATTGATTTGTATTTACACAATATTCAGACAATTCAGCCTTAGTCTCTGGTTTGTGAATCAAGACAATGTTTTATAAAGGCAATTGAGATACATCCCAAAGGTGAAGGTATAAGCCAAGGAAACCTATCAGAAAAAGAGTACACAAAGTGTCTGTACAGAGGAAAACTCTTGTATCAGGATAAAACAAATGGTATCCACCGTCAAAGAAGGGCAAGTGGCATTAGCAACAGTAGCAAGCCAGCACCTTGATATTAGATTTATAAGTCTCTGGAACTGGGAAAATACACATTTCTGCTTGACAGACTCATTGTGTAGTTGGTTATAATGCCCTAACGAATGAATTAATTCTGCACATGATAAACACTGCTATGTGCTGGGGTTGATGTCATTATTCCAACTGACACGGGAAAAACAAAGAAAAATAATGAGGAAAATCCTCTGTATTTCAAAACAAAGAGCCAAGTATAGGATACAGTAGTACTCCTTGCAGTTCAGTTTGGGTCAACTCTGGTGCACATCTGGAATCTCAGAATCCAAGAGACTGTGAGAGATGACTGCTGCAAACTTAAGCACAGACTGGACCACATTATGAGTTCAAGGCTAGCCTGCTATACATAGCAAAAAAATCCCATATCAAAACCAAACCAAAATCAAAGTAAACAAACAAAACAACCAATTTCTATGTGGGGGGTATGGCAGGGAACATATCTACTTTTCAATAAAAATAGCAAATAAAAATAAACAAAACGTATCAGTTCTATCACAAAGCACCATATAGTTAACTAATGTCATTTATTCATTAGTCAACAATAACTTTATGATTCAATAACTGAATGGTGATAATTCTTCAAAAATGTTTAATTCTATAGAGTGTTATTTAAAAAGAAGATAAAAATTATAAACAAATAAAGATAAGATTAAAAAATCAGAGATTCCTTTAGAACTATTTTATCTAGCACTTTTTATATTTTTTATATTTTATATAGCACTTTAAAGGAATAGACTAATATCTATTTCATGCACTTATTATTCCATTTTTAAATTTCTTATAACTATAATTAATATACATGAGTTATATTTTTCAAGTGACTTTTAATGTCTGAAACACTAAAGATTTAAGAGGTCTTCACTTAGATATGATGGTATATGTACATACATGTCCCTTTATAAACTAAAATTTCATAAACTATTAGGAGATTATTCTTACAGTTGTAAGAGAATGAAGAAGACAGTGTAATTCTTTCCAATTTTTTAATTGTTCAAAGAGAATTTTTCTTGCATGGATGTGTGTGTGTGTGTGTCTGTGTCTGTGTGTGTGTTTGTAAATTTAACACTTACAATCTATATATTTGAAAAGGATCAGGTTGGGGTATAGAGGGGAGTTTAGAGGAGGTGGGAAGAAAAGAGAAAATGGTAAAATTAAGGTTTACTCTCAAATAAAAATGAATAATGGTATTTTTTATTAACTACTAATTTGAAAATATATGTTTGTCTGCTTGCCCCTGTGTACAGTACACCACATGAATGCAGCCCCTGCACCCGGCTGAAGGAAGAGTGTATGGGATCACCTGGAACTGATGAGGGTGCTGGGGACTGAACTGTGCCCTCTGAAAGTACTCTTACACACTGAGCCATCTCTCTAGCACCCTGAATTTACAATGTCTATGGTTGTGAATATCATTGCAAAAATTAGACACCAAGGGTATCTGGATGTATATTCTATTTATTTCCTGAGTTCTTTTTGTTTAGTAATTTCTCATATGTCATAATGTATGAATTCATTATTATTGTAATATTAGAATGATAATTCTTACCTTAACCTTAACATTGTCAATCTATGTGAGCACATTCGGATACTAGGAGGTAGCTCTTCCAAATGGTAGGAAAAAATGAATGGCAACATGAACGTAACAGTCCACGTGACTTCATTTTCTTTTGACTACGATGCTCCTTTATTCCTACGAGTGTGAATAGTGCAACCATTTTAAAACATTTAAATCTGATTATACTTATAATGGTCAGCCTTAACCTCCCCCCCAAAAAATCTGGATAGCCTATTACTTAACAGAATGTTAAGAATACAAATCAAAGCATTTGCATTGTATATAACATATCTCTCTTGATTGGTCCCAATAGCTAGCCATCAGAGATTGTTTTACAACTGAGGTCCTATATACACAGTACAAAGGCACATTGATATCTCTACACCCACACAAGGTAATTTCAGCTGAGTGATATAGCTATAAATAAAGATGACAAATTATTTCCATTAACACCTCACCAGATGGAAAAAGATTACCTCTAAAGATAAATAAAAGGCAGACATGTATTTATCTCAACACCTCCACTCTTCTGAATTCTCTCAAAGGACTTGGAATAGGTAAAGTATATCTTTTGTCCCTCTGACGTCATAAAGGGATGCAACCTGGTACTTACATGCATGGTACTCTCTTTATAAGAAAGTTCATCTGCCTATATTACGTGATAAATGCATTTCCATAAGTTACTTAAATATAAACTATGGGCCGAATTTTATGGCTAAGGAAATAAAATAGAAACTGAAACCTGTGTCCTATTTTTTCTTGGCTCTCATTTAGAATCTATGTCCCAATTCCTTTGCAAATGTGTGTGGCCTGAGGATTTGAGTTCTAATAATTATTTGGCCACAGGATTGAATTCTCATCAGGGGAAAATAAACAGATGATATATTGACGCCTGCAGGTCTAGGTCACATAATTCTACTATGTCCACTAACCATGATATCCCCTTTCCAGTGTTCATGGAAAATATTTTATATGTAGTCATAGAAAACATGGTTCAATGAGCTGAAACTTTTACCAGTCGGCAGTCCTCACAGAGTATGACTAAAATAACCAAAAATGAACTATTTCATATATTTAATTGTCCTCTTGATGAAATATTTGAGCCAATATTTACTCTGTAGTTTGTTTTCATTGCATTTAGTTAAGTAACATTTTTAGGAACTTTTGCAGCTACATAAAAATCTCTATTTAATGGCTATCAGGTAAATGATTTTGGCTGTTTCTCTTTTATGAAATTGTGACTAAAAATATATATAACTGATAGTTCCAAGAAATTGAACCAATACCCACTGAAAATAAAACATAAATACCCCAAATGAACCCTGAAGCCACAATCTCCAAGTGGTTTTGTATGTTTCTACTCTTTATTAATGAACTACTGGTATGCAGATTTATTAGCAACTATATCCACCCACTACTCTGATTAGCAGATTTAGTATCTCAGGATGCAATATGCTATAACAGTGCTCATACATTTATATTTTGTAAAATATGCTTTGTGAATTTGAATTTTGAAACTTTTTGTCAAGAGTAAGCTCGGAAAATAAAAATTCATTTTATGTTGCTGTGTGACATAGCAATTAATTCAGTCTAGGAATGAAGAAAGGGTGGGCACTATCACTTCCTTGTTAGTGCCTCATCATCACTTCAATCGGAAATTGTCTTCTAAGAAGTGTTTCTGGCCACTTGCTCACTGTGTTCGGTGACTTCACTGAAGTGAAATATATAATCCATAGATTCCCTAAAGTGATTATATGTAAATTCTAGTGAAGCAATACAATGGGATAAAACTGAATGAGAAGGTTTAATGGTGTCAATCATTCTTCATTTTTTAAAAATCCACTTCCCACAGGATCCTTCTGCTACTATGTGACAGGTGACTGTCTTACCCATAGAGGCTTTGAGTATGGCAGAGGTTATCAATATATGCAAGCTTAATTTGTTTTGGAGATTTTAGAGGCAAAATGGTATGAATATTTTAATGTTCTCTCACAATGAAAATGTACCCTTCTCCCCCTCCAGGTTCCTTTGGCTATTTGGTACCTGAACAAACTAACAGAAGTTAAAACAAAAGGAGGCATCACCTTTATTCTTTTTCACCTCAATGTTGTAAAGCACACACATTTCAGTCTCAGAAACGGTTCCTGTATCTACTTCAATTCTTGGGTCTCAAATCTCCAGCGCCATTGCACCCTGTTCCCTTCTGTACCTGATTTCTAAAACTTTTAAATTATCTGCAAGGAGCACAACTGGAAAGATTCATAAGCTATGCTTAACATCTGGACTGCAAAGCTGAACTTTGGATCAGCTCAAATACGTTAGTGGTATTTCTCTCAAGCCATTTGAACTGATAACTGTTTCAAGTCCAGGGCAATAGTTCTGCATAGATGTCAGACAATTCATATCAAAATGATGTGTATTCTCTACTCCTATTTCTGCTGAAACCACTCATTTTGTGCCTTGTCTTCTCTTTCAGAGAACAGTTACAAAAAAGAAAAAAACCTAATCATAACAATTATACCTCAGAATTTTAGCATTATTTTGTTGGCTTAATTTGATTTGTTTGTTTGTTTGTTGCTTTTTAGATTTTTTTTTAAATCACACTGAGTCGTGTGAACCAGAAGGCAAAAGAACACTTGTTTGATTGTACAATAATGACGGAAGAAAAAAAAACCCTTACATTTAAGAGTGAATCAACATGGAGAGGGTTGAAGGGAAGGGACACAGGCAGAGTAAGAAGGAAGAAGGAAGAATGGTAGGATGGATGATGTAATTATTTAATTCATATAAAAAGTATTAAGAAGAAGAAAGAACAAACTTATATTCTCTACTGCAAAAATTCTCCATTTGACAGTCACTTTCTCTCAACAGACAGAAAAAAAAAAATGGTCAACTGGCAGCTTGCGCCCGGAGCTGACTCAGGTCCACAGATACCTGTTCCCAGATCCTGAGGGGGAGAGAGCTGGACTCTTAGAAGTGCAGACAACCTGGGAGCTCGGGGGAGACTACAATTTATGCTCACATTCCTGGCCCAAGCCCCTGGAGCCCTCTGATCACAAGAACCTAAGAGCAGTTAGGGAAAGGATATTTCTGGTTTCTGCCTGTGCCTGGAGGTGACCCAGTTCCACAGCTCTTTACACCTAGATCCTGCTGAGAGAAAGCCAGTCTCCAGGAGTGCTAACAGACAGGCTTACAGGAGGGTCAAGCCACTGTCAAATACAGAAAAACCAGCTAACACCAGAGATACCAGATGGCAAGAAACAAGCACGGGAACCTAAAAAACAGAAACCAAGAATACTTGGAATCATCAGAGCCCAGTTCTCCCACGAAAACAAGTACCGGATATCCCAACACATCAGAAAAGCAACACTTAGATTTAAAATCACATTTCATGATGATGATAGAGGACTTTAAGAAGGACATAAATAACCCCTTTAATAGGATGATAGGTAGAGAAGAAAGTGAAGATTCCCAACTTAAAGGGCCAGTAAATATCTTCAACAAAATTATAGAAGAAAACTGCCCTAACCAAAAGAAATAGATGCCTGTATACATACAATAAGCCTAAAGAACTCCAAATAGATTAGACCAGAAAAGAAATTTCTCCTGTCACATAATAGTGAAAACATCAAATGCACAAAATAAAGAAAGAATATTAAAAGCAGTAAGGGCAAAAGGTCAAGTAACATATAAAGGTAGACCAATCAGAATTACAACAGACTTATCACCAGAGACTATGAAAGCCAGAGGATCCTGGACAGATGTCACACAGACCCTAATAGAACATAAATGTCAGCCCAGACTACTATATCCAGCAAAACTCTCAAATACTTTAGATGGAGAAACCAAAATATTCCATGACAAAACCAAATTCACACAATATCTTTCCACAAATCCAGCCCTACAAAGGATAATAGATGTAAGTCTCCACCACAAAGAGGAAAACTACACCTTAGGAAAAGGAAGAAAGTAATCTCTTTGCAATGACAACAAACATTATCCAACCTCTAACAACAAAACGGACAGAAAACGACAATCAGCATTGCTTAATATCTCATAACAACAGTGTAATCAATTCCCCAATAAAAACACGTAGACTAACAAAATGGATACTTAAAGAAGACCAATCATTTTGCTGCACTTAGGAAACACACCTCAGTGACAAAGACAGAGACTAACTCAGATTAAAAGATTGGGAAAATTTTTTCCAAGCACATGATCCCAAAAACAAGCTGGTGTTGTTATTCTGTTATTGAACAAAAATGTCTTAAACCACAAGTTATAAAAAAAGATAAAAAAGGACACTTAGTATTCATCAAAGGAAATATCAACCAAGAAGAACTATCAATTCTGAACATCTATGTTCCAAATGCAAGGGCACCTACATTCATAAAAACACCTTACTAAAGTTCAAAGCAGACATTGCACCTCACACAATAATAGTGGGAGATTTCAACCCCTCACCCTCAGCAATGGACAGATCATGGAAACAGAAACAAAACAGAGACATAGAGAACCTAACCAAAATTATGAAGCAAATGGATTTAACAAATAACTATAGAACATTTCATTATAAAATGTAAGAATATGCATTCTTCTTAGCACCTCATGTTACCCTCTTCAAAATTGACCATATAATCGGTCACAAAACAGGACTCAACAGAAACAAGAAGATTGAAATAATCCCATGTATCCTATCAGATTACCACGGACTGAGGCTGGTCTTCAATAACAATACAATTAACAGAAATCCCACATACACATAGAAGTTGAACAACACTCAACTCAATGATAACTTCATTAAGGAAGAAATAAAGAAAGAAATTAATGACTTTTTAGAATTTAATGAAAATGAAGGCACAACATACCCAAACTTATGGGACACAATGACAGCAGTGCTAAGAGGAAAACTCATAGCTCTGAGTGCCTGCAGAAAGAAACAGGAGAGAGCATATATCAGCAGCTTGATAGGACACCTAAAAGCTATATAACAAAAAGAAGCAAATACACCCAAGAGTAGTAGAGGGCAGGAAATAATCAAACTCAGGGCTGAAATCAACCAAGTAGAAACCACAATAACTATACAAAGAATCAACAAAACTGGGAACTGGTTATTAGAGAAAATCAACAAGTCTTAGTTGGATTAACCAGAGGGCACAGAGAGAGTATCCAAATTAAAAAATCAGAAATGAAAAGGGAGACATAACAACAAAATCTAAAGAAATTCAAAAATCATTAGATCCTACTACAAAAGCTTATATTCATCAAAATTGGAAAATCTTCAGGAAATGGACAATTTTCTAGACAGGCACCAGGTACCAAAGTTAAACCAGGGTCAGATAAACCATCTAAACAACCTCATCTCTCTTAAAGAAATAGAAGCAGTTATGAAAAGTCTCCCAACCAACAAAAAGACCAGGACAAGTTAGGTTTAGCGAAGAATTCTATTAGACCTTCAAAGAAGAGCGAATAAAAATACTCTTCAAACTATAGAAACAAAAGGAGCACCACAAAATAGAAAGAGAAGGAGAACTACTCAATTCCTTTTATGAAGCCAAAACTACTGTTATGCCTAAACCACTTAAAACCCCAACAAAAAAGAGAACTTCAGATATATTTCCCTTATATCAACGTAAATGAACTCAACAAAATTCTAGAAAACTGAGTCCAAGAACACCTCAGAATGATCATCCATCATAATCAAATAGACTTTATCCCAGTGATGCAGGATGTTTCAATATATGGAAATCCATCAACGTAGTTCACTATGTAAACAAATTCAAAGAAAAAACCAGATGATCATCTCATTAGATGCTGAGAAAGCATTTGACAAAATTCAACACTCCTTCATGTTAAAAGTCTTGAAAAGATCAGGAATTCAAGGCCCATACCTAAACATAATAAAAGCCATATACAGCAAACCAGTAGCCAACATCAAACTAAATGGGGAGAAACTTGAAGCAATTCCGCTGAAGTCAGGGACTACATGTGACTGCCCACTCTCTCCCTACCTATTCAATATAGTACTTGAAGTCCTAGCCAGAGCAATCAGACAACAAAAGGAGGTCAAAGTGATACAGGTTGGAAAGGAAGAACTCAAAATATCACTATTTGCAGTCCAGGTCTGTGCCCAGAACTGAACTGAACCTGTCATACCACTGCCTGCACCCAAATCCCATGGGGGAGACAGCTGGACACTCAGAATTACAGACACTCCTGAGAAATCAGAGGAGCCAACTCTCTGCCCTCATTCCCGACCCAAGAGGAAATTCCTAGTGTCATCTGTGCTCCCTGGGCACAGGGACCTAGGAACAGGCAGGGGCAGGATCCCTCTAGTTCCTGCCAGTGCCTAGAGCTGAGATCCAGCCACCAGGAGCACCTACACAACTGAGAGCAGAGCACCTACACAACTCTTCTGCTCCACAAGACCTGACTGGTGGAATCAGGACACACAAAGTCAGAAGTCCTCAGGGACAGGGCACTTCCAGTTTCTGGCTGTGCCCTGAACTGACCTGATCCCATCCCACAGTTCCCTGCTCCCAAATCCCTTGGGGGAAAGAGCTGAACACCTAGAAGTGCAGAAAATCCTGAGACCACAGGACAGACTGCCTCTTCTGTCCACCTTTGCCCACATTCTTGACCCAAGAGGAAACTGCGTAGTACCTCTGGACACAGGAATATAGGAGCAGTCAGCTGCAGGTATCTGCAGTTCTGAACTGAACCGTCAAACAGTTTCCTGCACCCAAATCCCCTGGGGGAGGGAGCTGGACACTCAGAAGTGCAGACACTCCTGAGAAATTAGAGGAGACTACTCTCTGCCCACATTGCTGACCCAAGAAGAAATCATCTAGTGTCATCTGTGCCCCCTGGGGACAAGGACCTAGGAACAACCAGGGGCAGAACCCTTCAAGTTCCTGCCTCTACCAAGAGCTGAAAGCCAGCCACTAGGAGCAAGTAAACAGCTGAGAGAAGACTGTTCCCAGAACCAAATAAAAGAGAGCACCAAAGTGACCCCAAACGTTCCACCAGAGAACTACTAAGCCTGATAAACTTCAGCAAAGTGGCTGGGTATAAAAGTAACTCAAACAAATCAGTAGCCTTCCTCTACTAAATAAACAGGCCGAGAAAGAAATTAGGGAAACGGCACCCTTCACAATAGTCCCAAATAATATAAATACCTCAGTGTGACTCTAACCAAGCAAGTGAACGATCTGTGTGACAAGAACTTCAAGTCTATGAAGAAAGAACTTGAAGAAGATCTCAGAAGTTAGAGAGACCTCCCATGCTCATGGACTGGCAGGATTAATATAGTAAAACTGGCCATTTTGCCAAAAGCAATCATCAGATTCAATGCAAACCCCATCAAAATTTCAACTCAATTCTTCAAAGAGATAAAAAGAGCAATTTGCAAATTCATTTGGAAAAACAAAACAAAACAACAACATCAAAAAAAAATAAAACAGGATAGGGAAAACTATCCTAACAATAAAATAACTTCTGAGGGAATCACCATCCCTATCCTCAAGCAGTATTATAGAGTAATAGTGTTGTAAATTGTATGGTATTGGTATAGAGACAGGCAGATAGATCAGTGGAATAAAACTGAAGATGCAGAAATGAAGATGCATTTCTAGGTGTTCAGCTCTCCCATGGGATTTGGGAGCAGAAAAGATAACATTTTCAACAAATGGTGCTGGTTCAACTGATAGTCAACATGTAAAAGAATGTAAATAGATGGATTCTTATGGCCCTGTACAAAGCTCAAGTCCAAGTAGATCAAGGTTGTCCACATCAAACCATATACACTCAAACTAATAGAAGAAAAATTGGGGAAGAGTCTCAAACACATAGGTACTGGGGAAATTTTCCTGAACTGAACATCAATGGCTTATGCTCTAAGATCAAGAATCAGCAAATTAGGACAAATGACAGCCATCAAATCAGGACAAAATTTTTACCTACATCCTGTACCCGATGATAGAGGGCGAATATCCAATATATACAAAGTACTCAAGAAGTTATACTCCAGAGAATCAAATAACCCTTTTAAAGAATGGGGTACAGAGCTAAACAAAGAATTCTCAGCTGAGGAATATCAAATGACTGAGAAGTACCTAAGAAAATGTTCAACATCCTTAGTCATCTAGAAAATGTAAATCAAAACAATACTAAGATTCTACTTCACACCGTTCAGAATGGCTAATATCAAAAACTTAGGTGACATCAGATGCTGGCAAAGATGTGGAGAAAGAGGAACACTGTTCCATTGTTAGTGGGATTGCAAACTGGCACAATCACTCTGGAAATCGGTTTAGCGTTTCCTCAGAAAATTGGCCATAATACTTACTACCTGAGGAGTCAGGTATACTGTTCCTGGACACATACCCAAAAGATGTTCTAACATACAACAAAGACACATGCTCTACTATGTTCATAGAAGCTTTATTTATGATAGCTAGAAGCTGGAAAGAACCCAGATGTCCTTCAACAGAGGGATGGATACAGAAAATATGGACTACTACACGGAAGTCAAAAACAATGATTTCATGAAACTCATAGGCAAATGGAATGAACTAGAAAATATCATCCTGAGTGAGATAACCCAATCACAAAAGAACACACATGCTATGCACTCACTGATATGTAGATATTAGCCCAAAAGCTTGGATTACTCAAGATACAACCCATAGACCACATGACACTCAAGAAGAAGGATGACTAACATGCATATGCTTCAGTCCTTCTTAGAAGGGGGAATGTTCATAGTAGGAAATAAGGAGACAAAGTTTTGAGTAGAGACTGAAGGAATGGCCCAGCCCATATACATACAGACACAAAACCCCAATATTGCTGATGCCAAGAACTGCAGGCTGACAGGAGCCTGATATAGCTGTCTTCTGAGAGGCTCTGCCTGAGCATGACAAATACAGAGAAGAATGCTAATAGCCAACCATTGAATTGAGAATAGAGTTCGCATTGAAGGAGTTACAGAAAGGATTGAAAGAGCTGAAAGGGTTTGCAACCCCATAAGAACAACAATACCAACCAACCAGAGCTCCCAGGCACTAAACCACCATCCAAAGAGAACACATGGACAGACCCATGGCTCCAGCTGCATAGTTAGCAAGGATGGCCATGTTGGGC
Organism: Rattus rattus; assembly: GCF_011064425.1. NCBI lineage: Eukaryota > Metazoa > Chordata > Mammalia > Rodentia > Muridae > Rattus > Rattus rattus. The sequence goes on from NC_046165.1 coordinate 43,451,968, forward strand.
ACCAATGGGAGGAAAAGCTCTTGGACCGGCCAATGCCAGTACCCTCAGTGCAGGGGAATGTCAGAGCCTGGAGATGGGAAAGTGTGGGTGGATGAATGGGAAGAAATCCTCATAGAGGAAGGGGTGGGTTAGGGGGTTTATGGAGGCAAAACTGGGAAAGGGGATAACATTTGAAATGTAAATTTAAAAAATTCAATACAAAATATTTTTTAAAAGGTCAACTGGCTGTACTTTACAGGTCAGCACTAAAGAAATATGTTATTTTCTTTCCAGTAGTTTGTCCAACTTAACTATAAGAAATAATGAAGAATGTATTCAAGTTGAGAGTTCAAAAAAGGAGACTTTAGAAAACAGCAGAAGACAGCTAAAATGCCTAGTTTCTTTTCTTCTCATGCCTGTATTTAATTGCATTCTCAAAACAACAGAACAGAGTTTCCACCATTAATAAGTGAGTTTTACATTGTTGCTGCAGACTCCACAATGATGTTCCATTTTATTTGTTATAAAGACAAAGTCTTTACAATGGCCTCTTGCCTCACTACTTTCTTTCGTCCTTGTCTCCAACTGTCTCTCTTAACCTGCTCTGGCCACAAGAGCAGCTGAAATGAACCTCAAATAGGATAAGCAATAGCCCTATGGTATTTTTACTGATTCATTCTCTCTGTATAAGATTTAATTTTTATTCAAATCTTGATATCTCTAAACATATATTTCCTTTCATTGGTCACTGTTCTGCCCACTTGGGATACAACACATTGATAAATCAAGCTGAAACTAAGTTGGCACTATAAACCCCACTGGATAACATTCATAGTACAGAAAAGTGCTATCCAGGCCAGTGGGGACCAAAGGGTATCACCAGGGTTACCCAGTGAGGATTCAGACTACTGTAACACCAATCTGCTATGCAAAACAATTCTGCTGACACAGTAATTGAACAGTTTGGAGATTCTGATAGTGCCGTTAACAAATCGCTTTCTGATTAAATCTGAGTGCCACCTCACAGTAAGAAATACATACCTGGTATTATAAACCTGAATTAAACCCTGTGGCTGGGACTCACAGTCCCTAGGGCAGAACAACTTGATGCTATAAATAAAAACTAAGCACTAAGTAGGCAAACTGCCTTCTCACTGTTTATATGTATACCAGTCGATTAGCACTTATGATCACCTTGGCCACAGCAATTTCCAAAATGAGCAGGGTTAATAGGGAGACTTATAGCCAGTCAAATTGTTGTGAATAAATGACTATTGGCTGTTCAACCTTAAGTGTGACATCTCCATCACCTACTTCTAGACCCAGGGGATATACAAGTGAACAGAAAGATCATAAGAGCTAGAGGGTATAACAGAGTTCTGTAAAGCACTGTTTTCTGGATATTTCAAAATGATAGTCATGAACACACAAAGAAGGAGCCATGGCTCTCTGCGGAGACCTGTGCTAGTCCTTTTGCACACACACACACACACACACACACACACACACACACACGGCATGAAAATCATAAAGAAACTCTTTGGAAAGAAAGACGTCAATGGAAGAAAAAGGAATAAGGTGGGGTAGCAGGGGAATATATACCCAAAATATAGGAACATCTAAATTTAAATAATAAATAATTTTAAAACTCACATCTATTATTTCTTCAAAAATGCTACATAAATACTACATCACAAGCATATAAATGTATTTTATAACAACCAGAACATATATAACTATTTAACTAAGACTTTTATGTGTGTAGCCTTTGATATTTGTCTTCTTGACCATGTCATATTAGACTTCAGAGTCAATAGGTGTTCTGTCTGTTGTAGTAAATGGTTTCAGTGGCTTTAATAGGACATCTGCAAACCATCTTCTCACTCCTTATAGAGTGTTTCAACAGCATTGTTCTTATATTTTGGCTGAAGAAATATAACCAGACACAGTGGAGAGAATTTTAGATGATTTTAACTAAGCCGATCCATGAGTACTTGACTCCTTTGTAGCACTGCATGAGAAATGATGGAAGCATATCATATAGCCAATAATATATTTCATAGCTCACATGCACTCTACAGGACATGTGAAAAGATGTATCTTAGTTTACTTTATAGCCTCCTTACTGTAGCAGTTGAACTGCTAGCTGTTGTGTGATGTCAGTAAACTCATGTATGATGTGACAAAAGGGTATTCATAAAAGATAAAGTACTCGTGTTTATATTGTTTCTCACCAACAGTCAACATGGTACTTCTTTTATCACAGAAGACTTACTTTAAAGTAGGAAAGGTAATTTTACTTAAAATATTCTCTTTGCTACACTTTCATACCACCTAGGAAATTGCATGTGGGGATGTAGAGACATTCTATATTTTGCATGACTGTTTATCTTTATTTTAGATCAGTTTGCTGTAATAATTTCCCTTGTATAGCATAAGTATGACAAAATTGATCTTGTTCTAAAAATGCAGTTTCATTTATTTCCTGAACTCTGTTTATAATGATTTGCATTCTATTGTTCTTGCAGCTAGCTGACACTTACCCTAATATAATCATGTCCCTCTAGTTTTGTTCAATTTCTCTTCTTACCTCCTCTTAATTACCCCTTTTGTACCTCTAGTCTATGGTCTCTGTGTCTCTGATCCATAAAGGTACCAGTTTCACAACCCCAAGGCTTGTCAAGTTAAAGATTAATGAGCAGAATATACCCAGAGGCTTTGGAAAGGTTAAGCATAATTACAAATGGGTATTTTATGCAATGTTGGAGATGTGCAAGCTGTTTTTTAAAAAAGGACAAGAAAAAAGGTAATGAAACTTAGGGGATCCATGTCAACTATTGTAGCTCAGGCAAAAAGGTCTTTAAAAGGAGACATTAACATAATAACAGAAAAAATGATGTTAATGTCTGCTTTTTGTTTTATTCACAATTGGAACATACACATTAGCACAGGATAGGTATTATGTACAATCAGAACTCATATTGCCTTGACTTTTCATTTCACCTTTGTTATTAAAATTGCCATTAATGCTTAACTAAATAAAAATGTGGTTTGAAATCAACCCAATAACTAAACACAACTGTAGAAAAAATAAAACCACATTCAGGGAAGGAATATGTAGTTTACACTTAAGATTTTATATTTTCCCATGAAAAGATTACCTTTCCAAGAAAAAAATAACAGGAAGATTCTGTAAAGGCCCTCTTACACAGTTATTGTAAAATATAAGTTGAACATCTGGCCATCTAATCACTGTGGGGCTAGTGCTTCGATTATAGTAATTAAAAGAAATCCATCCAGTGTTTTACTAATTATAAAGTGTTAGCAGGGTTAAATTGTTCATGCTTAAAAGTCAGAAAGCTGTTGACCTAGTTGGAGGTGCTTTTTCTCAAAATGTTTCAGAATAAGGGAATGTTTGAATTAACAGTTTCTCAAGAGTTAAAACAGCAAGAAGAATATGGTTCTTCTCAATGTTATGTTGAAGAATGAGTTGTTATTTTTTCAAAACAAAGGTTTAGTGATGCAGAGAGTTAATTTATTTTCTTAAAATGTATTGTGCATTTTCAGACATGATTTCTCTCTTATTAAACAAGCCTTAATCCAATAAGAGAACTGATGACTCCTGCCAACATATGAGCCCTGCTATTGCACCCTTAGGGTTATTGTGCTATGATGGTCATGGTTTTGGTTCATGGGATTTATAGCTAATTAGGCATGTTTGTTTCTTTCTTTCTCTGAAAGAATGTATTATACCTTCTGATCCCATGAATGATAGTCTTCAGAAATGATGTTTTCAGGTCAGAATAATGTTAGATTCTCTGGGTGATGTTTCTAAATTACATGATATCTTCAACCATAAGAAATTACTTTCAAATTCTAGTAGGCAGGCAATAATAACAACAGTAGCATTGTGTTGGAATCTCTAGGAAAACCCTGACCAACAACTCAAAGAGGAGCTTTAAAAATCCTAACCCCTAATCATTCGGTTAGGATTTTAGCTACGTAGGCTCTCAGAGAGAACATTAAAACCTTCATTTAAATGATATATGTACAGATTCTGGAAACCTAGCCAACTCTCTGGGGGTAATGAAGTCATGGATCTTGGAGCAGAACTTACAAATTTACCAAAACAACATTATTCCAAACTGCATTCTAAGTATGTATCTCTATGCTCACAGATATGTATAGGTCTCATACCACATCGAATTACTGTCTCCTTACAATGCAAGAAAACCATTATTAAAAACCACAACTGGTCAAACTACTAAGAGCAAGTGACTGTGTGATTAGGTCTCAGTCAATACATCTATAAGAAAACTGCTGCGCTAGGTTCAAGGACCACAGTAGAAGAATAGAGGGGCAAAGGGAGCAGAACAGACTAAGAAACAGAAAGTCAAAGATTGCTGAGATTTTTTTTGTCCTGGGAATATCAGAAAAGTTACTTTTACGAAGTCGCAACAACATGGCTATCTAAAGAACACTTGAACAAGGAGAATACCAGTGGGCATGCTAATGTGAAAGCTGCAAATCTCCTGGGGCCTTAACCATAGACAAAGAACCATTGGTAACTGAGAAATGTCAAGAATAAGAAAAAGAGTCTTCCCTGGGTAGCAGGTAGCAAATTGGTTATTCCATATGAAATAGTTATCCCCAAAATCAGAAAATATAAATGAAACATGAGATGAGCAGATTTATATGTTTAAGGATATCTATCTATCTATCTATCTATCTATCTATCTATCTATCTATCTATCCATCCATATCTACATAGATAGGTGTGTGGGAGGGCAAAATTTAAAGAAATAGAGGCTATTAATTTCAGAAAGAGCAAGGAGGTATGTGGGAAGAATTATAGGAAAGAAAGAAATGGAAGAAAAAATATAATTATATGTTAAGTTTTTTAAAAAATAAAAATACACTTTAAAAAGTATTATTCATATGTTTTGCTTGTCCACATAATTACCCAATTGGGTCCATTCAGTGAGATTCCAATGGCCACTTTTATGCACTTTTTTCTCCTCAAGGATTTTCTGAAAAATATAATATATCATATATTCACTTCAATCAGACTTTCAAGTCACCTAGTTATTGCCAAGGTTTTCAATGGTGTTCTTAAAGCCACTGTTTGTATCCCAGGTGTCTTCTTCTTTCGATTAACACTGGCATTAAATAATTCTGTCTTAATACTTTACCTTTATTTCATATCCAAAACAACCAAGAGTAAGTGGTATTCTCTCTGCCTTTCTGGTTCATTCTTTGGGCTAGCTCTTTGTCTTCTCAGTTCTTAATTCTCTAGGAATTGCTTAAAAACAATTCAAATGATTCTTCTAAAAAAAACAAAAACAAACAAACAAACAAACAAAAACTTCTTTATCTTGATGAATGAATCCTGATTCATGGTTTGAAACATCACTTAAACTGATTAACGTTAACAGGAAATCTACTCTTGAGAAATATTCATGTTCTTCCTCACACCATTCAAGTTTCTCACAATTAAATGGGCACATTGGTTTGTACACCATTAAAAGATGGCATCTAGCTCTCATAGGCAGAAGCATTAAAAATTGGGGTGACATAATTGTTCCTGCCTAAAGAAAATGCAGAGACAAAAATGGAGCCGAGACTGAAGGAAAGGTCATTCAATGACCACCTCAACTTGGGATCCAGCCAATGGCCAAGCAACAGACCCCAACACTATTACTGATGCCATGTTGTGCTTGCAGACAGGGGCCTAGCATGGCTGTCCTTCAAGATTCTCTACCAACAGTTGACTGAGACAGATGCAGATACTTACAGCCAACCATTGGACTAAGGTTGGGGACCCCTATGGAAGAGTTAGGGGAAGGCATGAAGGAGTCAAAGGGGATTGCAACCCCATAGGAAGAACAACAGTATTAACTAACCTAGACCCCTCATATCTCCCAGGGACTAAGCTGCCAACCAAAGAGCATACATGTGCTGGTCCATGCCCCAACCCCACTCCCATCCCCATCCCCAGCTACATATGTAGCAGAGGACTGCCTTGTCTGGTCTCAGTGCAAAGAATGTGCTTAATCCTGTAGAAACTTGATGCCAGGGAAGAGGAAGGTGAGTCGAGAATGGATGGGGTCGGAGGGTTCTCTCTCAAAAGCACAAGAGAGGGGATGAGGAACTCGTGGAGGGGGACAACATTTGGAACGTAAATAAAATAATACAATATAAAAGAATTGAGATGAGACAACTCAGCTTTGTAGTTGTCACACTGTAACATTCAAGGCTATAGTGTTACATAACAATGTCCTGTGGTGGACCTCATATCTGTGTCAAGTGCTTGGAAGGAAGCTAGTGTTAGAGGTGTTTTGACCCAGAGCAATACATGAAGAAGAAATGAAACTCGTGCATCAAGTGATAAACCAGCAACATTTTCCTATAAAATTCTAATTAATTCTTGAAGATTTACAAGCCACATGGTCTGCTTTCCAACTGATCATCTCTGCCATTGCAGTAAGAAGAGACCTTACACCAAATGTGTGTCTATTATCTAATGAAATCACATTTATCCTCACAGGTGCTGGTCTGAATTTAGTATGTGTGTCTTTTTATTGCTCATTAATTTAAGGCACTGAAATATTGAGATTTACTAATTTCCCCTGTATATATCTGTATAATATGTAATGATTTATACAAGTTTCAAGTTTACATTAGGATCCCAGACCTCCAGGAGCAATATAATGAAAGAAAATTTAAGAGGATGCTTAGATATTTTCTTAATAATCTATTTGAATTTTGTTTCTTTCATTAGATTTTGTTTTTTTCTATTTCCATGTTTCACAATCTTATAATATACATTTAGTTTTTCTTTGAAATTTTGAAAATTACATTAATTTATTTACTGGAGGGCGAACAACTTATACACATACCTGGTAACTGTTCGTGGTGTGGCTATCAGAGGATAACTTGCCGAAGGGAGTCTGCTCTCATTTGCGTCCTGTAATCTGGTACTGTACTAAGACTATCAGACTTGTTTCAAGCATGTTGCCCTGTATCTGGGAGGATCCAGAAAAAGAGAGAATAGTGAAAAATGTATGCCATTACCAAAAATTACTAGCAATAGAATAAGTGCTCTGCCTCACCCCCCTGAGAGGCACCAAGACGACTGAAAGAAGCAACTTAATAGGAGACTATCAGGGAAGGCTAGTGGGGATGCTCACTCCAGAGTAGCCGAGGTTTGAGACTGCAACTTTTCCCCAGACCAAGAAGCACAGAGGAGCTAAAACCAGAACTCAGCTAAGTACTTTCCAAGCCCTGTCCCTATGAACCTAGTCTTTTGGCTGACCAAACAATACCTCCAATGGCATCCACAGTGCCGCTTCTAACAATGCAGCAGCACCAGGCAAGAGACGAGCATTCAAAGCTTGAGTCTGAGAGTGGCAGTTCAGAGTCAAAGCCCAACATATGTTTGCCTTCTCAGGGAAAGCTTGGGTTCTGTATTCATAAAAGAGTTGTAGAATTAAAGTGGGGAATGATTAATTATAATTGAGTTGGCAATGCTGAATGTGGTCCATAACACAGAGAACACCTTCCTTATATACCTGATTTCAGAAGTGTGGCTCCTTCATTTCTCTCCATATTGGAGGGTGGGGAGAATCTTTTCCATTTTCCATTTTCATTTTTCATTTTCATGCTTACCCTGCATGATTTCCATGACCAATTCATATCTGATATAGATCTGGAGAAAAAAAATACTGAAGAAAAATAACACTGTGTTGGACAAGGAGATACAATTTCTTCTTAAATATATTAACCCCAAATAAGACTTATACAACAACTGAAATCTATGCTCATCAATAAACAAATTCTTGGGACCCATGCTCCCTCCAATTTACACCTGTGACTGGAGCAGAACCTTAGCGCTGGATCCAAACCTGCACAGCCCAAGCCCCAAATGCAGCTCGACTCCCCAGGTATTATGACACATCCAGGATTACAGGACCACAGGTTCACAGACTCACAGGAAGGACAGGATTCAGTCAGACAGAGAGGCCAGATAACACCAAAGATAGCCAGATGGTTAGAGGCAAGCTTAAAAACAATCAACAGAAATAAAGTACCTGGCAACGGGACGAACCAGTTCTCCAACCATTGCATTGGGTTCCAACCCAGGACCCCAACACATATATAAAGCAATATTCTGATTTAGCCTCTCATTTAAGAAGATGATAGAGAACTTTAAAAAAAGGACATAAAATTTTCCTTAAAGGTTTGCAACACCATAGGGAGAACAGTATCAACCAATGAGATAACCAGAGCTCTCAGGGACTAAACCAACAACCAAAGAGTACACATGGAGGGACTCATGGCTCCAGCCTCATATGTAGCAAAGGAAGGCATTGTCTGATATCAACAGGAGAAGCCCTTGGACCTGTGAAGGCTCCATTCACCAGTGTAGGGGAATGCTAGGATGTTGGGGTAGGAGTGGGGGTGGGTGGGAAGAGGATCATCCTCAGAGAAGTAGAAGGGGAGATATGGAAGAGTGGGGAATGGTAAAGGAGATAACATTTGAAATACAAATATATAAAATATTCAATGAAATTAAAGAAAAATCTCCCTTAAAGAAATACAGGAGAATACAAGTAAACAAGTAGAAGCCCTTAAAGAGAAAACACATGAATCCCTTAAAGAAATACAGGAGATATACCCAGGAGTGGTAAAGCTGGGTCCTCTGGTAAAACTATGTCCAATTTTCTGAGTAACCACCAGACTGATTTACAGAGTGGTGGTACCAGCTTGAAATCCCACCAAAAATGGAGGAGTGTTCCTCTTTCTCCACATCCTTACCAACATCTGCTGCCACCTGAGTTTTGGATATTAGCCATTCTGATTGGTGTGAAATGGAATCTCAAAGTGTTTTGATTTGCATTTCCCTGATGACTATGGATGTTGAACATTTCTTAAGGTGCTTCTCAATCATCTGATAGTCCTCAGTTGAGAATTCTTTCTTTAGCTCTATATGCCATTCGTTAAAAGGGTTATTTGATTCTGTGCAGGCAAACTTCTTGAGTTCTTTGTACACATTGGGTATTATCCCTCTTTGGGATACAGGATCAAGAAAGATCTTTTCCCAGTCTATTCGTTGCTAATTTGTCTCATTAACAGTGTCCTTTTATGAAGTCCCATTTGTCGATTCTTGATCTTAGACCATAAGCCATTGGTGTTCTGTTCAGGAAATTTTCCCCAGTGCCCAGGTGTTTGAGGCTCTTGCCCACTTTCTCTTCTATTAGATTCAGTGTATCTGGTTTGATGTGGAGGTTTGAGATCCACTTGGACTTGATCTTGTACAGGACAATAAGAATAGATCAATTTGCATTCTTCTACAAGCTGATCTCCAGTGGCACCAGTACCATTTGTTGAAAATGCTTTTTTCCACTGGATGGTTTTAGCTCCTTTGTCAAAGATCAAGTGCCGATAGGTGTGTGGGTTCATTTCTGGGTCTTCAGTTCTGTTCCACTGGTCTGTCTGTCTGTCTCTGTACCAATACAGGCCAGGAGTGGAGAGTATTTTGCAATTGCTTTTATTGTACAGGATAGTTTTCACTATCCTGAGTTTTTTGTTATTCCAAAGGAAGTTTCAAATTTCTCTTTCTAACTCTGTGAAGAATTAACTTGGGATTTTAATGGGGATTGTAATGAATGTGTAGATTGCTTTCAGCAAGATGGCCATTTTTACTATATTAATCCTGCCAATCCATGAGTATGGGAGACCTTTTCATCTTCTGAGATCTTTAATTTCTTTCTTCAGAGACTTGAAGTTCTTCTCAAACAGGTCTTTTACTTTCTTGGTTAGAGTCACACCTAGGTATTTTATATTATTTGGGACTATTATGTAGGGTATCATTTCCCTAATTTCTTTCTCAGTCTGTTTATTTTTTGAGTAGAGAAAAGCTACTGATTTGTTTGAGTTTATTTTTTATCCAGCCACTTTGCTGAAGTTGTTTATCAGCTGTAGGAGTTCTCTGGTGGAAGTTTTAGAGTCACTTAAAAATACTATCATGTCTGAAGCAAAGAAGTGCAGGCCGCCAGGAGCCGGATGTAGATCTCTCCTGAGAAACACAGCCAGAATACAGCAAATACAGAGGCAAATGCCAGCCGCAAACCACTGAACTGAGAATAGGACCCCCGTTGAAGGAATCAGAGAAAGAACTGGAAGAGCTTGAAGGGGCTCGAGACCCCAAATGTACAACAATGCCAAGCAACCAGAGCTTCCAGGGACTAAGCCACTACCTAAAGACTATACATGGACTGACCCTGGACTCTGACCTCATAGGTAGCAATGAATATCCTAGTAAGATCACCAGTGGAAGGGGAAGCCCTTGGTCCTGCTAAGACTGAACCCCCAGTGAATGTGATTATTGGGGGGGAGGGCGGCAATGGGGGGAGGATAGGGAGGGGAACACCCATAAAGAAGGGGAGGGGGAGGGATTAGGGTGATGTAAGGGAATAACATTCAAAATGTAAATAAGAAATACTCAAGTTATTAAAAAAATACTATCATGTCATCTGCAAATAGTGATATTTTGACTTCTTTTCCAATTTGTATCCCTTTTACCTATTTTTTTTGTCTTGTTGCTCTGGCTAGGACTTCAAGTACTATATTAAATTAAATAGGTAATGGGAGAGTGGGCAGCCTTGTCTATTCCTTGATTTTAGTGGGATTTCTTCAAGTTTCTCTCCATCTAGTTTGATGTTGGCTACTGGTTTGCTGTATATTGCTTTTACTATGTGATGTTGACTGCTGGTTTGTGGTATATTGCTTTTACTATGTTTAGGTATGGGCCTTGTATTGCTGACCTTTGCAAGACTTTTTATCATCAAGGGGTGTTGACTTTTGCCAACTACTTTATCAGCATCTAATCAGATGATCGGTGCGGTTTTTTTTCCTTAATGTTGTTTATATAGTGGATTACATTGATGTATTTCTGTATAATGTACTATCCTTGCATCCCTGGGATGAAGTCTATATGATCACTATTGATGATTGTTTTGATGTGTTCTTAGATTCGGTTTTCAAGAATATTATTATTTTGGCTTCAATATTTGTAAGGGAAATTGGTCTGAAGTTCCCTTTCTTTGTTGGATCTTTGTATGGTCTAGGTATAGGTGTAATTGTAGCTTCATAGAACTAATTGGGTAGTTTCTACTGTACCACTCCTAGGCATATACCCAAAAGATGCTCCAACATATAATAAGAACACATGCTCTACTATGTTCATAGCTACTTATTTATAATAACCAGAAGCTGGAAAGAACCCTGATGTCCTTCAGCAGAGGAATGGATACAGAAAATTTGGTGCATTGACACAATGGAATAGTACTTAGCTATTAAAAACAATGACTTCATGAAATTCTTAAACAAATGACTGGAACTTGAAAATATCCTAAGTGAGGTAACCCAGTCAAAAAAGAATACACATGGTATGAACTCACTGATAAGCAGATATTAACACAAAAGCTCAGAATATCCAAAATACAATTCACAGATCACATGAAGCTCAAGAAGAAGGAAAACCAAAATGTGGTCAGATACTTCAGGCCTTCTTAGAAGGGGAAAGAAAAATACTCACAGGAGGAAATACAGAGACAAAGTGTGGAGCAGAGATTGAAAGCCCATCTAGACACTGCCCCACATAAGGATGCATCCCACATACAGCCACCAAACACAGACAATATTGTGGATGCCAAGAAGTGCATGCTGACAGAAGTCTAATATAGCTGTCTGCTGAGAAGCGCTGCCTGAGCCTTATAAATTCAGAGGCAGATGCTCGCAGCCAACCATTGAACTGAGAATAGGATCCCTACTGGAGTAGTTAGAGAAAGGGCTAAAGTAGCTGAAGGGGTTTGCAACCCCAAAAAAGAACACAATGTTAACCAACCAGACCCCACAGAGATCCCAGGGACAAAACCATCATCCCATAAGCACCCCTGAATGGCTCTATATGTAGCAGAGGATGGCTTTGAAGGGCATCAATGGGAGGAGAAGTCTTTGGTCTTATCAAGAATCGATGTCCCTTTATAGGGGAATGTCAGGGTTGGGGTGTGGGAAGCAGTGAGTGTTTGGGTGAAGGAGCACCCTCATAGAAGCAGATGGGGTGGGGAACAGCAAGTTTCTGGAGGGAAAACCGGGAAATGGGATAACATTTAAAATATAAATAAGAAATGCAATTATAAATAGAAAAGAAATACAGAAGATTACAACCAAGCAGGTGAAGGAATTGAACAGAACTCTCCAGGATGTAAAAATGGAAATAGATGCATTAAAGTAAACATAAAGAGAGACAGCCCTGGAGAAGGAAAACCTAGGAAAGAGAGCAGGTGTCACTGATGCAAACATCACCAACAGAATACAAAAGATAGAAGAACATCAGCAGTAGAAGATATCATAGAAGACACCAACACAACAGTTAATGAAAAGACAAAAGCGAAAAGTTCCTATCTCAAAACATTCAAGAAATCCAGGACACAGTGAAAACACTGAACCTGAAAATAATAGGTATAGAAGAAAGTACAGATTCCCAACTAAAATGGCCAGCAAAGACCTTCAACAAAATCATAGAAGAAAACTTCTCTAACCTAAAGAAAGAAATGCCCATGAACATGCAAGAAGGTTCCAGAATACCAAACAGATGGGGCCAGAAAAGAAATTCCTCTTGTCACATAATAATTAAAATATCAAATAAACAAAACAAAGAAAGAATATTTAAAGCAGTAAGAGGAAAAGATCAAGTAACCTATAAATATAGACATATCAAAATTATGTCAGCCTTCTCAAAAAAGGCTCTAAAAGTCAGAAGTTTCTGAGCAGATGTCACACAGAACCTAAGAGAACAAAAATGTCAGCCGGCACTACTATACCCAACAAAACTTGCAAGCACAATAGATGAATAATACAAGGTATTCCAAGACAAAACTAAGTTTAAACAATATCTTTCCACTAATCTAGCCCTGCAGAGGATAATAAAATATAAATTCTAGCACAAGGAAGGAAACTACACTCTAGAAAGAGCAAGAAATTAATCTTTTCACAACAAACCACAAACAGAACTCCACCTCTAACAACAAAAATAACAAGACACAACAAATCACTGGTTCCTAATATCTCCATGAACACATCAAAATGATCATCCACCATAATCAAGTATGCTTCATCCCAGGAATGCAGTGACTGTTCAATGTACAGAAATCCATCAATGTAACCCAATACATAAACAAACTCAAAGAAAAAAAGTACATGATCATCTCATCAGATGCTGAAAAGGCTTTGACAAAATACAACAACCATTCATGTTAAAAGAATTTGAGAGATCAGGAATTCAATACCTAAATAAAATAAAAGCAATATACAGCAAACCAATAGCCAACATCAAACTAAGTGGAGAGAAACTCAAAGCAATCCCATTAAAATAAGAAACAAGACAAGGCTGCCCATTCTCTCCATACCTATTCAATACAGTACTTGAAGTTCTAGCCAGAGCAATTAGACAATAAAAGAAGATCAAAAGGATACAAATTTGGAGGGAAAATTCAAGATATTACTATTTGCAGATGATAAGATAGTATACATAAGCGACCACAAAAATACCAGACAGTACCTACAGTTGATGAACAACTTCAGAAAAGTGGCTGGTTATAAAATTAACTCTAGCAAATCAGTAGCCTTTCTCTACTCAAAAGATAAAAAGGGTGAGAAAGAAATTAGTAAAACGACACCTTTCACAGTAGTTACAATATAAAATATCTTGGTGTGACTCTAACCAAGCAAGTGAAAGATCTGTATGACAAGAACTTCAAATCCCTGAAATAATCAAAGAAGACCCAAGAAAATGGAAATATCTCACATGCTCATGGATTGGCAGGATGAATGTAGTAAAAATGGCAATCTTGCCAAAAGCAATCTAAAGACCAAATGCAATCCCCATGAAAATTCCAACTCAATTATTCATAAAGTTAGAAAGAGCAACAATAGACAAATGGGAAAAGATTATGTATGGCAAAGGATACTGTCAATAGGACAAGATGGCAAGCACTAGTTTAGGAAAAGATCTTTACTAACCCTATATCTAATAGAAGGTTACTATCCAAAATATACAAAGAAACCCTATTAAAAAGGGCTAAACAGAGTTTTCATCTGAGGAATCTCACATGGCTGAGAAGCACTTAAGGATTTGTTTACTATCCTTAGTCATCAGGGAAATACAAATTAAAATGACCCTGAAATTCTACCTCACACCAGTCAGAATGCCTAAGATAAAAAAAACTCAGTTGAAAGCATACACTGGAGATGTGGAGAAAGAAGAACACTACTCCATTGTTGGTGGGATTGTAAGACGGTACAACCACTCTGGAAATCAGTCTGGCTGTTCCTCAGAAAATTGGACATAGTACAACCCAAGGACCCAAACCTTGGCATATACCTAAAAGATGCTCCAACATTATAACAAGGACATATACTCCACTATGTTCATAGCATCCTTATTTATAAGAGCCAGAAATTAGAAAGAAACCAGATGTCCCTCCACAGAGGAATAGATACAGAAAATGTGGTACATTTACTCAATGGAGTACTACTTAGCCTTTTAAGGAATGACTTCATGAAATTCTTCGGCAAATTGATGGAACTAGAAAATATCATCCTAAGTGAGGTAACCCTGACACAAAAGAACACACATGGTATGTGTCACTGATAAGTGGATATTAGGAAAAAAGCTTGGAATACTCAGGGTGCAACTTATAGACCATATGAGGGTTAAGAAAAAGAAAGACCAAAGTGTGGGTGCTTCAGTCATACTTAGAAGGGAGGAACAAAATATTTATAGGAGGAAATATGGAGACAAAGTTTGGATCAGAGACTGAAGGAAAGGCCATCCAGAAACTGCCCCTCCTGGGGATCCAGCTCATATATATATAGCCACCAAATCCAGACAATATTGCTGATGCCAAGAAGTGCATGCTGGCAGGAGCCTGATATAGTGGTCTCCTAGAGGCCCTGCCATAGCATGACAAATACAGAGGTAGATGTTCACATCCAACCATTGAACTGATAAACCGGCTCCCCAATGGAGGAGTTAGAGAAAGGATTGACGGAGCTGAAGGGGTTCGTGACCCCATAAGAGCAACAATACTAACCAACCAGAGCTCCCAGGGACTAATGCATTCGAAGAGTACACATGGACAGACACATGGCTCTAGCTGTATATGTAGCAGAGACATGAGAAGCCCTTGGTTCTGCCAAGGATTTATGCCCCAGAGTAGGGGAATGTCCGTGCTGGGAAGTGGGAAGGGGTGGGTGGTTGGGGAAATACCCTCATAGAATCATGGGGAAGGGGGATGGGTTAAGGGGTTTATGGGTGGGAAAATGGGAAAGGGGTTAACATTTGAAATGTAAATAAAAAATATCCAATTTAAAAATAAAAAAGGGAACAAAATAATCATGGGAGGTTGAGAGAAGGAGGAGAGAAAAAAGGGAGGGCAGGATTAGGTGTGGGAGGACATCAGTGGGATGTACAGAGGGTCAGGAAATTGAACAGAGTTGTTGAGCCAATGGGTGGGGGGCTGGGAGTAGCCTCCAGAAAAGTAGCATCCCAGTTTCCAGAAAAGCAAGAGGCTCCCAGGGCTCATTGAAGATGACATTAGCTGAAGTACCCAACAATGGGAAGAACGAACCTGTAGAGACCATATCCAGAGGTTAGGCACAGCCTCTCATTGAGGGATGGGGCCACCCACCTTTCTCAAAATTTTAACCCAGAATTGTCCCTGTCTAAAGGAAATACAGGAACAATGAGTATAACAGAGACTGAAGAAAAGGCCATCCAGAGACTGCCTGGGAATCCGTCCCATATGCAGCCATAAAACCCAGTCACTTGCTGATGCCAAGAAGTGCTTGCTGACAGGAGCCTGATATAGATGTCTCCTGAGAGGCTGTGTCAGCACCTTACTTATACAGATGTGCATGCTTGCACCCAACCATCAGTCTGAGCACAAGGACCTCAGTGGAGGTGTTAGGAGAAGAACTGAAGGAGTTGAAGGGTTTTGAAACCCCATGGGAAGAAAAACAATATCAATAAACCAGATACCTCCCCCCAACCCTTAGCTCCCAGGGACTAAACCACCAACCAAAGAGTATACATGGAGGGACCCATGGCTCCAGCCACATATGTAACAGAGGATGGACTTGTCTGATATCAGTGGAAGGGGAAGCCCTTTGTCCTGTGAAGGCTTGATGCCCCAGTGTAGGGAATGTAGGGCCATGGGGACGGAGTGGGTGGGTGGATGGAGGAACACCCTAGTGGAGACAGTGGGAGGGGTGTGGAATAGGGGATTTACAGAGGAAAAAGTGAACGTGACATATCATTTGAAATGTAAATAAACAAATTAGCCAACAACAAATAAATAAGTACTTGAATATTTCTATTTCTTAACAATCTTAATAAAAGGCTATAATCCAGTAGATATGGATACCCATGATTTTAAGTATTCATATTTTATAACCATTAAGTTAATGAGGGAGGAAGAAATTCTAACCTTGAACTAGCAAATTATTTTGCAAGACTATGAACCACCCAAAAAATTCAGTATCTTTTTGGATCAGTCACAGTCCTTTATTCAGTTTAGCCTTTTTTGATTAGTGTAGCAGGTGGAAGTAGAGATTCATGAAAATATCTCATCAGTTGAATTAGGATATGTGTTTCGATTTTTGTAGTACAAAAATCATTCAAAACAAATATTTGAAATGAACTCTTTATCTGGAAAAACTTGATTAATAAATTATTTTTCAGAACTTGTTAAGAGACGTGACTGATAGGATTCCTTTTTCACCCATTGCATCAGTTTGCTTATTATTTTTAGTATTGCTACTATTTAAGCAGAAAAAAAGAGTTTGAAAACTGTGAAGGGAAAAGGATTTAGAAACATTTGTCTAACTAATATTTAGAAAAGAACACTTTTAATAAAATTTCTCTGATGAACAGTTGTTTGTGTGTGTGTGTGTGTGTGTGTGTGTGTGTGTGTGTGTGTGTGTGTGGGTGTGTGTGTGTGTGTTTTATGGAGCAGATAATCAAAGCCAAGCATTTTATATGCTAAGTAGGCACCTTGAGTTTAACCTCAGACCAAGAAAACAATGTTTTAAAGAATTACGCAGCTTTTATTCTCAGACCAAAAATAAATAAATAAATAAATAAATAAATAAATAAATAAACAAAACCAAACAAACACCGAAAAATAAGAAAACCACACAAAAAAGGTAAAAGATGTCGTTATTGCCACCAGTTGGTATTTTTGCTGCTAATAGCCTTAAGAAATGAACAGATTACCCGAGGAGCAAATTCCAGAGGTAAGACCAACTTTTCTGCTCCAAGTAACCTGCCTGTTGGACTCAGGACACAAAAAGGCAATATTCCTCTGGGACCGGACACTTCCGGTTTCTAGCTGGAGCCCAATCCTCGCTGATCCCTGTGCATAGCTCCCTGATCCCAACCCCATGGGAGAGAGAGCTCATTGCCCAGAGAGGTGGGCACCCCTGAGACTGCAGGGCAGGAGAGAGTGCCAGTACTGCCCATCCTTGCTCACATCCCTGGCCCAAAAAGAAACTGTATAGGGTCAATGGGAACAGGAAGATAGGGACAATCAAGCTGCAGATACCCTGCGGTCCAGACTGTGCCCGGATATGAAGTGACCATGTCAAACAGTTCCCTGCACCTAAATCCCATGGAAGGAAGAGCTAGAGCCTCAAAGGGGCAGATATGCCTGGGAAGCCAGAGGAGACTACTCTCTGCCACATTTATGACTCTAGAGGAAAACACCTAGCACCATCTGGGCCCCTTGTGCACAGGGACCCCAGAAAGGCTGCGCAGGCTCTTCTGGTTGCCACCCCCACAGAAAGCTAAAACCAGCACCAAGGAGTGACTTCAGGCTCAACACCAGAGGTCAGACCAACTTTTCTGCTCCAAGTGACCTGCCTGGTAGACTCAGGACACACACCCACAGTGACAGCTAAAGACCAGTAGACAGGAACGACCATACGACTGAAAGCAGAACACTCTGTTCCCATAACTGGCTAAAAGAAAACAGGAAAACAGGTCTACAGCACTCCTGACACACAGGCCTACAGGACAGTCTAGCCACTGTCAGAAATAGCAGAACAAGGTAACACCAGAGGAAACCTGATGGTGAGAGGCAAGTGCAGGAACCCAAGCAACAGAAACCAAGACTACATGGCATCATCAGAGCCCAATTCTCCCACCAAAGCAAACACTGAATATCCAAACACACCAGAAAAGCAAGATCTAGCTTTAAAATCACATTTGATCAAGATGATGGAGGACTTCAAGAAAGACATAAAGAACTCCCGTAGAGAAATGCAGGAAAACACAAATAAACAAGTAGAAGACTATAGAGAAAAATCACAAAAATCCCTGAAAGAATTCCAGAAAAACACAATCAAACAGGTAAAGGAATTGAAAATGGAAATAGAAACAAAAGCAAAAGCACAAAGGGAGACAACCCTGGATATAGAAAAACAAAGGAAGAGACAAGGAGCCTTACATACAAGCATCACCAACAGAATACAAGAGATAGAAGAGAGAATCTCAGGAGCAGAAGATTCCATAGAAATTATCGACACAACTGTCAAAGATAATGTAAAACTGAAAATTAACTATCCCAAAACATAAAGGAAATCCAGGACACAATGAGAATATCAAATCTAAGGATAATAGGTATATAAGAGAGTGAAGCTGCCAGATCAAAGAACCAGTAAATATCTTCAACAAAATCATAGAAGAAAACTTCCCTAACGTAAAGAAAGAGATGCCCATAAACATACAAGAAGCCTACAGAACTCCCAATAGATTGGACCAGAAAAGAAACTCCTCCCATCACATAATAGTCAAAACACGAAATGCACAAAACAAAGAAAGAATATTAAAAGCAGAAAGGGAAAAAGGTCAAGTAACGTATAAAGGCAGACCTATCAGAATTACACCAGACTTCTCAACAGAGACTATGAAAGCCAGAAGATCTCTCATCAATGGACAGATCATGGAAACAGAAATTAAACAGAGACATAGACAGACTTAGAGAATTCATGAACCATATGGACTTAACAGATATTTATAGAACATTCTATCCTAAAACAAAGGGATATTCATTCTTCTCACCACCTCATTATAATTTCTCCAAAATTGACCATATAATCAGTTATTAAACAGGCCTCAATAGATACAGAAAGTTAGAAATGATCCTATGCGTCCTATCTGACCACCATGTCCTAAAGCTGGTTTTCAATAATGAAAGAACGCCCACCTAAACATGGAAGGTGAACAATGTTCTATGCAATGATAACCTGGTCAACGAAGAAATAAAGAAAGAAATTAAGGACTTCTTAGAATTTAATGAAAATGAAGGTACAACATACCAAACTAATGAAAGCTGTGCTAAGAGGAAAACTCATAGCACTGAGTGCCTGCAGAAAGAAACAGGAGAAAGCATATGTCAGCAGCTTGACAGCACACCTAAAAGCTCTAGAACAAAAAGAAGTAAATGCACCCAGGAGGAGTAGAAGGCAGGAAATAATCAAACTCAGAGCAGTAATCAACCAAGTAGAAACAAGAAGGAATAAACAGGACCAAAAGCTGGTTCTTTGAGAAAATCAACAAGATAGAAAAACCCTTAACCAGACTAACCAGAGGACATAGAGAGTGTGTCCAAATTAACAAAATCAAAAATGTAAAGGGAGACATAACAACAGAATCAGAGGAAATTCAGAAAAAATCAGATCCTACTACAAAAGCCTATATTCAACAAAACTTGAAAATCTGGAGGAAATGAACAATTTCCTAGACAGATACCAGGTACCAAAGTTAAATCAGGAAAAGATGAATCATTTGAACAACCCCATAACTCCTAAAGAAATAGAAGCAGTCATTAAAAGTCTCCCAACCAAATAGAGCCCAGGTTGAGATGGGTTCAGTGGAGAATTCTATCAACCCTTCATAGAAGAGCTCATACCAATACTGTACAAACTATTCCACAAAGTTAAAACAGGTGGAGTGCTACCGAATTCCTTCTTTTTTTTAATTAACTTGAGTATTTCTTATTTACATTTCGATTGTTATTCCCCTTCCCGGTTTCCTGGCCAACATCCCCCAAACGCCTCCCCCTCCCCTTCTATATGGGTGTTCTCTTCCCCATCCTTCCCCCATTAACACCCTCCCCCAACAAACACATTAACTAGGTGTTCAGTCTTGGCAGAACCAAGGGCTTCCCCTTCCACTGGTGCTATTACTAGGCTATTCATTGCTACGTATGCATTTGGAGCCCAGGGTCAGTCCATGTATAGTCTTTGGATAGTGGCTTAGTCCCTGGAAACTTTGGCTGCTTGGCATTGTTGTTCATATGGGGTCTCAAGCCCCTTCAAGCTCTTCCAGTCCTTTCTCTGATTCCATCAACAGGGGTCCCGTTCTCAGTTCAGTGGTTTGCTGCTGGCATTCGCCTATGTATTTGCCATATTCTGGCTGTGTCTCTCAGGAGAGATCTACATCCGGTTCATGTCGGCCTTCACTTCTTTGCTTCATCCATCTTATCTAGTTTGGTGACTGTATATGTATGGACCACATGTGGGGCAGGCTCTGAATGGGTGTTCCTTTTGCCTCTGTTCTAAACTTTGCCTCCCTATACCCTGCCAAAGCTATTCTTGTTCCCCTTTTAAAGAAGGAGTGAAGCATTCGCATTTTGGTCATCCGTCTTGAGTTTCATGTGTTTTGTGCATCTAGGGTAATTCAAGCATTTGGGCTAATAGCCACTTATCAATGAGTGTATACCATGTGTGTTTTTCTGTGATTGGGTTACCTCACTCAGGATGATATTTTCCAGTTCCAACCATATGTCTATGAATTTCATAAAGGCATTGTTTTTGATAGCTGAGTAATATTCCATTGTGTAAATGTACCACATTTTCTGTATCCATTCCTCTGTTGAAGGGCATCTGGGTTCTTTCCAGCTTTTGGCTATTATAAATAAGGCTGCTATGAACATAGTAGAGCACGTGTCTTTGTTATATGTTGGGGCATCTTTTGGGTATATGCCCAAGAGAGGTACAGCTGAATCCTCAGGTAGTTCAATGTCCAATTTTCTGAGGAACCTCCAGACTGATTTCCAGAATGGTTTTACCAGTCTGCAATCCCACAAACAATGGAGGAGTGTACCTCTTTCTCCACAACCTCCCCAGCATTTGTTGTCACCTGAGTTTTTGATCTTAGCCATTCTCACTGGTGTGAGGTGAAATCTCAGGGTTGTTTTGATTTGCATTTCCCTTATGACTAAAGATGTTGAACATTTCTTTAAGTGTTTCTCAGCCATTAGGCATTCCTCAGCTGTGAATTCTTTGTTTAGTTCTGAACCCCATTTTTTAATAGGGTTATTTGTCTCCCTGTGGTCTAACTTCTTGAGTTCTTTGTATATTTTGGATATAAGCCCTTTATCTGTTGTAGGATTGGTAAAGATCTTTTCCCAATCTGTTGGTTGCCGTTTTTCCCTAACCACAGTGTCCTTTGCCTTACAGACGCTTTTCAGTTTTAGGAGATCCCATTTGTTGATTCTTGATCTTAGAGCATAAGCCATTGGTGATTTGTTCAGGAAATTTTTTCCAGTGCCCATGTATTCGAGATGCTGCCCTAGATTTTCTTCTATTAGTTTGAGTGTATCTGGTTTAATGTGGAGGTCCTTGATCCACTTGGACTTAAGCATTGTACAGGAAGATAAGCATGGATCGATCTGCATTCTTCTACATGTTGACCTCCAGTTGAACCAGCACCATTTGCTGAAAATGCTATCTTTTTTCCATTGGATGGTTTTGGCTCCTTTGTCAAAAATCAAGTGCCCATAGGTGTGTGGGTTCATTTCTGGGTCTTCAATTCTGTTCCATTGGCGTATCTGTCTGTCTCTGTACCAATACCATGCAGTTTTTATCACTATTGCTGTATAATACTGCTTGAGTTCAGGAATAGTGATTCCCCCTGAAGTCCTTTTATTGTTGAGAATAGGTTTAGCTATCCTGGGATTTTTTGTTATTCCAGATGAATTTGCAAATTGTTCTGTCTAACTCTTTGAAGAATTGGATTGGTATTTTGATGGGGATTGCATTGAATCTGTAGATCGCTTTTGGTTGTTTTGATTTGCATTTCCCTTATGACTAAAGATGTTGAACATTCTTTAGGTGTTTCTCAGCCATTCGGCATTCCTCAGCTGTGAATTCTTTGTTTAGCTTTGCACCCCAATTTCTAATAGGGTTATTTGTCTCCCTGCGGTCTAACTTCTTGAGTTCTTTGTATATTTTGGATATAAGCCCACTATCTGTTGTAGGATTTGTAAAGATCTTTTCCCAATCTGTTGGTTGACATTTTGTCCTAACAACAGTGTCCTTTGTCCTCATTGAAGGAATCAGAGAAAGGACTGAAAAAGCTTGAAGGGGCTTGCGACCCCATTTGAGCAACAATGCCAACCAACCAGAGCTTCCAGGAACTAAGCCACTACCCAAAGACATGGACTGACCCTGGGCTCCAAATGCATACGTAGCAATGAATAGCCTGGTAAGGGCACCAGTGGAAGGCGAAGCCCTTGGTACTGCCAATGCTGGACCCCCAGTGAATGGTATTCTTGGGGGAAGGGCGGTAATGGGGAGAGGATGGGAAGGGGAACTCCCATATAGAAGGGGAGGGGAAGGGGTTAGGGGATGGCCTGAAAACCAGAAAGGGGAATAACATTTGAAGTGTAAATAAGAAATACCCAATTTAATAAAGACGGAAAAATGTACAGAAAAAAAGAAATTAATAGATTGACAGAGTTATTACTCCAGTCATTTGGAATTTGTTAATGTGTAAAACTGTGAACAGTTTAAAATAGGTTAAATTTGTTGTGGAATGTAAAACATTAAAGTGTAAAAACTATGAACATTAGAAATCATTTTCAAAACAGAGAAGAAAGAAAAAGAGTGATCAAGGAATTGAGAGGAAGGGAGGATGTGAACTATGACCTTCCCCAGAGTTTGCATGTACTCAATATGTTTAGTGCTCACTTTCAGGCTAGAAGGAATAGAAAATGGTGCATATAAGTAATTAAATTTGATTTATATATGTTATTGCATGTGATAACCTAAGTAGCATTATCTTTCAAAAAAAAAAAAGGCTCACAAAACTTTGGTGACTTTTTACAAATCATTTGCATCAAACTATTAGGAACAGTATGATCACTGCATTAGTCTAAAAACTGATAGTGCTATTAATTTATTCCAATACTTTAAGTTCAGTGTTTATAGTAACTTTCAAATCTCTCATTTTATACCAAATTGAGAAACAGTTTTCAAGAACCAATATCAAGGCCAGAATTCCTATGTCCACATTAAAAACCCTCTAAGTCCAAGACCAAGGTAGCACTACACAGAACTTCATTAATTGAATTCAGAATATGCTTGCTTGAGCACTAACGCTGCACTTGACCGTATTTAACTTTGCATACTAGGCCCCCTCTTGCTTTCAAGTGACAGAATATTACTCTGGGGTCCTGTTCTTCTTGCTGGATTCTACTCTGCATAAACACCGTCTATTCTGATTTGTTGGGTTATTATTTTGCTCTAATTTAATTTTTAGAAAGCCTGAAGTTAGTTGGCTCTCAATGATGAGGAGATAAGATGCCCTGTTTCCTCCAGGGAAGCAAGAACTACCATCCATCTGATTCTTTGCACCACGGAGGTTTGCAGAAGCTGAAGCTCTGAGGTTTTATGGTTTTACCTATTCCCCCACCACACATATAGAATTCATTAGCACATAGATTTAGAGACCTGGTTAATCATTAAGCATAATGTGTGGATGCTCTGTGGTCAAGTAAATTTTGCTGCCAGACATTTCTCTTCACCGAGAAATTATTTATTAAGTTGTAATAATACCATGTCACTTTCAAATGAGGATGTCAATATGCACTTTTCAAAACATTAGCACATTAGAAAGTGCTGGAAAAAAAAACCATGATCACAATGTTATCCTCAAATTATATAAAGTCTATTGGGTTAAATTACAGTTAAAATGAGGGTAAATTCATTATTGCATTATTTTTATTTTTATTTTTCCATTTCTTTAGACCTTTTCCTTATTCAATAGTGGTTTAGATTTTCACCTATATTCTTTTAGATGTCTTTTATTCATTGACATTTCAGAACCGTACATATTTAATTCTACATTTCACACATACTGTTAACTTCACTCATGTCCCTCTCTCTTCTGGGATCATTCTTCTTCCTGACAACCTCCAATCCTACTTTGATGTCCTTTTAAGGTTTCATTTTTTTTTACTCTACTGAGTTGAATTGCAATTACTTGCATGAATATAAGGGGTGAGTTATTTACTGGAACATGTCAAGCAGCTTTCATAATACTCGTGTCTATACACATCAGTTAGTGCTGCTGCTGGCCTCTGTAGGAGAAGTTTTCTTTGGCAGTGAGCTGCACTCAATGCTCAGGCATACAATGAGACAAGGTGTCAAAAATATTACTGTGGATTTCTCATCCACAAACAGAAACATCTATGCCACAACCTCTAAGGCTCAGGGAACATGGCAAATGATTTCTATTCTGAAACCTGAAAGCCATTCCCAATTAAAGGCTTTCCTTTATGAGAGTTACTGTGGTCGTGGTATTCCTCACAGCAATAGAAACCCTAAGAGAAGTTGGTACCAAACACTGGGATCTGAGCCAAGGCTCCTGGTAGAACTCTAGGCTCCTCTAGTACCATATCTAACTGTCTTTTTCCCTTGTTTTTCAACTGCTGTCTACTCTTCATATTTTTTACATATTAATGTTTTACATTCCACAAAAATAATCTATTTTTAACTATTCATATTTTTCCACATTAATTAATTCCAAATTGCTGGCGCAATAACTCTTCCAACCTATTTATCTCTAAAGGCTAGTAAATAGAAAAGTCTTACCACAAATAGAATGTTTCTGTGACAGGCCTGACCAGGTGGTTTTTACTTGGAGGAATGTGGCACTTGGGTCTTTGGATTAGGAAAAAAGCTGAATGTTTTAGTGTGGTTTATTAGAGCATACTGGAAAATAGTGGTGCTGATAACAATGCAGATTGTGAGGGTTTGGCTGAAGACGTTTAAAAGGAGAATATTATTAGGTAGCCTGGTGTTTCCTTGTGGTATTTTGGCAAAGAATGTGGCTGCCTTTTCCCCTTGTCAAAAAAGTGTTTCTGAGGTTAAATTGAAGTGTTTTGGTTTAATAGCACTGGCAGAGAAGATTTCAAAACAACCTATTATTGACTGCATAGTTTAGTTATTAGTGGCTAGTCTTACACAGCTCTGTAATGAAAAGGAGCAAACTGAGCATGGGAAAATGATGTACAAATCGAGGAGAAAAGGGACACTAGGACAGATAATGGTTGTAAGTCCTGGATTCAAGGAGATAAACAATTTAAAGAAAAGCCTGAAACAGAATGAAATAAAGGAAATAGTGACCCCAGGGTAAGACCAACCGTAGCTGAGTTTAGGAATTTGGAGCACCCTCTAATTCTAGCATTCCAGAAGCAGAAGCAGATAGATCTCCGAGTTCAATCCCAAACTGGTCTACAGATCAAGCCATGAAAACAATTATAAAGAACGGTCAATCTTAAGCCATAAAAAAATTATAAGGAACATAAAGCTGGTGAAGATGTAATGAATGAGGACACCATGTCCCAGTCCCAGAACTTGGCAGCTTGGTTCTGGCTTTAGAGTGAAGGCTAGAAAGAAAGGGATCAGGTAATCCCCTACTGAGGACAGGCATTTGTTAGGGCTGCTCCTGCATGAATTAATGGATTCTGGGGAGAAGGGAAAGGGAGTGGCATAGCCACTTAAAATTTGCTCATATCCTAGCAAACAATTCCTCAATCCTTACTCATTGCCTTATAGTTTTTAAATCATGCTTAGAGATAACTACTTTAAATTATTTAATATAAATCGGTTTGGTTATATTCTTACTTATGAAAAAATTATTTCATAATCATTTATGTAATGCTGTATTTATTCCATAATTAAATAAAACATTACTGGTACTTCTAGTTGCAATTACTACTCTTTGATGTTTTTAGTCTCCTAAGGATGAGAAAGAAGTTACTGCTGTCCTGAGAAATTTGGCAGTTTATTTTATTAGTTAATTTTATGAGTAAAAAGGAGTCAAAATTTTAACTAGACAAAAGGTTCAAATCACGGTGAGTGTTTATAGTATGGATTTAGACAATTAATGCATCAGTTTTAGTATCAGTTGTCCAAAATCCATACTATAAACCTGGTCTTCTGAGGTGTTGAGTCAAATAAAACCAGAGAAAAGGCAAAATATACTTTTGCCTAAGGAGCATGCATGGAAATCAGGTCATATTAATGCTGACAGAAGAAAATACTTGACAAAGAATTATTATAAAAATACAAAAATAAGTACATTCAAAGAAAATGTGTTCATCACTTTCCTATTGCTGGGAAAAAAATGTCACGACCATGGCAACTTTTAGAAGGAAAGGTCTGTTTGGGTATCATAGCTCCAGGATGATAAGAGCCCATTATTAATCACTTCAGGAAAGTGCAGTGGCAGGCACCATGCTTGGTGGCAGGAAGAGCTGGGCGCTCATGTCTGGAATGACACTCAGGAAAGAGAGAAAGCCAACTCAAAAATGGTGAAAGTCCTTAGGGTTTCAAAACTAGTTCCCATAACATACTTCACCCCACAAACAGAGCCACCCATTGTTGACCAGCAAGCATTAAAATGATAGAGGAAATGAGAGTTCATCTCATTCAAAATATGCATTCAAGTGTGCTTCTAAGGTCGTATCATATGAGAGATTAGTGTTTAAAAAAACAAAAGGTTACAAAAGACCCTCAGAGGGGAGAAAGCATAAAATGCATCTCATTTTTTTTTAAGGAATGGCCTTTTCTTTTGTTTTTACTGATTATTTAATGTGAATTTTATTAGTTTGGTTTTGTAATTTAATATGATAGATAAGAACAGCAATTATCAAGTGAACTAGGTCTTAATTTCCTGTTGTCAGTAGACATCATATGTACAAGTTACAACATCTATATGTCTTAATTTTCTCCTCTGTAAGCTGCCACCAGGCAGGGCAGTTTTTAGAAGTACAATGGACTAAGAGATTTTACTCTAATATAATGTGACAGAGTAGTACAGTCGTGGCTCAGAATAGAATAGGGGAGAATAGTAGAGCATATCTTAAGTAGGCATTGCTGGTCAGCCAGAGAACAAGGAAGCCGGTTATGGTATGAAACTTATGGAGGACATATTACTTAAGCCAGTATCTTATTAGGACTTCTAACAGAGAGATTATAGAAAGGGAAAGGTGCGATTAAAGAAAATTAAAACTTGTTTTGCTAACTCTATTGAGTAGAGAATTTAAAGAGAACTGGAAAAGAGAAAGCTAAATACAGAGGGAGAGGGAGATATTTGTCTAGAGTTGAGCATTGAGTTCGGCACTGACTGCGGCTCTCCTGTAATATAAGGTATGCTAAAGACTTGTTTCTCGGTTCATGGTACTATTGAGAGACTGTGGAACCTTTAGTAGTGTGAGCAGAAGGGTGCTGGTTCATTGAGTGTAGCTCCCGTGTCTGCTCTGCCACTGGGCACAAGAGGCATAAAGCAGGGAGCTTGACTGTGCTTATTTTACACTGCAGCCCGAGCGGTGTTGGGCTGTAGAGAAGCACCAAGGCAATGCTCTGGGGGGTGGGGTGGGGCAGGTGGGAAAGTGCAGTCTTATGTGTAGGAAAGCCGAAGCTGATTCTAGGGTCCCCGGGCCACACCCGGGTCATGGGGTTCTCAACCTGCTTTATCTTACCAAAGCTCCTGGCATGGTTTTATGTCTCACAATTGAGGGCATGCCCTTGAAGAGGATACTCAGTCCCTGGATCCTTCTTCCTCATACCCACCATCTCACTTCACTGCCACCTTATCTCTGCCATAATACATTACGCTCCCACAGACAAGACTAAGGTTGAGCAACTTTGAACTAGAACCTTTACTGCAGGAGCTAAAGTAAATATGTGTCTCCTTTGAAGTTGCTAATTTTAGGTTTTCTATGATAACCAGAAACATCTATGGTAACCTGTATAGGAAATCTATCACCATTTCCTGTGCAGAGCTGTGGACCCTGTAGTCTGCTGACGGTGAGTCTCTCATAGCTACTCTAAGTCCATTTTGACATTGGCAACTATTGTTATACAATAATATTGACTACAAAGTTGTACATTGTATTGTATTCCCATTTTTGAAAACTTAAATCATGAGGAAAATGAAGCAAGGTAGGGGTCATTGCACTGCGAGCGTGGGGAGTGAAGAAAGTGGCCAGGAGAGCAGCTGTAACAACTCCGTCACCAGTATGAGGTGAGAAAGGAAACAGAGGCTGGAACAGGATTCTGAGTAACTCCCTAGAAGATCTGAAGGTCAGAAATGCCCTAAGATTGAAAAACAACACAGGAAGTACATAGAGGCAGAAGCTGATGAGGACATAGGGATGTCGTGATCGGGATCCGGATGAGGAACAGGCTGGAAGAAAGCACATGCCTTTTAGACAGGAGGAAAGCGATCATCCAAGAGAGAAATTGGCGACTATTTGTGAAAGACCAGGAAAATGACACCTGGAAAACACTCCTGCTATTGGAAGTAGAGAACTACCTTACCTAACAGATTGGGGGCCAAGAAGAAATGTCCATAATCTCCGCACTGTGTTGCAGACTTAGAGGCCTCCCATTCCTACTAACATATGTGAAGGTGTCCTGCAAAGCCAGAGCCTGTGTAAACATAATGCAAGGTCATGAGGCAGGAAATGAGCCATTCTAATACGGAAGGAGTAGAAGAATGCCACGTGAAGAACATTCTTCCCCAGTCTCCAGACTAGCTCACTCCCTAGTTTTTAACGCTGCAGTAGTTTGTAACATTTTTGCCTCTTAAGTGCAATTCCTACAAAGCTATGCTTCAGAAAAACATTTAACCTTGTTAATGAGGCAAATTCATGACAGAGGAAGGATGTTTTCTGACATGTTTTGGGTCTGCTTTTATATTAATCCTTACAATGTTCAAGGAACTGATGCCCAGTGAACACAGTAGAAACAAAATGCAACACCATTGCTATTGAAGGCAAACTTGATTTCTTAAGGATCATGAATGTTCATCCCCAGTTTACAAAGGAAAGGAGAAATCACCAAGTAAAAGTATTCAGTGTAGACATGGAACTATCCTAACTTTCAATATTGTGATTTTTGGATAATAATGCTTAATTAAGCTCCAGAAAAAAACATCTCTGACCACACTTTCTGATTACATTTTAATTACAAATTTGAGCTGTTTTGTTACCAGAACATTGAATAAAAGTATAGAAATTATCACTGGGGCACATTCACCAGATAATGTGGTTTCATGGTCATATTCAAATGTCAGTGCACCAAACTTTCATCTTATGCCTTTGATTCAATAAATATAGTGCCTAAAATGTGTTCTATTCCAAAGATGTCTAATTTAAATCTTTTTTAAAACATGGATTCTAACGTTTCAAAAAGCTTACAATTATAGATTCATGGTAAGCCAAAGCCACTTTGGCTTTGATGATTCTTTTAGGAGGTAAATTGTAGTTGATCTTCTCCAGGATGAAAATGAATATATTCAAGTTTGAATAATACTGCTAAAGCAAACTCCTCACAGACAAATAACAATTTAGGCTATCTAATGGTCAAACAGAGACAGTTGGTCCTCGGTTGTCCATGAATTCAGGTATTAATTTTGTAGGATAACTGCTTTTAATTCACAGTTTTATTATAATTGTGCTTACTCAATCTGTATTGCTGGACATTATAATTTCTGTGTTCTAATACATTGTTTGAAAAAGCAGAGCAAGTATTGATTGTCCTCATTAAAGTTTGAACAGCCTCTGTAAAAACATCATTACAGAGCTGGGCTGAAGGAGGAAATGGACAGAAAAGAATGGAAACAGCCACTAAAACTGGAGGGAGCAGAAATTGATGCATCTGTTTTATATACTATTTGGTGTTGGGTCTTAGGGTCTACGAAATGGATACACAATGTAAGGAAGGATGAGAAAGCTAATGACTGCTAGAACTTATTCTACATAGTTCATAAGTGGCATCACGGAGCACTGGAGTTACCGGGCAAGTGCATGCAGCAGAAATAAGAACTGGGAAATGCACTGAACAACTTTAGCAAACCAAAGACCCCCAAACTTCAAA
This sequence comes from Rattus rattus, assembly GCF_011064425.1. Lineage (NCBI taxonomy): Eukaryota > Metazoa > Chordata > Mammalia > Rodentia > Muridae > Rattus > Rattus rattus. The sequence goes on from NC_046165.1 coordinate 43,482,247, forward strand.
AAAATAAACAAAAAACCCCCAGCAACTATGAAAAATAAGCACTTGATACTCAAAAGAAATTGAGTACTATGAAATAAATTGCTAACATTCCTTTCTTACTTTGCTATAAAAACTACATTCTTGTTTCTGGAAATTTATTTCATTGACTTGGCAATTTGATATTTATCACCTTAAACAAATATAACCTCCAATTTATCAAGTGAAATAACAACTGTTCTGCCACACTGGGCTACCGTGCCATTAGACATGTGATTAGTCAATGGCTCAAAAATAGAATACTACAGCTCATAATAACATTAGGGTCTCATGGACAGCTAATGGCCTTTGGAAAGAAATACTACTCAAGCTTCAAATTCCAGCTGAACTCTGCATGTTGTAAGGGCAGGAGAACTTAGACCAGATGAGTCCCTTTCACAAACTCTTGTCATGCTGAGCAGATCCGGCTGCGGAAGCAGTTTGCCAGTCTTATCTTCAGAAACACATAGTCAGTGCTCAGAGAGTAATGAATGTCAAAATAATACTTAGCTTTCCTTTGGGTGGTTCAAAAGATTTGGGCCTGAAAATAGGCAAAATGACCTTTCTGGTGCATGTCTCATTAATTGTCCTTCAAACCGAGAGAGGCATTTTCAGAAGATTGTTTGTTTGTGCTCAAAGATCAGGGAACAGTGAACAGTGTGAAAACCAAGGAGTCAGACAAAATCATTACCAATGATATACTGCATGCAGGGAGATGAAGTCCAGTCTTGGCACTAGGCTCTGCAGAAGCCTTCTGTGCACCCATTACCACGTTAGAGACTATGGGGAAGTACTTCTAAGCATCTGTGTACATAATCAAGATTTACATAAGATAAATGTTTGCTTTTTCCTCTCTAATACATCAAAATCTGGCTGTAGTTTGAAGCCAGAAGGAAAGACCCTAACATCTATGAAGACAACAGATTAATAGGAAAGAAGCAATTCGAGTAAGAGTATTCAAGGACGAGTTATGCAGAGAAAACAGCCAAGCGTCCTCTCCCAATTTTGGCCTCAAATCTCCTATCTGAAAAAAAAATAACTCAGTGAAGGAACAATTATAATGAAATGTTCCATCAAGGGAAGTGGAGGCAAGCTCCCAAAGACACCTCTTTGTCCTCTTGAGCACAACAGTCAGAAATGGTTGATACCCAACTTCAAAGAAAATGAGCATGGTGGTGTAAGAGGCAGGACAGAGTGGAGATGGAAAATCATCTAGTCTCAGGAAAAAAATATCTGTCCAAATTTCTCTCAGGGGTAATTTAAATCAAGGTGTCAGGGTTAGAATGATGTTCCCAAGAGCACAGTACTGATCCCTGTGGCTTTTTTTTTCTTTTTCTTTTTTTTCGGAGCTGAGGACCGAACCCAGGGCCTTGCACTTTCTAGGCAAGCGCTCTACCATTGAGCTAAATCCCCAACCCCGGCTTTTTTTTTTTTAATGTTTAGAGCATAGATGCCAGTGTTGTTCTTTTGTATTACACAGGTTTTGGTGATCTTAGAAGACTGAAATTTTACTATAAACATTTTGTAAAATTGTAAACAAGGTCAAATCCCTTTTGGTGGGAAATTGATCAGGCATAAGTCAAAATATCTTTAAAAATACTATGTAATAATTGGTATTCTTTAAAACTTCAAAGAAAATTAGAGAATAATAAATACAATTTACATATCGATATGTATATATATATGTACATATATTTGTAAACAATAAAATATAAACTATGGCAAGAGATGTGGTTCAATGACTCCAACTTCAAAGTGCCTTCAGTAGTGATTTAAGGCCTGAAGCTGCTTCCAAATGAATCTTGTGGGAAAGTTTGTATAATAAAAGCACACAGTAAATACAACACTTGTAGGATACTTTACAATCATTTTGATAATTAGTAAGAACGTGACAACTGAAAGGTAATAATTGCAGAGCTGAAATAATATAAAAAACAGTAAAAGGAAAGGTAAATTCATGATAATTTCTTAAATAAATTCTTTACAAACTATTGGGGGAAAATGACTTATTGATCCTTTGAAATTATGTAGAAATGAATCTGTTATATTTTTTCAGAGTAGAAATTATTTAGGTTAAACTCAAAGTGTGCAAAACATATAATAAGAAATCTAAAGTTCCTATAATAATGGAAGCAGTCCAAGAGCTCACTGCAAGACAAGCAAGCATTCTCCTGTGGCTCCTTGTATTACTCCCTCCATCTGCTATCTGTCTGGTCTAACTTAGAGGTTGAGTGCTTGTCACAGGTTGGGCACGCCATCTTTGGCAGACCCAATAGTCAAACTCCAGCTCTCTGCAGGATTCATTATGAAAATACCTAAGACATGTGTGAATGGACAAACAGAGAGTCACCGAAAGTCTTCCTTTTCCTGATCAATTCCACACGTGCAAAACCTTATGAATGAATGGATGTTGAACACATCAGCTACACAGTGACATGTGTAGTTATTCTGCGTTTAGGGGCACCTAATTTAGAAATCAATATTTTTGAAAGTCTGATATCCCAAAGACAAGTTCCTATCCTCGAGCTTTCAGGATATTAATTAATTAGTTAATGAATCTCAGCTTGAGCTCCTGCTTACCTTCAACAGCACTCTCGTGTTCTCTGCTTCTTGAAATAATCAGAGCTTCCTTCTTACGTCCTAGCATATTTGCAAAGGATAGCCCCTACTTACCAAGTCCAACCCATGAAGAATCTCTGCCTCTACATGGCTTACATACAAGGGACATTTAACATCTTAATTTGAACAAAGATTTTGAAGCTTTATCGAACAAATCAAAATCTGAGATGGCTCTCCTTCTAACAGACTCCACTGTCCTTTTCAGAGACCCACAGCCAGACAATATGCAGAAAATGAAACAATCCTAAAAAGGATGTCTCTATAAGATCTCTCTATTCAGGGCTCTGGAATCCTGTGGAAAATGAGATGGAAAGAGCATAAGAGCTAAAGGGAATGGACACCAAGGAAACAGGGCACTCTAAGTCAGTGTGAGCAAAGCCCATATGAACTCACAGGGACTGAGGCATGTAAAGAGCCCAGTTAGCCATACACCTGGTCCTTTGTATATTATGGCTTCTAGTTCAGTGCTTTTAATTGTGAAAATGAGTAGAACTCTTCCTTGAAACTTCTCATGGGCTCTTTGCCCTATATCAGCTTTGTCCAATTCCAATGTATTGTGTTTTGTTTTATTTAATGGTTTTATTCATTTTACTTTATTATATTACATTATTATGCCTTTGAAGTTTGTTTTCTACTGCCAGACAGATGGGAGTGGATCTGGATGGCAGAAGAGGTGGGAAGGAAATGGGAGAAGAAACTATAATCAATATGTTGTGTGAAAGAAGAATTTGTTTTCAATAAAAGGGAAAAAAGAGAAAATAATGAACTGCATAATGTTGAAACATTCAGACCACAAAATAATGTGCTTGAATACATTTTGTGATGTAATATAATAAATTCTATCTATAATGTATTATGTAGAGTGCTTTGCATTTATTGGCCAATGGCAACTGCTATAATAAAGATAAAATATGAGTATTTTATGTTGAAGAATACAAAGATTAAGTTTCTTTAAAGATGACATTATCCTTTATATTATTTTTGTAGCATGAATCCTGACCACAAGTCACATGAAGGTATGTGCATTATTGAATATATGAGAGATTTTTAAAAGCCGATTATCTGTAACAAAAATAGGTAATTGTAAAATCTAAACAGAACAGAATAACAGAAAGTATATAAGAAGAAAAGTATTTACCTTTCTATAGAATCAAAGTTTTCACTTCACAAAAGTTTTGAAACATCTTACAAAAATGTTTCAATAAAGCCAGATAAAATGGGAAGTTGAGGGAGTCATTTCAAAGGGGAAATAATCAACTCAGGGGGTGATTAAGCACAGTAAAAACACAGGCCACATTGTGTTTCAGAGGAGCAGAGAATGTAAGTCCTCAAATATGACTCCCAGTGACCAATGCATGATCCACAGTCAGATTCACAGGGACCATAATAGGAAATCAAATCAGTTTTTCAGTAGCAGCAGAGCTGCTCTTGATTGGAAAACCTGGGGGAAATTTCTTCCTTGGTTTCTCATAAGAAGAGCTCTGGGTGATAAAGAGTTCAGTGTTTCCTGTACCTCCTTGCATTGACTATAACACATTCGCGTCTCTGCTTCAAATAAAGTCTTCCAGTGCGGGTCCATGACCTAGCACTAATGCATAGTTCAGTAAAAGTAAACATAAGAGGGGTCAAAATAATACAGCCCCACACACTACATAGAAGCTTGACCCAAAGGTAATAGTCACATCACAAGACGAATAGGCCGCACAGACTGCAAGAAGTTCCCATAAACACCATCTCTCAAATGGGCACTTAATAACCAAGCAACAATGGGGGAACTCAGTAGATATTACTGAACAATAATCAAGAAAAGCAACTTCAATTCTTCTAAATAAAACAATCGCATCCATTACAAGCCAGTTGAGAATAAGGAAGAAATAAAAAGTCTGGAGAGTGGAGGAGTGACTCAGTGAATAAAAGTTATTATTTTGCTAGCATGTGGATCTGAGTTAGAATTTCCAGCTTGATATGATTTCTTCGATGCTTTGTAATTGGGAAATAAAGAAAACACACACACACACATACACACACACACACACACACACACAAAATCAGAATAACTAGCAACACAATGGATATAAATTGGAATGCTGTGCACTAGAGCACATACTGGTATGATGCAGGTGGTGACTGTAGAGAATCTATCTATTTTTAGGAATCATGTCATCCAAAATGACCCCTAGAAAACTCTGGATATAAGATACTGTCATACTTTCCTTTTCTCTAAAGTACATATTCAAATCATGTTAGATATATCATGAGGAGAAGATGAAATTGACTATCTTTAAGAAACTATGCTTACCATTAAAGGACAAATTTAGCCTACCTATTGTGCATGTAATGGCATGAAATTAATGAAAATTTAGAAAAGCATACCATAACAATAACAACTAATAATTCTATAAAACTTTACAAAATATGATGCATAGAAACTACAATGCAATGGTTTGTTTTAGGCATACAAGATAGTTTAAGCATAATTTTGAACATAACAATAAGTCAATATTCAAAGAAACTACACGTTAGTCAAATGTATATCTCTTCATTAAATATTGTTTTGTGGCTAGTAATGCTTACAATTTACATTCCAAAGTACTTCACGAGCAATCAAATTAAAATATGGTAGCAATGGAACAATTTTATCGTAGCAAACTGCTACTCACAGTCAAAAATAGTTGCAGGTGTGTCAATTAACTGGTAATAATGTTCAGAGAAGAAAAGGAGTCTAATAAAACAAAGCATTTAAGGACTATGAGAGAAATATTATAATTAATATTTACTATGTTGTATATTATGAATGAACTAGAATTATTTACTCTTAAGCGTACTGTTGATAATCTATTTCACCTTAATAAAGACCATTTATTTTGGTGAAAGTTTCAAGGTTCTGGAAATCAAAGTTAACACCTATATTTTATACACTTGCATGTACTTGACATCTCTGAATTAGATATGTCCTGGTATTAACAGTTGTTAAATATATTAGATGTACCATAAACTCCTACACAGAGCATTTAAACTCTTTTAATGCCAGAGCACCTCTTGGCAAACCATCTATACTCCTCAGATGTAAATGTATCTACAATGTATGGAACTTGCTTATTGTACCCACACCACATGTTACTCCTGAAGAAACATGATCGGCACTGCTGAACCGGATGTAAACTCTAGAATTAATGTACATAGCATCATGTTAATATTCTTCATTGTCTGGATTTATTTCAGCAAAACTGTCTCAAGATTGCTGTGCGGTTGCCCGTGCAGATGGACTATTTCCACTTTGCTCCATTTTCCTGAGTAACCCTGATGTACCAAGTTTGTTAACCTAGTCATTTATGATAGATGTTTGAATTGTTTTCAGTTTCTGGCTATTGTAAATAGCCAAATTGTAAATGACTCTCTATAAATCTTTGTCTATTCTATTTTATTCTGACTTGATCAGAAGTCAAACTCTATATATTCTTAGTGATTGTAGGAATGCTAATGGGGAAGTTGAGGATCTACCTTTCATATATGCATACAATGGGAAAGTAAATATTCCCGTTGTATGCTAGGACGACAAAAAGAAAGCATTAATGGTTCATACTTTTTTCATATAATGTGAGGGTTATCTTCTATTTTTTCACCCTTTACTTAGTGTCATATGCTTGCCTCTGCCTCGCAGATGATTTGAAATTGCTGTTACCAGGGTGGCTCTTTTCATTCAAAGATTTTCACAGAGAGAAGGTTTCCTTTAGCATTTCCATGAAGGTTGTAAACCTTCTGTTTGTGACGCTGTTTGTTAGTAAAGTGAAATAGTCATTGTCAGTTTGGTTGTCTAACCTCCATAGCATTCAAGCACATTTAATTTTAACTTTATTTTTAACTGTACATTCCCCTAAAACATTCTTATTTAATAAAATTTTTCAGTCAACAAATCTGTTATATCATTAACCCTCAGGACAGGAGAACTTTCTCAACATTCTCAGGAGTCACTTGTAAAGCCTGGGTTCCCTAGCCCAGTGCCATTTTAGCTGGTGGCATAAATAAATTTTTAATCTCATCAATGAAAATATAAAGTCGGAAAAATAATTGAGACTTATCGTACAGTTTGATCAGATTGGGTTTTAAACTTTAGCCTTTATGACTCTGCTCTTTACATGGAACACAACGGTTCAACTATAACTCACTAAAGAGAACGCTATTTTCATTTTGATAATTAAACTTGTTTTTAAGATTTTATTTATTTATGTATCTGAGTACACTATAGCTGTCTTCCGACAAACCAGAAGAGAGCATTGGATCCCATAGAGATGGCTGTGAGCCACCATGTGGTTGCTGAGAATTATGTGTGTGTGTGTGTGTGTGTGTGTGTGTGTGTGTGTGTGTGTGTGTGTATAAAACTTAAGAAATACTAAAATTATTTTTGAAAATCCTACGTATGTATATAGTAAAACATTGTCATTTTACCATAATTTCTGTTCTTCTCCTATCTTCCTCTACCAATATGCCTCTCCCTCAACTTATGCCATGTTGTTTCTTTTGATTATCCATTAAAACCACTTAGTGTTGCCCATGTGTGCACGGATATGGGGTCATCCATTAGAATAGGGAGTATCTAACAGTGGCCACACCCACAAAAGGGAATGATTCTCCATTTTTAAGCAAATATCAACTTGTTGACACTAGTAAGGGATGAGACTTGAAGGCTCCCTGTCACATCTCTGCCAAAATATTGGCTGGGTTGATCATGTATGTGTATTGTACAAGTTATCACAGTTACCATGAGTTCGTGATTGTATTAGCCATGTTCAAAACACAGCATTTCACAGCACTGTTCTGCATTCTCTGCCTTTATATTCTTTATACCTCCTGTTATACAAAGTTATCTGATTCATGGTGGTGGGGAAATTGATATAGATGTTCTATTTAAGACTAAAAGCTCAGATGCTTATTCTTGGAACCTTGACCAGTTATGAATCTGTCTACTGATTTCTATTCACTGAAAAAAAAATCTTTTCTGACCTAGAATGAAAGAAACCTCTGTTTATTGGTGTGAGCATAGATGTTTAGAAAGCACGGTGACGACCTACACTTTTAGCAGATTCACAGTCACAGGTTCCACCTTAGGGACTTTGGCAATCCCCAGCATGGGAGTTTTGACTAGGATTACAGAACCAGGCATGAAATTGCTTCCTGAGTATCAGGCCACAAATCCAATAAGAAAGCAGACACTGCTTGACACTCATGTCATCGGTGCCAAGGACATAGATACAACTAACAAATTTATTGAACATATCTTTGAAATAGTAAGAGAAGTTGTGAAATAAATGTTTAGTCTGTAAATATTTCCACAATATAATATTTTGGAATACAATCATTATTGGAATTGAGAAGTTACACATAAATGCATACGGTTCTCATTTTCACAGTTCAACCCTTTTATCAGTTATCATTTCATTGCATACAAATCAAAGGAACAAACTTCAGTTTCTACAAATCCCTGAAATATTTTCAAGCCCTCTGTTTATTCTGTTGTAGCAAGCACGATATCTCAATTACTTATTTAAACTCCAGTGGCAATCTGACAAACCCAGGTATTTTCTATTTCTATTTCTTTGACAAGCATTCACTTGACAAAGTAGAAAAATGAATTAATATGTCTTTGGTCATAGAAAATTCTTCGGATAATTTCTAATATAAACCAGCACCCACTAGTAATGACAACATAAAGTGCAGATAGAGAGATGACTTCAGTGAGTTCCATAGCAGTTCACAAAAGTCTGTATCTCCAATTGTATAAGACTCAAATGCCATCTTTGGCCTCCATGGACACCAAGTGCCATATATGCAGGTAAAACCCACATACACATAAGGTAAATAGCAATTGCTATTTTTGTGACAATATGGGTAAACAATAGGAGATGAAGTGAAACTGATTAAAGAGAATGTTTTATAAAAAGAAAACGAATCAAGAGTAGAATCCTAATTAAAATGTGGAAATTCGTTGAAGAGATGGTGGCTATGCATAGAGCTGTTTTAGTTTCCTACATTTTTTGTTTCATGTTACTATAACTTCCTTTCAGTCTCACCCAAACTTGCTTAATGTTTACAGAGTAACGAGTAGGAGATCAAGCATCCATTCTCCTCCTTTAGTCTTTACACCCTGACTTAAAGGTACAGAAGCAAACAAGGAAAATGGCTTTTGTAACAGGAATATTAAGCAATAGTTCTAGGACTTTATTCTTAAATAATCTGAATCTGTTTATAATTATTACATTCTTAGTTGTTAACCCTTAGTGGTATAGTCTGTCCTGCTAAATTGTTATGACATAAGGAAAAAAAATCACAAAATTCATGATATATAACCACATCACAAAAGAGCTCCATGCTGGGCAAGATGGGTAAAAATACTTGTGGCAGAAACCTGGTGACTTGCCTTTAATTCCTAGAACCTACATAAGGGTACACAGAGAGGAGTGATTCAACACATTATACCCCAAATTCCAAATACATACTCTGCACATCCTATCCCCCCCCCACAATAAAACAGAAAGATTCCTTCTGGAGAAAATTTTAAATTGCTGTGAGAGAAAAAGCATACATATTGAATAAGCCCTTTGCACATGTATGAGGATGTCTTTTTCAATGCCTCTGCGATCTCATAGGCTTGGAAGAGAAGCTGTAATAGTTTGCAAATTGCAAATTAAGAGCATAGTTTATATCTTGCTTAATTTTCTTTGTTTTATTGGAAATTATATTTATTTACATTTCAAATGTTATCACCCTTCTAGGTTTCGCCTCTGGAAACTCCCTATCCCTTCCTCCCTCCCTCTGCATCTACAACGGTGCTCTCCCACCCACCAACCCTTTCCCACCTCCCTGCCCTGGCAATTTTCCTACAATGGGACATCAAGACTTCACAGGACCAAGGGACACTCTTCCCATTGATGCCAGATTACGCCATCCTCTGCTACGTATCCGGCTAGAACCATGGATCCCACCATGTGTACTCTTTGGTGGGTGGTTTAGTTCCTGGGAGCTTTGGGAGGTCTCGTTGGTTGATATTATTGTTCTTCCTATGGGTTGCAAGCCCCTTCAGCACCTTTAGTCCTTGCTCTAACTGAGAATGGAACCCCATTCTCAGTCCAATGGTTGGCTGCATGCGTCTGCCTCTCTATTGTTAGACTCTGGCAGAGCCTCTCAGGAGACAGCTGTATCAGACTCCCGTCAGCAAGCATTTCTTGGCATCCACAATAGTGTCTGGGTTGAGTGTCTGTATATGGGATGGATTCTTATGTGTGGCAGTCTCTGGATGGCCTTTCCTTCTGTCTCTGCTCTACACTTTCTCTCTGTATTTCCTCTCTTGAGTAGTATTTTGTTCCCCCTTCTAAGGACTGAAGCATCCATGCTTTGGTCTTCATTCTTCTTGAACTTCACGTGGTCTATGAATTGTATCTTGGGTATTCCAAACTTTTGGGCTAATATCTACTTATCAGTGAGTGCATACCATGTGTGTTCTTTTGTGACTGGGTTACCTCACTCAGGATGATAATTTCTAATTTCCATCCATTTGCCTAAGAATTTCATGAAGTCATTGTTTTTAATAGCTGAGTAGTACTTCATTGTGTAAATGTACCACATTTTCTGTATCCATTCCTCTGTTGAAGGGCATCTGGGTTCTGTCCAGCTTCGGGCTATTATAAATAAGGCTGCTATGAACATAGTCAAGGATGTGTCCTTTTTATATGTTGGAGCATCTTTTGGGTATATGCCCAGGAGTGGTATAGCTGGGTCCTCAGGTAGTACTATGTCCAATTTTCTGAGGAACCACCAGATTGATTTCCAATGTGGTTGTACCAGCTTGCAATCTCACCAGGAGTGGAGGAGTGTTCCTCTTTCTCCACATCCTTGCCAGCATCTGTTGTCAGCTGAGTTTTTTATCTTAGCCATTCTGACTGGTGTGAGGTGGAATCTCAGTGTCATTTTGATATCCATTTCCCTTATGACTAAGGATGTTCAACACTTCTTTAGGTGCTTCTCATCTATTCAGTATCCCTCAACTGAGAATTCTTTGTTTGGCTCATTTTTAATAGGGTTATTTGATTGTCTGGAGTCTGACTTCTTGAATTCTTTGTACATATTGGATATTAGCCCTCTATTGGATGTAATATTGGTAAAGATCTTTTCCCAATTAGTTGGCTGCCCTTTTGTCCTATTGCCAGTGTCCTTTGACTTACAGAACCTTTGCAATTTTATGAGGTCCTATTTGTTGATTGTTGATCTCAGAGCATAAAGCCATTGGTGTTCGGTTCCTGTGCCCACATGTTCAAGGCTTTTCCTCACTTTCTCTTCTATTAGTTTGAGTATATCTGGTTTTACGTGGAGGTCCTTGAACCACTTGGACTTGAGCTTTTTACAAGGAGATAAGAATGGGTTGAATTACATTCTTCTACATGCTGACCTCCAGTTGAACCAGCACCATTTGTTGAAAATGCTACCTTTTTTCCACTGGATGGTTTTAGCTTCTTTGTCAAAGATCAAGTGACCATAAGTGTTTTGGTTCCTTTCTGGGTCTTCAAAAGCCAATCAACCAGGAGACTTGGTTCATCCTCTTTTGTTTTTTTGTTTTTGTTTGTTTGTTTTTTGCTTTTTTTTTCCCCTGGTGTTCCATTGTCACCAAAATCCAGAGAACAGGAGAGTGAAAAGTTAAAAGAAATAAAAACAAAACAAAACAAAACTCTTTCCCCATGTTCTATAAATAAGCCCTACCAATATAAACTAGTTTTTCAGGAAATTTTCATATTAAAAAGAGAGATTCAAACAAATTTACAAATATTTACTGATGGAGAGACATCTTTTCAAGATTGATGATAAAAGTTCTGCTTAAAAGAGATAGCAAAAAGAATGTAAGAAACTGAAAGTCTCTATATTTCCTTTTGAAATTTATGAGAGATAGGAACACAATAAATTATTTCCTTTGTTCCCAAGTTCATGATTTTTGTTTCTTCTCGGTGCTAAGGATCAGTGACTTTTATACAACAGTGTTTGGACAACACAGAGATCCACATTCATCTTTCAGGCAGGCAAAGTCATTTCTCGTCCAGTTGTTTAGCTTTATATATGATGAAGATGTTACTCATTTTTGACCAGTTGTATCAGTTACAGAAATTCTGTTTGTCCTACTAAAACAATGATCTTAAAAAGCATGTAATTTATTCAGACCTAAGACACAATTTGCCATTCTTTCTGGTGTGGTTTTAAATTATTCCTTATGAGTTGGTTTTTCACAGCTTCCTTTCAGTCCTGAAATTTTGGCTTGTGATTCTGTGCCCAAATCCCAAAATTCTTGGACTGCATGTGCCTGAAATATTTAAACAGTAGTCTATCTCTAACTTAAATCATTTCCCTACCAACCAAAATCAGACTTTACAACTTTTCCATCTCATATTGAATAGCTTTTAAAAAAACATGATACAGAAGGAAAAAAATAAAGATAAGGAAATTAAAAATCTCAACAAATACTAGTGGATAAACGCCTATATTTTATATTCCATGCATGCCAAAATCCTAACACAAAATTGGAGAAAATTTTGAACAAATAAACTTACTAAAATTTTGTGTGTTTATAGCAGAGTAGTATTTGTCCCACTTAATTAATGTGTTAAACAATAAGAAATACTGACTATACCAATAAAAGGTTCATAAACCAAATTGAAATGCACAGCTATATACATGGATATAAAATGTACAGACATGTATACACATGTTTATATATATTGCACTTATATCTACATAATCACCTTCCTAATTACTTGACATTTCATAGGAATAATATCTAAATATTGTGTCATTTTCAGATTTTAAACCTTAGTGCCTCCCATCATGTGTCAGAGTCATTTAGATTCACAGTAGCCCAAGAGGTTCACGTGGCCTTATGCCTGAGCTTCTATTATTTCTGTTCCAGAAGAATGCAATAAATATGTCTAGAGACAAGGGACAAAGTTAATAAAAGACTGTCCTTTCCTTTGCCTAAGACCCTGGCTTAAAATGAGCTATTTTCCCTGAACACCATATATTAATTGGATGGCTTCAGCTTCAGCCTCAGACAAAAGCTGTCCAGATCATCATTATTTGCAATATAATTCTTCTTGATATGATGAGCAATCTCTGAGCAGAGATATTAAAATGAAAACTTCTTCCACGATAAGAAAATGACCATAGAAGGCAGCCAGTGACTAGGCCAATTAAAGAAGGGTTAGTGACATCATATCTTGCATTGTGTGCAGCTCCCAATGGTTCATATGTTTATAATCCTGACATCCAAAATTATTTGATATCAGACAAACTCACTTTTTTGAGAAGAGTTGTTTCAATATATGTGTTTTTAAAATATATATGACACCATTCCATTGTGACTGCTATCAAGTATTATAGATAGAAACCTGGTAGAAAGACAGAGTTCAATGGGCATTAAGCCCTCTCCCAGGAGGTGTCTGCTCAGTTTGATAGAAAAAGGAATGTGCTTTTAAATATTTGTCAGTTTTGATCAAATATAAAGCACAGGCGAAAATTTTCAAATTATATGAAGTTGATATTTTCAGGACTATCTGTATTATAACTAGTAGAATCCAGTTTCAATTTAAATTAGACATGTATCTATAGTACTAGCTTTGGGAATGGGGACTACACACTTATGCTGCCTTGTTTTCTGTCAACCTGACACAAACTAGAATCCTCAAAGATGAGGGAGTCTCAATTTAAGAAAATGACTCCCTAAGAACTCTCTGCAGGCGAACCTGGATGGTGTTTTCTTCAGTGTGTTCGTAGGTGACCACCTCTGAGATGGTGGTCCTGGATTCTGTAAGAAGGCAGGCTGAGCAAGCAGAAGGGCATCAGTAAGCATCACCCCTCCACGGTCTAGGGTCAGCTCCTGCCTCCAGGTTTTTGCTCTGTTTGAGTTTCTAGCTTGAGTTCCATTGACGATGAGCAGGGATACTTCAGTGTAAGCCAAACAAACACTTTCCTCCCCGAGTGGCTTTCAGCATGGCACATTATCACAGCAACAGAAATTCAAATTAAGGTACCATCCAAAGGACAGAAAGGGGCTAAGCTTATGTAAGAACTTAGCCATTCTGCCTCATGGAGAGTCATTTTATGAGGGAGTTGTTAAATCATCAAAGACTTCATTCATAAACAATTAGATTTACCGATACAATCCTTACTCCTACTTGCATTTTTCGCCTTTACCTACATTGTTTTATTACATGTAATTATTATGTATACTACCATAATACTAATTTTTATATATGTCTACCACCTATGTGCCAGTACCCATGTCGTTATAGGTGGTTCTGAGCGGCCTGCAATGGGCCCTGGACATAGAAGTCTAGTTCTATGGAAGAAGAACCCGTAACAGTAACTGCTGTGCAGTCTAGCCAGAAGCCCCCACTTCCCCTCTTTTTTAATTTTCGAGAACCAAAGATACTGCCCTGTGATTCTCAGGTGGAAGAAAGTTTGCTCTCCAGGGAGACCGCAACATCTGGAGACATTCTTGATATGGGAGAAGCAGAGGCTAGAATCACTGTTAGATGTCTGCAGTGCTGGGAATGGCTTCACACAACCAAGGACTATGTGCCCCAGCCACCCAAGAAGCAGTAATGCAAAGACTGGGCTGTTCTGACACAGGCAGAGAAGGAGGAGAAACAACACTTACGGAATATTTGTATTATTAAATTCTGTTTGCCACGCCTTAACTAAATGATCCAATTAGCTTTCTACTAAATTCTAATAGCCCGATTACAAATATTTACACACAGTTACAGCTAATCACTTCCTTGTTAAAGTTAATAAATAAATAACAGGGCATGTAAAGTAACTGTAAAATCCTGTGTCCACTAGATATGGAAATGTTTTAGTTAAAGATAAAGATAAGCAAGCCAAGATGGATGCTTTAAAAGCAGATTATACTGCACAAGTGTACATACACAGCTCTTAGAGATGGACACGTATCGGGACCAAAACCCTAAATATATACACTTTAAAACTAATTAATATTGCTTAGCAATGATTCTGGATATGCCTTAAAAATAAACTTTGACCACTTGAAAGGGACTCGACCATAATAAAATGATGTGTTTCTAAGTGATTATCTGACTTAAAAAGTTAAATATTTTGAATGATTTTTAGGGACATATACATGTTACATGTTGAGTAGATCAGTGGCCTCGATCGTAATAGGTAGCACACAGCCTCCACCGATTTTTTTTGTAGGTTTGAAAGATGGACAGATCATTTTACATTTTATCACTAAATATATATTTTCAAGTGACCTTGCATATCAGTTTGCATGTCCGAGGCTCCTCAGAGTGAACAGTTCTGCAGTGAGGGAGCATTAACATGTACTCTCAATTCAAGGCTGAAATGCCTCAAAGAAAATTGAAAATGACCCCAGGACTCCAAGTGCTTCCTCAGTCCCAGAGGCCATGTCACCTCATACCAGATGCAGGAAGTTGACTACATTCATTCACATCATTCCAGGAAGTCACAGGTAGGGAGGGAAGGTTTGGGACTGAAGTAATAACATAGCGGGGAGTGTCCGTAGTAAATGAAAGGAGGTGGTTTATAGAGTCCTCCTTGTCTTAACTAGGAAAGTAAACTCCAAGTCAAGCCTATTGCAAGGAATGTTTTGTGTTACTTGGATCATACACATATATGACGCCATCCAGGACAGATAAGAATTGTTTAGTTAATATGCCCCCTCCGTATTCCACAGTCTGTTCTCATAAACTTCACAAATAATTAAAAAGAAGCATCTTTTCATTTTATAATTTGATTTTGTGTGAGTGAAAAAGGAGAATTAAAATGTGGTATTCTTTTATGACATTCGCTCTGTCAGCCTGTTTCTGGGAGTTGAGCTTAACTGCTTCAAGTGAATCTCCTGCCAAAGTGACTCCTGGGGGAAAACACAAATCCTTGGTTAGGCTTGCTGCACAGCTTCCCCAACAAGCGCCGAGACCTCGTCATCCAGACTCGCCCTGCTTGCACAGTTCAGAACTGAACCCCGATCTCCATCCCAGCAGCATTTCCCTGGTGACTTGAGCAAGCCTTGTTAACAGTTCCATCTAACAGGCTCAGCAGGTTCAACATTTGATTATCTTTCCCTCAGGTTCACGATCAAGCCTTTCCCCTTCGTTATGCATCGACAGGAGCACTGTGTAGGGATATATATGTGGGGGTGGTTTCGCAGACCGAACGTGAAGAAAATGTAGAGTTGACAATCTGGATAAATCTTGCATTCAAGGAATTTAATTGTATTATTGAAATGCAGGGCTGTGCCCCTGAGACATTGATCCGGAATCGTCGAGTTTCAAATCCTGGGTGCGCTACCAGCGTGGCGATGTGTTCCTGGAATTTGCAATTGAGATAATGAGGAATCAAAGCTTGTGACAGGATCGCTAACTGACAAAAAACAGGGGAACCAAAGCAAATCAATACGGGCTGGTCCTCCTGGCAGCAAGCAAGCTTGGCAAACTACTCCGCTTCCAATTTAAGAACAGGATCAGGACTTGGGAGAGGGGCACAGTTGGGTGTACACACTGGGGTGACGCTTTTGCTTTCCAAAGCTCAGAGAATGTTTGCTCATAAGCTTTTATTGCCAACAGCAAGGCGCTCTGGCTCCGGCAGCCAAATAAAACAAAGGGGGATTGGAACAAAACAGTGAATACAAAATGTGAGGAGAAGGAAAAGACTTTTAACAAATGATTGCTTTTTGCTTTGCAAGGACTTAGATGTGAGCTTCTCTTCTGTCTTCTGGGGAATTTTTAGCCACTTTTTTTAAGGTGAAGATCTCCTTTGTTCATAGACAAAATTTTTTGGAGTTTTCTGAAGTGTTATTTGCCTCAGAGTTGAGAAATGCCAATTTTCTTTTTACAATTATGAGATTCAGTTCAAAGTGTTTCCTAGGCACAACCAAAATAAGCCTTTGTCTTAGATGCTGTCCTGTAACTCACTAACCCATGATACCTCTGAGATTAGGCATTGGCTTGTGATAAAACAAAAAGGCAGGTAATTAGTCTGAGGACTACAACCAATCTGCTTATTTTCTCTGCTGCAATAATTATTCAGTCACTTGACTTGTTTTTTCCCAACAAAAAATGTGATAGGTTTCATCTCTAACTCTTGCAGCCTTGCATCTAAGGTTTCTGTCCTTCCATACTTTTCAAAAGAACTCTCCTATATTCTTAGGAAATATTGGCATGAGTAACTAGTTATATGATGATATGTCCATCTTAAATATCTAAAGGACTCATTAGTTCAAATAGAGAGAAATTTTCTTTAACCTGATTTAATGCAACCTGTGATTCTCTCTAAATATTATAGCTGCATGACAAGTTAAGAAAAAAAATGTATCACTCTTTCAGATTTCTTTGAAGTTACACAAGAAATACTGCCTAAATGACTTCGGGGAGAAAAAAAATCATTTTTGTTTAGCAACTAGAACCAAGTCCTTAAATACCTTAGCTCCTAGAGAGTTCTGACATATTTGAATACACCAAGATAAGTCATCATTGCCGGAAAAGTTGTTGGGCTCTGTGGCTCTAGAGGCAACCAGTCCCTAAACTACTGGAGGGAAATACTGTTTCCACAGAGTGAAAGTGAAAGCTAATAAGAGCTCATCCATTAGGGACCATATCTGTATTTAATCTATAGCTATAATCTATGCAACTAACTATATCTATATTTAGTTAATATTTATCTTTATCATCTAATCTATGTATGCATCATATCTTTATCTCTATGCCTATCTATTTCTATCTCTGTCTCAATCACTATGTCTAATCTATATCTAGCTAATCATTCTTCTCTCTTTATATCTATCTCTATATAGCAAATTATCTACATCTATCTGAGTCTGTGTCTAAATCTCTATCCATATCTATTTTAGAATAGATACACACACACACACACACACACACACACACACACACGCACGCACACACATACACACACACACACACACACAATCATTCATGGAATTGCTGCATCTTCTGACATGTGTTGTGTGGTCCTGTTAGCACTGAACTTATCTTTAAGACTCCAATAGTGATCAGAAAGCATGTAGCATGATGCCAACAGCTTAAGCAGTCTTGATTCCCTATGATATAATATATGAGAAAATACAATATAGGTGGAAATATTTATTTATTAGCACAATTTCAGGGATTCTGGTTCATGCTTCTTGGTGCTGCAGTTTCTGGGTCTGTGCCTAGGGAAGCAGAACACTGGTGTGCCTAGCGTGTGGCAGAGCATAGTGGTTCACCGAGTGGCAAACAGGAGTCAGAGAAGGAGATGAAGGGTTGGCACCAAATATATGCTATAGAGCCATATCTGTGTCAACTACTCTATCCAAGTGACCTAACTACTAATAGTCCATTCTGTTATGTATTCTTCAAGGGACTGGTCCATTCCTCATGTTATTGTCCCCCAACCTAGTCATCTCTCAGAAGCACCACCATCTGAGGACCTTAAAGACAGAAATATTGGAGAGGGATTGATTACTTCAGATCTAATCAATAATGCTAGCATGTGTAAAGTAGAGAGGTGGACACAGGAAACCCAGTCAGCCCTGCACCCACAGAGAGCACAAACCTGTCACAGTGGCAGGGAGTTTTGAGATAAAAGATTTGAAAGCCAAAGAGGAAACATCCTAGTGGAAAGAAGTAAATGACAGGTTGTGTAGACTGGCAGGTGTGTGGTGCGTCCTTTGTATCTCGAGCAATTAAGTGACATCACATCTTCTCAGAGTGCTTCTGTCTTTACATTTGATCTGTATCATAGCCAAGAATGTTTCTGATGGAAAAGAAATTCTAAAACATACAGAAATTTTCCTAGCTTGCTTTTCAAAGCATACCTGGACATGAACACATTTCCCCAGTGGAAGGGAGTCACCGCTGAGGACAAGACACACTTTCCACAGCCATCTTAAGTTGATCGTACATATAGAAAATGGGATTTTTTTTCAGGCATAAAGAGAAATAAAGCTAGTAAATTTTAAGAAAAAAAATGAACAGAATTAAAAAGCATCATTTTTAAATGAGGTAACTCAATTTAAGGAAAACAAAATGTTCTGTCTTATATTGTGGATAATATCCTCCTCTGTAACTCTTAGATATGTAGATATATGTGAGAGTCAATATGGGGAAAGGCCTAGAAGCTACAACGTGTTCTATGTGCCTGATGAAAAAGACTTCAAGGTGGGGAAGTTAATAAATCAAAGTGGAAGGGATGGGGGACAGCAGACAAAGGACACATGAGGAAAAGCAGAGCTGTGAGGGAAGAAGATGATCAACCAAGGGAAATATGTATGAAGACTCCATGTAGAAATGAACTTACTTGCTCTATTCAACAAATAAAATCAAATTTATATTAAAGAACTTTTAGGTTCGAATGAATTTTACTACCTCCAGACCTACCAGTCTTTTAGAAACAGATGTGACCCATGCTCACAGTCACTCCTACTAATTTTGGTAGACAACAGTGTAGGATGTCAAGTCAACATGTTGGAAGTGGAAAAAACAATGGCTCAAATTCCCTTTAAAAGCTCCCAACGTAACTCATCTCCCTTTACATCAAAATGAAATAAACCTATTTTTTCTAAAGCAGAAAAACTGAGGTGTTTTATATTTTGATAACACTTAAAAACAGTTGTTAACAAATACATTTTATTATCCTATACATTTGAAGAATGCTTTCCTGCAGTGGAAAAATTGACTGGTTCATGGCCTACTTGTTGGATGATCATTTGGGAACTCCTGGCAGCAATAGAAGGGATGTAGTAGAGTTGTTTCTGCTCTTTTCCTCATCACATTCATTCCACTTGGGAGGCAAAACCTGCAAGCAAAAAAAAAAAGCCAAAAATAACTATAGTCTCTCTTTGTAATACCTCTGCTCCATCTATCCACCTTGCCATCTTAAGGCTAAGTATTTATTTAAAACTTTCAAAAATCTTCACCCTTGATAGAAACATCTAAGAGTTTCTCCTGGTTATTGGTAAGAGAGAGAGAGAGAGAGAGAGAGAGAGAGAGAGAGAGAGAGAGAGAGAGAGAGAGAGAGAGGGTGATAAAACCTTGATCGGCTCTCTTGTCTTGCTTTTAAATCTTTCAGCTCCACACCAATCATGGTTTAATATTCATTCTGCTATGAAGAAATTATCCCATTGCAGAAATTACCCTCACTCCAGAATGACATGATTAGACATTTTCTGCTAATCAGTAAGTGGTCTGTAGCTTGATTCCCAGCCGTCAGTTCTGCAGACGTTGGAGTTGTCAGGGACGAGCAAGCGCTGTCCTATTACGCATTATCTATTAGGAAATGAACACCGAAATTGATTAATAATTGAGGAAAGGATTAAACTCCTTCTCTTTCTGCCATATTATAGGAAAGATATTACTACATTTAATAGCAATTATATGAAATATGCAGTGTAATGAAGCAACTTAAATAAACTTTGCAGCCCACACTCATATTGTCAATAGAAAAAAGTGCCAATTTGAGTATGAGATTGAAATCTACGTTGAAGATCCTTAGGAAACCCATTGTATGGGGTAGCGCAGCCTATGAGGTATTAACACTTTCAGTAATTCTAAGTGTTATGTTTAATAATAACTGTAATCATTTTTTCCTTCATTTTCTTTGATTAGTATGGTTTACAAGTACAGTCCCAAATTTTATTTCTTGGAGTTTCTAAGGAGGCATAGTTACCATTGAAGCAGCAGTGAGGACCTGGGTGCTTCAGAATGTTTTCTTTTCCTGTATCATCTTCCCCTGAAATTTGTCTAGCATCTTTCTGCAGGTCAATTAGCTCATTAATTTATTTTCTGAATAAGAATACAATTCCTGATATGTCATGCATTGTATGGTTATTATCAAACCATCATGGTTAACTCAACTTTATCCATATGGTCCTGAATTCTCAGCCACTGAACTTATCCAAAGCCTGTTTTCTAACGCTTAGTAGTAAGGGATGATGAAGCAGGAGAGACATACCAACTACAGGAAGCAGTCAGGAGCTTCCCGTGGTACCACAAAGGCATCATCCATTCACACAAGGTCAGTCAAGTGAGATAAAATGTTTAAAGGGTTAAAAAGAGTGCATGCCCAAGAAGTCGATATCAGAATACCAAACATTCATTATTTCAGTATCAGTCACTTCTCAATGAACTGTAATAATAAGATATTTTTTTGTCTATGCACAGAATCTTGAGATAAATGATAAGTGTTTTATGAAAAGGTACGCAAGGAACTGTAAATCATTCTGAGGTCTAATGATTTTTTTCCTGTCACAATGTCACAATTATATTCTATTTGTTTTCCAAAATATCTTACCCAGCTAAGTTTATGGTTTGTGTTTGCAGTTGAACAAGGGGTAGTTATATCATGTTATCTAGTTATGGTTTTCATTTGAACTTTTAATCTGGAATAAACTACAATCAAGAAATAGAAGGCCCACCTTCCAGATCTTGAGGCTGTAAGATTTTGATACAGATCTTGAGGCATAGTGGCCTTGAAAAGTAGGTCCAGGCATGGTGGTACACATCCCTAATCCTATGATACTGAGGCAAGCAGATGTCTGATTTCAGTACCAGCCTGGTACAGAGAAAATACCAAGTAAAGAAAAGCTTACATACAGGTGAATTGGCCCATACCTTTAATCTCACCATGCAGGAGACAGAGACATGCAGATCTCAAAATTCAAGGTCAATTTACAGAGCATAACTCCGAACAGCCAAGCTTAGGCAGTGAAGGATGTCTCTAAGGCAACTTCAACATGAAGGGCACCATATTCTACCCCAGCAAACATCAGAATTCAGCAGCTTCAGCCATATAGCTCTGATTTTATTAGTCAAGAATAGAAGGGGTTACTGGGACAATTGATGCTAACTTAGTGGAGCTAAGAATTTAGCTGTGATTAAGAAGAGATTACTATCTCAGTGGTGGAATATTCTGGAAAGTGTTTTCTGATGGGCATAAAGGTGTGTTCCAGAGATAACCAAGGTTGTACCTTGTGCTGCAACTGAACGTGTATAAGATTCACCCAGGTGATACTGGCTTTGAGGCCATGAAGGGATCATGGGGAGCAGCTGAGATTTGGCACTCTGAGAGGCTAGAAAAGCCTGTTAGTAAAGTTGCAGTTGAAGGCCCAGGACTGAGGTTCTCATGCAAAACAGTTGAGGCTTGGTATCTTGAAGACAGCCTATGAGAGGCTATTGCTGAAGTCTTGTTGCAACAGATGACTGTAGGGTATTGGACATGCCAATACCATCAGATGACCACTAATAATATTTTTAAAAAATGCAGTGTAGTCAAACAGAACCTAGAGTGCTACAGAGGCAGAAGCAGAGAAGTCACTTAAGCCCTTTAGAGAAGCCCAGAAGACTGTGTGTGAATCCCAGACACTGGAACAAGAAACTGTGAAGTTGAAGTTGCTTTGGAAAGAAATTCAAGTTAAAGATACCAGAGCCATGGGATACCTGCCAAGGAAAACTGCTAACAAGGAGTGGAACTAGCCCAAGAGAAAGAATTGTGTGGTAGTCATCAAAGCTGAACGGAGTTGGACATAAGACACAGAGTTTGGAGTTCGTCAAGTTGATGTTTCATCTTGCTTTGGTGCAGTATTTCCTCACTATGATGTTCTAGGACAGTAACGTATATCCTATATCATAATATGTTGGAGATATGTGATCTGCATTTGATTTTCATTTTATAGGGGATTATACTTAAGTGATTGGATGAATCTCAGAAAAATATTTGAACTTTTAATCTTTTTAAAACTGCTATAGACTATGGGAACGTTCGTAGTAGGACTAAGCGCATTTTTCATTATGCTATGGCTAGGGGTGTTTGAACTCATAGACTCATGTGTTTGAACAAGCCTATGAAGGTCAAGGAGTGGAATATAGTGGTTTGAACAGGTTTGGCCTCCATAGACTCAAGTGTTTGAATGCTTGGTCCACACAGAAGTAGCATTATTTAGAGATGGGACATTGTTGGAATAAGTGTAGCCTTATGGGAGGAAGTGTAACTGTGGGAGGTAGGTTTTGAAATCCTATGCTCAAGCTCTACGCAGTGCCTAAAAGAACTCCTGCTGGCTGCCTGCAGAAGAGAGTTTCCTACTAGTTGCCTTTGGATCAAGATGTAGAACTCTCAGCTCCTTTTCCAGCACAATGTCTGCCTGGATGCTGCCTTGCTTCCTGCTATGATGAAAATGGACTCAACATCTAAAACTGTAAGCCAGCCTATTAAATGTTTATCCTTCCTAAGAGCTACCCTGATCATAGTGTTTCTTCATAACAATAAAACTCTAATTAAGACAGCAAATATCAGCCATCTTACCCAGATAGGAACTCTATGAAAGGTAAGAGCAAATTGCAAGAGAAGAAGTCATGCCTGTTGGAGCAATAGTGAAACATAGTTATGGGATAAGCAACCACTTCTTATTTGGCAAGCCAACAAAAAAGACCAGGTTATCCTGCAGAAATAGCTAAGAGGGTACAAGGCATCAACATGAATGGGAAGGAGGTTTCAACCACTCAGCTATGTAAAGAACAGTAAATATAAATCTAGCCTTTTGTAATTTTGCATTTGTAATTATTGGACTGAGTAAAAGAATAAAATGTAAGGTGTTAGTTCTATAACCATGTCTAAGAAGTGCACAGAAAATGTCCTCACTGCCCTGCTTCAGAATTCTCTCAGAAATCTAAATTGGTGAGATCCACTTACCATCATTTTTCCAAATCTCTGCCAGCATCACCTGGATGACTGCAGTTCTCACCCACACCTTTCTTCACTCTTCTCAAGTACTTTACTGCTCTGAATTTCCAGCAACACAGCTCCTAACGTGTACCACAACTCAAAGTTAAACTGAAACTAAGATCTTGAAGCACTCTTACTTGTCATGACAAAGTTGACTGTTGTGTTATATTTGCCTTATTGGAAATTCATATCGTTTTTATTGGTTATTTTATTTATTTACAGTTCAAGCCTTCACAGGATCAAGCCCCAACTCCCCAATTGATGCCAGATAATGCCATCCTCTGCTACATATGCAGCTGGACCCATGGGTCCCACCATGTGTATTCTTCAATTCATGGTTTAGTCCCTGGAAGCTCTGGGAGATGTAATTGGTTGATATTGTTGTTCTTCCTATGGGGTTGCAAACTCCTTCAGCTCCTTCTGTCCTATCCCTAACTCCTCCACTGGGGTCCTCATGCTCAGTCTAATGTTGTTTGTGATTCATTGTCTCCCATCCTTTATGTTCCCCTTTTGAATTCAGCAGACTTATGTATTGAGCACTATGATGGCCAAAAACACACTTTTTATGATTATTAAAAGACAAGATTTTAATACAAGGACTGTTTTTATTAATTATTATATTTATTGACATTCTAAATGACCCCTTCCTAGTCCCACTTCCATGATTTCTTCACATCATCCCTCTCCCTGTTGGTTCTGAGAGATTGCTCTCCCACCCACCTACACACCCACTCCCACCTCATCCTGATACCAATCCCCTTCCCTGGGTTATCAAGTTTCTGCAACATTAAACACGTCCTTTCTCACTGAGGCCAAACAAGGCAGTACTCTGCAACATACGTAGAGAGGGCCAGGGATATCTCTTTGATTGATGGCTTAATTTCTGGAAACAATGAGGAGTCCAGGTTAGTTGATACTGTTGTTCTTCCTATGGGGTTCCAATCCCCTTCAACTCCTTCATGCCTTCCCCCAAGTTTTCCGTAGGGGTCCCCAACCTCAGTCCAATGGTTGGCTGTAAGTATCTGCATCTGTCTCAGTCTACTGCTGGTAGAGAATCTCAAAGGACAGCCATGCTAGGCCCTGTCTGCAAGCACAACATGGCATCAGTAATAGTGTTGGAATTTGGTGCCTGTGCATGAAATGGATCTCATTAGGCCAGTCTCTGGATGACTTTAAGTCTCTGCTCCATAAGTTTTGTTCCTGCATTTCCATAAATATCCTTTTGGGTCCAGGTTATCACACTCAGGTTGGTACTTTCTAGTTCCATCCATTTGCCTGCAAAATTCGTGATGCCCTCCCTTTCAATAGCTGAGTAGTATTTCATTGTGTAAATTAGCCATCTTTTCTGTATTCATTCTTTGATCGAGAGACACCTGGATTATTTTCAGCTTCTGGCTATTACATACAGCTGCTACTAACATAGTAGAGAACATGTCTTTGTGGTATGGTAGAGCATCTTTTGGGTATATACTCAGGAGTGGTCCAGATGGCTCCTCAGGTAGAGCTATTTCCCATTTTCTGAGGATCTGCCAGATTGATTTCCAGGGTAGATATATCAGCTTTCAATCCCACCAGCAATGGAGGAGTGTTCCTCTTTCTCCACATAGTCGCCAGCATGTGCTTTAACTTGAGTTTCTGATCTTAGCCATTCTGATTGGTATAAGGTGGAATGTCAGGGTTGTTTTGATTTTCATTTCCCCGATGAGTAAAGATGTTGAACATTTCTTTTTTTTTTCTTTCTTTTTTTTTCTTTTTTTTTCGGAGCTGGGACCGAACCCAGGGCCTTGTGCTTGGTAGGCAAGCGCTCTACCACTGAGCTAAATCCCCAACCCTGAACATTTCTTTAAGTCCTTCTCGGCCATTAGAAATTCCTTAGTTGGAAAATCTCTGTTTAGCTCTGCACTCCACTTTTTATTGGGTTATTTGTTTTCTGGAGTTAAGGAAACAACATCTTCAGAATAGTCACAAATAATGTAAAATATACTGGCAAAAGCAATTCAATAACCCTACATTTAATAGAAGGCTAATATCCAAAATATACAAAGAATTAAAGGACTGTTTTTAAAACTATTTTCAAAAATAAGCAAGATAGTAGCCTTATCCACATTACTGTTTATTTCACCATTCTTCAATATGAGGAGCAAACAGGGCACAGCTGTCTTTTTTTCCCTGGAAATGGTCAAAAGTCTCAACATCAAATTCCTTGTACTCTCTTTTCTGTATCGTGTTTTGTTATTCATGTTATTTTTGTTATGTTTAGAAGATCTCTATTATCCAACTTGGCAAATAATCCCTAACACTAGGTATTAGCGTAGGTAGCAGTAAAACTTGTATCCTGATGGACCCTGTTTTCATGCAATGATTTTCTCCACATTCCTTCTCGTTCATATACTCTGTATATCCTCTTGTTCTCAGCACCTTCTGTGCTTTAATTTGGACTCATATTATTAGTAGTATTCTGGTGGTTGTCTACTCCAAATCTTCATTGTAAAATATATTTTCTAATATCAGCCTTAGGCATTCGACTATTTAAAAGCTTTTTTTCATTTTTTATTAATCATTTTATTCGTTTACATTTCAAATGAAATCCCCCTTCCTGATTGCTTCTCCACAAATCCCACCCCATCATCCTTCTTCCCCCCATTTGCCTCTACGAGGGTGCTCCGCCGCCAACTCACCCACTCCCACCTCACTGCTATAGCATCCCTCCTTGCTGGGAGCATCAAGCCTCTACAGGACCAAGGGCTTCCAGTCCCATTGATGTCAGATAAGGTCATCCTCTGCTACCCAGGAGCCCTGGGTTCCTCCACGTATACTCTGTGGTTGGTGGTTTAGTCCCTGGGAGCTCTGGGTTTTCCAGTTAGTTGATATTGTTCTTCCTATGGTTCTTCCTCTAGCTCTTCCAATGCGGTTCCTGGGCTAAGTATGATGGTTCACTGTGACTTGGTCGAGCACAATCAAAATTTCTAATTCTCAAGTCTATTGTGGAATTGACTGAGTGACTACATGATACTCTTTACTGTTTCTGCTTAAATAGACATGGAAGCATTATTTGGGAATGGGAGAGAACATACAGAGCCATAGGAGGAAGTGGTAAGATGGGTAAGCATGCTTATGGGAGAAAATTTGGAGTTGCGTTGTTTGGCACAGAGCTGAAAAGTGTTACAGTAGAAATAAACCATAAGATATTGCTAATTGACAAAAAAAATTGCTACAATGCCCTAAGATCATCATCAAGATTTGACAAAAAATATGGCAATGTGGATGTGTCCATAGTATATTTATTTATATTTAATGTAACTTTAATTAAATATCTACAGTCCTTCTAAATATAACAGTCTATAAAAATAACACTCTATGACCACAAATCCTCATTCTCTTATACTTAATATAAATCCATCTGCCTGCAAATAAGAATGAAATAAACAACATGTGTAAATGTTCTTTAAGAAAAAGATGAAGTATACACTTGGGAAACTAAAATAAATGTAACTAAAGTATGGTTAATGAGAGTACAAAGCTCTTCAATATTTTTTTCAGTCTCTCTCTCTCTCTCTCTCTCTCTCTCTCTCTCTCTCTCTCTCTCTCTCTCTCTCTCTCCATGTTGGTGGCTGTATACAATTTCATGGGCAAATTAGATTCGAAACCCTGAGCATGGAGGTAAAAGAGAATGGTGGTGAAAGACACATTGCCTTTTCTCATTTTTATATTTTAAGCCATTTTAAATAATAACTTCTCACTCTATTCTTAATTTTCTTTCATAACCTCTTGACTTCAACTTAACATTGTCCTGTGGAGATTTATTCATGTCCTAAAGGATTCTGGGGCTTAATTAATAGAAGAGCTAGCCAAAAGGATAGAGGCAGAGATATTAAAAGTAATTACAATTTAATGAAGCAAGGATGAACAAATTACCACAAAGACCAGTAGCCTAGTAGTGACCTAAAATGAAACTTTTGTCATCAAACTGATAACCGTCTATTTTGCCTACCTTGTATTTTCATATAGAAACACCAGCTTATTATTAATTGCCCCATCCCAAAATCTCCTTACCTTTGGAAATATTAAAATTATATTTATCATTACTACTACTACAAATAATAATAATAACAATAATAATAATAATTGGCAGCATCATACCTTACTTCCTTAGAAGAAGCTCAAACATTGTAAGGGGTCTGCCGGGGTCTACACTAGGGAATTGAAGTTCAACTCCAGTGACACAATTACTGCTAACAGTTAAGTAAATATTTGTTTGAATGGATGTTTGCTTTTACTTTATGAATGTTATAATTTTTTGAGTTTTAATCGTACAATGAAGCCCTCATGGAAATCATTGCCTCATGGGCCTCATATGCAGTTTCTAAGGTGATATTTAGCTAGCCAGAACTCTGTAGCCGCAACAGAAATCCAGCTTCAGACAGTATCTGGAAGAGAAGAATGTTTTCAGGCCCATGCTGTTTGTTTTGACAAACACGATCTCTTTTTACACTGCAGGGAAATCTCTTTTTACACTGCAGGAGTGAAAAAAAAGGGAACACACGAACACACCACACACCACACACACACACACGCGCACGCACAGGCACACACGCGCGGGCTCACACACACACACACACACACACACACAGTAGCACCACATCACACATCATTGTTTTAAGTAAGTTCTCTGACATTTAAAACTAAAATGGGAAAATTAATTCCCAACCCTCTTTGGAGAAGCAACAGCTTGGTGAAATTAAGAGAGAAGGCAACAGCAGCCTTTTCATAATTCTCCTGGGGTAAAATGTCCCTAAGTCCATCTTCAATCCCACTCCCACCAGGAGACCGTGCTGTATTATGTAGTGTCAGAAGAAAAAATAAATAAATAAAATCAACTTGAGGCAGAGAAGGCGGCACCGATGTGCAAAGCATAGTTGATAAGCGAAACACTTGGCAATGCAGCCTGTGGCAATCTTCCTTACGGACCCAGATTCGGGTGCTCTGAATCCGTCCCTTCAACAAATACAAGGCAAACTTGAACTTGCACTGTCTAATGTCCAGCATAAAACTGCCTCTGTCCATTAATTTTCTTTCAGAGAGAAAGAAACTAAGTCAATGATTGACAATTAAGATTTAGCCAAAAATTTTCAACTTTCTGACAAGTACCATTAGGAAGTAATTTTAGTCAGTATCTCTAAATAAACTAGAAGCTCAATTCCAATACTTTTTAAGAAGGTAGCTAGCTTTAGAAATATATTAAAAGTTTCCTTATCTAATCATATTCTTACAGAATAATATTTATTAGAGAAACGATGCCAGTTGTGGAAGGCTTGATAAGTAACAGCAGGGAGGGAAATTAGATTTAATTGAATCAGAAAGGTACTCAATAAATACAAAAATGAAAATACAAAGTAAGAAAATTAAAATCCATTTGTCTAAGAAGCAATCTGTTATGACTAGAAAAATATTGATGTGATGTTGAGATAAAAGAATATTAAAGTGCTTTATTAACAACCTCATTAAAAGGGATTATTTAAAATTGGATATTAAAATCACCTAATGACAACATATAAGCAAAGTGATGGGCACATCTAGAACACATAGTAAAGGCACGGCCTAATGCAGACGGTATGAATTCTAAGTTATATATGTGGATATTATACAACTCTTTGAAAAATCGTTATTTGAAGTGTAATTTCATAATTTTTCCTGCTCTTTTACCCCTCCCATGTTTGACCATCCTCACAAATTCTCTTACCACTGATTTTACGTATACATATAAACAAACCAACATTATAAGTAAAATGCACTTACTCTGTTCAGTGGTGTCTCTGTGTATGTGATATTACGCTGACCACTAAGCACTGCATAAAAACAGCTTCTTCTTGTAGAAGAGGAGAACAAATACAGAAAGCCACCCTAGCCTATTTTTAAAAATAGGAATTTGTGATGAATACATTGCTTTATCAGTGGAAAATCCATGTAAAACTGCATATTCAGATGTGCTTTCAAAATTTAGCTAAATTATCCTTGCTGCACAGGTACGAGGCCAGATGGAAGATTACAGCTGCTGTGTCAATATCTATAGAACATGGATGTCTTCTTAGCCCAAATAGAGCTATTCCACATGCCATTAACACTGGACCCATAGGGCACATTTATAGATTGCACTAAAAATGTTGAAATTATTTTTATAATGAAAGGCATTTTATGGGTTCTGGGAAAAAGGAATTAAATGTGTATACCAAAATATTTATTCTCTGATGTGTTTGAGTACAATTTTTTATATGCATGTACAGGGAGATTATAAAACAATGATGTCACTTTTAATTTCTTAAACTTTATTACTTTTAAATCAAAATACAGTTATATTACTTTCCCTCTTACCTATATGCCCTCCAAAGCCTCTCTTGTCATATCTATACAACCTCTATACATCCTATAGTTACTCTCTCTCAAATTGATGGTCTCTTCGGGTTTATTATTGTTACACACACATACACACAAATACACACATGTAAATATATATATAAAACAATTATATATAATATAAATGTATGTAATATTAATATATAAATACATATGATGGGTTATATGAAAATTACTTCATAGCTTTATAGATCAAAATGCTTGGTCTTCAATTGGTGGAACTCTTTAGAAAGTATTGGAAGGCCTGGCCTTGTTGAAGATATGTGTCACTGGGTGGGTTTTGAGGTGTTAAAAGTTCAAGCCATTCCCATTCTCAGTCTCTGTCTCTGTCTCTGTCTCTGTCTCTCCGTCTCTCTGTCTCTCTCTCTCCCTCTCTCTCTCTCTCTCTCTCTCTCTCTCTCTCTCTCTCTCTCTCTCTCCCCCCTCCCTCCCCTTTCTCTCTCTCTCTCTCCTCTCTCTCTCTCTCTCTCTCTCCCCCTCCCTCTCCCTCCCTCCCTCCCCTCCCCCCCTAAGGTCTGTGGATCAGATGTAAGCTCTCAGATACTGTTCCAGCTCTGTGCCTGTTGTGCTCCTCACCATGATGGTCATGGGGATTCTGACCCTCTACAACCACAAGCACTTAAATTAAAATCTTTTTTATGAGTTGCCTTGGTCATAATATTTGGTCACAATTATAGAAAAATACCTATGGCATATATAAGTATATAAATACAACCTACTGAGTCAGTTTAATGTCGGTTCAGTGTGTATGCTACAAAGGCTAACCCACGTGGCATCAGAAAACAGTTACAGTGCTCTTCCCTAGATAAGCATAACTGTCCATCTCCTTCATGTTCTCAGCCTTCAGGGGTGAATAGCCACAGCTACTAGGGTACTTATTATTCTTCAAGATAACGCCCTTTCTGTGGGTAGCTTGTATACCACTTCTCTAAGACATTGTAATAAAAGTAGACATTCAGTGTAGCATATAAAGGTGGACAAGTAGAGGTCTCAAATCTTAGCTCATATGGTAAATCTCAACTTCATAATACTTAAGGTTTCAGACTATACATTTATTTATCTTGACTTTGTGAAAAGATACTTAGATTATTAAGATGAGAAGAAACCTAAATGGAGAAGATTTTTTGTAGGCATATATATATATATACACACATATATATATGTTTTTTAATTAATTTATTTCTATTTTATGTGTATGGGTGATTTTTCTGTGTATATGTGTATATGTCTGGAATACACGGAGGCCCTAAAAGGACTTTGCATCACCTAACCTTGGAGTCACTGACAATTGTGAGCTGTCATGTGAGCGTGGGTATTGAACTCAGCTTCTCTGACAAAGCAGAGAGTTCCCTTAAACATTAGGGTATCTCTCCAGCCCCACGGCTTCTATAGTGAAAAGGGCACCATCTACTCAAATTGTTCTTGTAGACACATGTAAGGCTCTACTGGAGTGAGGAATAAATAACTCTGTTCTCATATTTCCTCACATTTAAATTGAACATGCTCATCATTGATTCTTAAGAATAAAATAGTCCATTAGAAGTATTCTGAACATGTCAAAATTATATAATGTTGAAAGGAAAATATTTTAAATGTTTATCATGTAAAGGTGATTTATTAGTGAGTATTCCAACATTTACTGGTATTGCACATTGAGTTAGTTACTTATCTTGTTTTTCTGACTAAATACTTGTCAGGAAACCATTTAAGAAAGGTTTTAATTATTTGTCTTATTGCCTCAGAATGCTATTATCCATTATGATGAGGAAGGCATGGTAAAAGAAGCCTGAGGCAAAGAGCCACACTTCATCCAATCAGAAATCAGGCAGCTAGGAATGGTGGCACTCAGCTTGTTTTCTCCTTTTGATTTAATCTGGGACTCCAGCTCATGGGATGGTCCTATGGAAATTCAGGATATGTTTCTGTTAAACCTTTTGGAAACACCCTCTTTGACACACCCAGAATTGAGTTTTCATATGGATCCTAAATTCCATCAGGTTAATTAACTATCTCATGCATATTCAAAAGATCTCAGGTCCATTATCCTTCTCAGGAATTGAAATTAGGATACAGAGACAAGATGTTATTTTGTAACTGTGGAACTTCAAATGAAAGGTGTTAGTCATGGACAAAGTTAATGGCATATCAACAAAGACAAAGAACCAGCTTAAGTTCAAACTATAGGAATACTTGATTGGACAAAGGAGAGGAGAATGAAAGAATAAAACCACATCTCTGTAGGCTTGTATTTTTCAAAACCTACATTAGTGAAGGTTCTCAAATGAATAGACCTCTCTTCTAGCCCACTAATCAATCCAAAGGTAGGGGAGAAGAGATGGTAAATAGAAGACGAGGATGAGACCTGTTTAATAGGTCTTTGGGGTTGATTCCAGCAGGATACCAGCAGACCAGTTCAAAAATGTCCCCAAACAGGAATTAGCAAGCATGGTATGATCCAACAGAAATCAATAGGCCTCCACCAAAACTTTAAGAGTCAGTAGGAGCAACCAGAACTTGCCAGAATGCCAGGAGTTCTATGCCATGCCTCTCTCAATGAAGTGAAGATCAGCAAAGACATGAGTCTATCAAATAGCTATACAGCTAGTTGTACAAGCACCATGTCACTGTCTGTTGAGACCTACTTATCGGTCTCTAAACATCAAGTGTCTTGACTCAGCAAAACATCACCTGAGTCTGCATCACATGACACAACCAGAAACTTTTACTTCACTTTTCTCAATGAAATGTCTTAGTTCTTCTAACCCATCCCTATCTGATCTTGTATAACTAGACAGAACTTTAATCTATTCATTGATATTAACTACTACCTATTAGAATGTCATTCTTCTATTTTTTGAGCTTATAATTTAGTCATAATATATATTTCTTCCCTCTTCCCTTATCTCCCTCCAAGCCCTACACATACCTTTGCTCATGTCCTCTCTTTTTTTGACTAAGTGCTATTGTATGTGTACAAATACTTCTAAATATAAACTTAATGGTGTTATATATATATATATATATATATATATACATATATATATATACATATATATATATATATGCTTTTATGTCTGAGACAAATATAGTACCCACAGGAGATGAACAAGGATGGTACCAACAAACATGCCAAACTGAACAGCAACAGGACAGTGAGACCTCAACCCTTTCTTTTTATACGTAATTTATAATTTTCTTTGTTTTGACATGTGAACATCCCCTTTAATTTTTTTGGTAGAATCTCACTAAACAGCCCAGTCTGCCTGTAACTCACTTTGGCAACCATGCTGGATTTGAACTCACAGACATACACCTACCTCTATCTCTATAGCACAGGAATTAAAAGCATGCGCCACCATACTTGACCTTAAAATCTTCCCATCAATGCCCAAGATGCAAATGATTTACTACAATGAAGGTTTTTCCTGTCAAAACAACAACATGCTTTTAACTATTTCATAGAAATAATCATGCCTAGCATATTTTTTCCATATTCATTACATCCTTATAAAACTATAAGAAAATCACACCACATGAAACATAGTCATTGAACTCTCCCTATTTACCCAAAAATATTCAGTTAGTGATGGTTACCAACTTTCAAGGAAACACTCTATGTTTCTTCTAAAAGATAAAATATCCTTATGACTGGAGAAGTTTGGGGAGTTGTTAGTTGGAACTGATTGATCTGCATTAGCTGTGTGTTAGTTGAGCTTTCTGTTGCTCTGATGAAACACCATTACCAAAACCAACTTGAGCAGGAGAAAATTTATTTGACTTACACTTCCACATCACAGTTTATCACTGATGGAAGTCAGGGCAGAGGGCAGAACTCAAGGTAGGAACCTGAAGGCAAAAACTGAAGCAGAACCCAAGGAGGAAAGCTTTACCTGGCCTCACAATCTGCTTTATTACACATCCCAGCTCTATCAGTCCAGGGGTGGTACTGCTTTCAGTGAGCTGGGCTCTCCTATACAGACTCGCCTATGGGTCAATTGTATGCAATCATACTCACTTCCCATTCTGTCAGGTCCACCATCCCACCTTTCTGCTCTTCTCCCAAAGTCCAATTTTTGTTGTACATAAGTTGTTGTACAAATGTCCAATGGCCAGCCTCTTACATAATAGAGTCCTTCTTCATACCCTGTCAGAAGCTATCCACTGCGAAGAGCTACACTTTAGCATTTTTCCAGTATTTAAGGACTCTCTTCAATAGCTTCCTATCTGGATTCTTCTTCCTTCCTTCCTTCCTTTCTTCCTTCCTTCCTTCCTTCCTTCCTTCCTTCCTTCCTTCCTTCCTTCCTTCTAGTGGGGAATGTTGTCACAGAAGTAGTCAATGTCTCCCATTCTCAGTTATAAGTCTGCAGTCATCAACACAACTGTGAAAGAAACTCCCTTGCCTATAATAGCCAGCAGAATCATTGCTCATGGGTTTCCATATGGTTTCAGGTGGCGGCTAAAAACAAGATCAGCGTGGCTTCCAGCTGCAGCCCAGACCACAGACATCAACACGGTTTCTGGTGGCAAGACTGGTCACTGCATTTCAATGAAGTTTTTCTTCCAATATAACTCTAACTAGTGTCAGCTTAACAAACAAACCAACTAAATGAAAACAAACAGCAAGCGATCCATGACAAACGCTAAATTTGTACATCGTATAATTCTTTTAATTAAGGAAAAAACCTGTTACTTAAATCTGGAACAAAAGAAGTCGCTCTACTGGTTTGTTTTGATCTTAGATTTCAAACAGTTACTCTAAGTAAGGAAGTCTGAAGATACAGACATGCGAACACTGGATGATTTCTGAGATTTTTGCATGGTTATGTTTACTTCTTCGTGTGAAAATGAGGTGAAGCTTTTCAAGGAAAATGACATGGTCTCCTTCCAAGGTAAATTGGAAGGGCTGATGGTGAGCAAGAATGACTTTGAATTCAGATTTCACATAAAAATAAGTTTTCAAAATGAATTGGACATCGTGGTGAGAGAAAGACTGGAATGAGAAGTTTTGTTAGGCGCCAATGAGCCTTCATGCAGTGATTGCCCAACAGACATATTGTTCATTAATTTTTAGGGAAACTGATAGTTTCTGGACTTTGGCTATGAGAGAGAAGACTTATGTTCTCTCCTGAATTACAAGCATCCAACCATAGAGCGAAGAATGTGGAAGTGACACTTGACTTTTACTTCCAGTATTCAAGAGTCAGAGGCAGATGGGTCTCTGTGAGACCGAGGCCAGTGTGATATACATATGTATGTCTAGGATAGTCAGAATTACTGTATCTCAAAAACAATAAGAATAAATAATAGATATGCTATGCAGTTTTCAATCCCAGCAATAACTGATGCCTGTTTTACAGTGTTGCACCAAGAGATACACTGAGTTCAAGTTCAAAGTCATTCGCTTCTGCTCACATCTGTAGACAGGACAGAGTATCATCATGAGAGAACCAGGAGACTTTATAATAAAATAGACGTGATGGTTTCACCATAAGTGAAAGCCACTTCAGTCCATAGCAAAGCAACTTTCATGAGAAATCCAAATCTAATGGATAGTTCATTATTACATTCACACGTGTGAAATATTTTAAACATCACATTTACTTTGTAAAATGAGTATGTGTCTTAGTTTTATTGCTGTGAGGAGACTTTAGGACCAGAGCAACTCTTATAAAGGGAGACATTTAATTGAGGATGGCTTATGGTTTGCAGAGGTTTAGTGAATCATGGCACAAAATACCATGGCACATCGGCAGGCATTGTACTGGAAAAGGAGCTGAGAGTTCTACATCTTGGTCTGCAAGCAAAACAAAGCTGCCACACTAGACCTAGTTTGAGCATATGCTATTTCAGAGCCTGTTTCCACAGTGGCACATTTCGTCCAACAAGGCCATACCTACTTGAACAAGGCCATCCCTTCTAATTGTGCCACTCCTTACGGGCTAAGCATTCAAACGCATGATTCTGTGGGCACCATACCTAGTCCATCCCCCACAGTATTCACCTTTGATTCACTGAAATCTGGGGGGAAAAAGTGTTGTACTTAATGGAATTCCTTAGTCTGTTTATTCACTTTAATAAGGCAAGTACCACACAGAGAATATCTTATAAAGTTTAAAAATATATTGTTTTGAACTTCTGGAGACTGTAAGCTCCAATGCCTAAGGGCTATCACATAGTGAGTTAAGGTCCTTACTGCTATAGAACAATATGGCAGAAGGCCACATTTGGTGAAAAGACAAAGAGATGAGGAAAGTAGAAGACTCGAACTCATTCATTTATGATGAAAGCTCCCTGTGATAACATCTATAGCATGCGGGATTTGCTGGAGGAACAAAAGCAATAGAATGATTTAGAGGAGATAATGGTTTAGCTTATATTTCCTGGCAGGGCTGGACAGTCCAGCAATGGTTATTAGCCTCTGGAGACACTGAGAACCCAGTCGCTTGTCAGTTTTTAAATCTGATTATTTCAGCAGCCCCAAGCTGGTGCTAAACTCATGAAGAATTTTATATCTTAACTCTGTGTCACTGGAGACTAAGGTCCTAACACATGCTTTGGGTAAGGGTATACATAAACCTTAGCAGAGAAACTCTTTGCTTTAAAACACTTCAGTTTCCTGAAACTGTGACAGTCCTCAACTACTAGCTTCAATCCTGTGTCTTTTTCCTGAAAAGCAGATTGTATAAGAGTCTAATGGGCTAAAGGTAGCAAATGCTGGGGAACATTTCTCTTCAGAAGTTATTCTATCAAAGTTTTTTTTTAACAAATTAGCTTTAATTCTCTTCCTTTCTCATTGGTTGAACACAACATTCTGACATGAAGTGTTGTTTAGTTCTCAGACTCAGTCTTTTAACAGAGCATAAGAGACTGGCATAGAGGACAAAGGGTCAGTGTGAGCACATCAGTTCTCATGCTAAGCTTTCCATCACATCATTTATTTTTGTTGCCAATTAGTGCTGTGCTTAGATAACCACTTGTTGATTTGATTTTCTATTTCAATATTTATCCCCAATACATGAGGAAATACAATACCATTTGTATGACCTTATGTACATATCTTTCATATAAAGCAACCTGTTTTTTCTATAAATTTGAATAGTTAATTTTAGATTATATGATCTCAAAAATATATCCACCAATATATTAGAATTAACTAACAATAATCATCTACAATGATCTCAAAATTATTTAAAGTATCAACAGAAATGGACTCATAATTACTTGAAGTAGATACTCCATAGACTTGTTATAGTCAAACACAAAGCCGCATTCTAGTCCAGAATTATGAACTAATTAATAATTAAAGGATTATGCACTCATGAATAAAGCAAAAAATGACTTTTTCAGGTAAATAAATATCTAAATGATGCTTTGCATTGGGAAAGAAAGGAAGTTTGTCATTATTCTATCCCTTAGCTTAAGTAACACTCCCACAACACAATAGTAGCACAATTCAATGAAACTAAAATAGCAGGACAATGAAGTGCCCCATGTTCACAGGCTTTGAATAGCTACATTGATGCTTTCTTCAACTTACCAAGGATATTACTACACTAAGGAAGAGGTTAGGAGAAGAATGGAGTGAGGGCAGTTATAAAACTGGAATAATTATGAAGACTGGATATAAAGAAGTCCAAAATTCTCACTCAAAAAGACCTGTACAAGAGAGGCAGTGATATAATTAGCCATTTTAAAGTAAAGAAGTATTCTGGGTTAAATATAAATGAGAAAATATCTGGAATTTAGAAGCCAGTATTGGCTAGACTCTTCTCTGCACCTGTAATTACTAATGAATGCAAATGTGCTCAATAATGAAATGTTTTCACAGGCAGAGAATGAAGGAAATGTGAAAGGTAATTTGATCAACTTTGAATAGATATAACCAAAAAATAATGCGTACCATACAAATGATTTGAAAAGGACTACCCCAGTAAAGTTCTCATAAAGAGTCAGTTATAGACTTTTTCAAAAGGAGTCTTTTTATTGTGACATGTACTAAAATTATATGGAACAAACAATAAATGCATATTATTGCTATGTGTGGCAGCATGGATGCTAAACAAATGAACTTTATTCATTTGCACATGGGAAGTATTCCTTGACTAATGAAGACCTCTTAGTGGGTAATGGAATTGAATGCTGATATTCTTTTCAGTGTCAATAACCTTTTGTAAAGGTGTACCTAATTCATTTATAATTTTCATACTACCACATACATATTCTCTGAAACAATAATATTGGTAGTTTAAAAGTAATATCTGAAAGTATTTGGCTCACAGCCTTTGCTTCATCATTGTCTTCTAATCCTTTGTGCATTCGCTTTTCACAGTCAGCTGAACCTGTAATCTCACCCTTCTCAGAGGGCTGTAACTCTGAGAGGCTTTGCATCCTTCGCTCAGTGAAAGAAAACAGCCCTGTGCTTTGGAGCCGCACTGACACGATGACAAGAAAGGAGTTTGTTTCACCAGCTCCAGACTTGTGTACTCCTCAAAGAAACACAATAAAAATCAGAGTTCAGAAGACAAGCCATTTGTTGACATTTAAACATTATGTCACTAACTACTACTATTTGAAATACCATTTTCACAATGCAATCTACTGGTCTCAGAAATGACCCCCACTCATAGCCACTGTCTTTTTGAGAGTCTTACTTGTTACTTCAACAAAAGTACAGTGACTTTTTATTTGAAGGGGAAGAGAACTCTGAAAAAATTCCAGGGGTTGTGGATTTAGCTCAGTGGTAAAGCACTTGCCTAGCAAGCGCAAGGCTCTGGGTTCGGTCCCCAGCTCCGAGAGAAAGAAAAAAAAATTCCAAAGCCATGGAGAGTCTTATCAAGGCAGCTCAGCAATTGGTTGCTCCAATCAGGGAAAACATTCTACCATTATTGACTTTAATCTTTGCTAGAATAGGACTTTGAAATATGTAGTCTTTGTGGTGTGCATAGGATGGTATAAGATCTAAATTAGAATTCAGTAAGATGATAAAAAAGAGTTACTTGTTTAGTTTGCATCCTCTCAAAGGGACTGGAGAAATGCGAGACTCCCCAGTAAAGGGCAGATCACCTTCCTGCGACTGTCATAACTGCCCATTATTCCACTGTCAAGGATACTTCTCACTATTTTATGCTAATGATGGAACAGCAAAGTTAATAATTGATTTTACTTTACATAAGAAAATCAAGAGGGATCAAGGTATAAGTGTAAGAAACCACTTCCAAACTTTTTCTTTGGTGGTGGTGGAAGGAGTTGAATAGTAATTACTACATTGGGAACATCCCATTGTCCTCTAAGAGGGAATATGTCATAATGGAGGTGAATACCATATCTATGTATATTAGATTCAAAGTACTGAACAGATAGTTCTCCAAAGAATTTCCCTTGAACTTCTGAGTTTTTAAAAGTATGGAGAAGTAAGAATATTATAGCAGACAAAGCGAAGGAGAGATTCAAAGGTTGGTTTAAGGAAATCATTTGTAGGTCCAGAAAATTCATTTATTCCATCGGTTGCCTTTTTGGGTTTCCATATGAATCTGGATCATGACAGGATGTTCAAGGACATTAATTACTTGTATAATAAATAAACCCATATGGTAAAAGTACTTAGCAAGAAATTTCTATGAGCCAGGATTTGTCTTGGTATGGGTATAGATTATCAGAATATAGATAAATTCATTTCCCTTTTTTAAGAACATATATCAATGTGTGTGTAAGAACATATATTAGTGTGCAGGGAAAGGGCGGCTATGCATCCTGACAGCATAGAGGAGATTGAATTTTAACCAGTGGGGAAAAGATAGCTCATCCAACAATCATGACTAGAAAATTGAATAGTGATTGAGTAAAATTGAAAGAAAATGAAAATGAAAGCTTCTATCTTACACGTACATCAAATGAACAGACATATTTGAGTGGGCAAACGATTTAAGGATATGGTGCAAAATGTAGCCATGGTGCACAATATTCTAGGAGGGAGTCATAATGATTTTAGAAGAATAATATTACATACATAAAGAGAGCAAACAACATCCACTAAATTAGAGATGTATCCTAAACTGGTTTATACAGAGGACTGGGAAAACCCAAAATAGTAAAGACTCTAGCATGTACACACACACACACTACAACAAAAAACTTAGTGTTCTTAATGTGTAACATTATCTTGAAATATGTGGTAATAAAACAACTCAAAGAGAATCGAGGGACTCTTCCTATTTTGTTAATATCTAAAGTTCATAGATCTATAGGGTTAGAAATGGTTCCCAAAGAGAGGACAACAAAGGGCAATACATCAGTTTCCACTTTGCCTGAATTCTAATTGGCTAATGCTGCCTTTACCTTTCGAACAATATAAATCATCTTATGCAATGAGGAGGGAGGAACCTGGGTGGGAAAGAGGATAGAGAGGGGAAGAGGGGAACAAGACTGAAGCCCTGAGGGCCAGCAGAAAGAATGGAAACAGCCAACCTTGGGAGGCAGGAGGTGGGGGGACCTGGAGGTAAGAAACTCTCAGGACTCAAAGGAAGGACCTTAGATGAAAGGTTCTACAGTGGGGAGAGGGAACTTTTAGAGCCACCTCCAGTAGAAAGACAGGGCATCAACTGAGGGATGGGGTTGCCATCCCAGTCAAAAGCTCTGGCCCATAATTGTTCCTGTCTGAATGAATTGCAGGGACAAAAATGGAGAAGAGCCTGAGGAAAGGGAGGTCCAGGAACAGGTCCACAGTGGGATCCAGCTCAAGGGGAGGCCCCAAGGCCTGACACTGTTATAGAGGCTATGGAGAGCTCACAAAATAGGGCCTTTCATGATTGCCCTCTGAAAGACCCAACAAGCAACTGTAAGAGTCACATGCAGATATTTACACCCAAACAATGGACAGAAGCTGCTGAGCATTGTGATTGGATTAAGGGAAAGAAGCTAAGGAGGAAGGCATCCCTGTAGGAGGACCAGCAGTCTCCACTAACCTGGACTCCCAAGATCTCTCAGACACTGGACCACCAACCAGGCAGAACACAACAGCTGATATGAGGATCCCAAAACATATACAGCAGAGGACTGCCGGGTCTGGGTTCAGTCAGAGAAGGTGCACCTAACCCTCAAGAGACTGGAGACCCCAGGGAGTGGGGAGGTCTGGTGGGATTGCAATGAGGGGAGGACATCCTCATGGAGACTGGGAGTTAGGGGTGGGAAGGTATGGTATGTGGAACAGGCACAGAGTAGACCAGGATGGGGATAAAATGTGGAGTGTAAAAAAAAAGAAGATTAAATTTAAATAAAATTTTAAAAAAGGAAAAACTTTACACTTAACTTGGCTAATATAAAAAGAAAGAATAATAATATATTATTATATTATAAAATCAAACAAATTCAAATTGGATAAAATAAACAGGAAAAGCACAAAAGCATGAATATAAATATATAAATACACAGACATACATGTTCACAAACAAGGGAATACATTAAAAATCCCAAATTAGAAGCTTTAATATATATACAAAGAGCCTGTAGGAGAAAACAATCTCTGACTTAAAATTAAGAGACCAAGAATCCGGAGGTACCACTGAGTTGGGATTGTGAGGTCATCTACTGCTGGGCATGGAGCCTAAACTTAACAATGCTTTATTTCCCAAGCAAGACTTTCTTACAGAAAACAAATTTTTCATTTGTAAGAAGCTATCAATTGAAGACAGCTGCTGTAATAGGGATAGGGCCTGTGAACACTTCTCCTTTTAGCTCTAGGATCTGATCTGGTGAAGGACCATGCAGGCCCTGTCCATGATGCCTCAGTTCCTGTGAGTTCGTATGCACTGTTGTGTCTAGAAGACCTTGATTCTTTGGTGTCTTCCATACTCTCATACTCTAAATATTTCTACTTCATTGTCTTCAGGGTTCCTGTGATTTCTGAGGGAGGAATTATTGGAAGCACTCCTTTTGGGGATGAGGGTTCTTAAGTCTCCTACTCTCTACATACTGTCTGGCTGTGAATGCCTGAGTTTGTCCCCATGTACTATAGCAGGAAGCCTCTCTGATGTCCACCCAGCAAGGCACTGCTCTATGACTATAGCAGAATATCCTTAGGAATTAATTTTATTGTTATTTATATTATTTTGTATTATTTATACATAAACAAATATTTATTATATTTATTCCATAGCAGAAGAGCAATATTTGGTTTTCCTTTAAATTCCTGGCCTATCTAATCTCAGGATCTTGCCAAACCAAGCAGTACTGGATAAGGGTTCCATTGCCAGAAGCCTTCCTCAGTGCAGGGTCCTTGGTGACAAATCGGATGCCTGCAGAGAAGATAAGGAGTTGCTAAGAGGAGGGAGGAGTAAGCCAGAAGATGGTGTTCAAGGGAATCTTGTAGCTCTGACTCACTAGCCATCCGGTGCTTTTTTTTATTTATACAGGTTTCACAGAACAAAGACAGACTAATGATGAAAGAACAAATTATATGTTTGCATTTTCCTTACTTGTCCAGGGTTACGAGTTCAGCCACAATAAGAAAACACAAATAAAACAGATTCTATTCTTATTATCAGCCCTATAATGCCAATTTAAAGAATCTAAAGAATGTCTTTTCCAAAGCAAGCACATTTATTATATGACAACCTGCATTTGGGCTAAATGTGGTTTTAGTCTGAAAGCATCACAGACAAACAGAAAAAAAAATCTAAACCAGTCTTCCTATGAATAGCAAATACTAATACCTAAATCCTTCTACTATATATTTCATCACCTCTGCTATAACGTTCAAAAAAGGTTTATTTTAGTCAATCTATCTTATTTATTGAGATCTATTCTTCCAGGTGTATACCTCGTATGACCTTCCAACTTTAAACTACATTTTCAGACAGCTCTAAGTGTATTGTAAAGGGATGTCTTGCATTTATAACCTATTCTCCTGGCCAGTCAGAGTTTGTCAGTTGTCTCTGCTTACCCTGCACCAATTCTACTGTTTGAGTTTGCTCAGTAGCCAATACCCCAAGAAGACTCCTGGAGTAATGGCCCCATCTAGCTATGTGGTTATCTGTGCTTAATGATCTCTAGGGCATAAGGAAGACTTCCAAATCTTTGGCAGATAAAGTTACTTCTGGGATTTTCCTAAGAAAACATTCAGAAATAATTTTTCTCAGAAAAATACATAATGTAGAAAGTCCCCAAGAATGCAACATGCAGAGACCAAAATCCAAAACTTTGAAACAGAAGGACAGCCCTTGTAGCAATCACTCAACTTTGTTGGAAGTGTTTTAAGCAGTTGTGTGGGCTTCATGACCCTCTCTGTTTCCTGAGGATATGACTGTGTCATTCCATCTTATAGAACTGGCTTTAACTCAAATCAGCCGC
Source organism: Rattus rattus (assembly GCF_011064425.1). Taxonomy (NCBI): domain Eukaryota; kingdom Metazoa; phylum Chordata; class Mammalia; order Rodentia; family Muridae; genus Rattus; species Rattus rattus. The sequence continues at coordinate 43,525,426 of NC_046165.1, forward strand.
TGGCTGGGTGTTCCTGCAAGCTTTGAGCACAATTGCAAAAGCATGTCTTGTGGGTAGGTCACTTATGTAGATTTGAAGAGTTTTTAATTGTCTTGGTGTTTACCTGTTTCCTTAGGTAGCATACAGAGTACCTACCAGTACCAAGGACACTGGTCTATTGTGATGATGATTCTAGGCAGCCATCAGCTCCACATCATGTTCTGTCAGTTCTTTGGGTATTGTTTTCAACAATCGGGGTCTAACCATTAGTTTGTGAAGAGGCACCAATAGCTTTGGCAATAGACTGCTCGAGTTGTTTCAGCATTCCTGCTGCACCCCTTGGGTCAACACTTCAATTCAATCAGATGTGACCAATTCACAGTACTGGAAGCTTCATTTGGTTTCAGGACATGTTTACTTGTGTCTCTGTCTTCCTGGTAGATCTCTTTCATGTATGCATATATTACAGGTAGCTTCTACCATTTTAAGTTTCCAAACTATCCCTCAAATTGTCCTTTGTATTGGGAGTCCCTCCCTATATTCCATAACTTCCCTTTCTCTGCTTGGTCCACCCCATTGGTAACTATCTATTCTATTTTCTCATCCTGAGGAGATTCACCACTTCCTGCAAGCCCTTTACTCTCTGATGGTTAAATGGGTTGTAGCTTGCTTATTAATATCTTAACAGCAAGCACTCATGTATAAGCAAATGCATACCATATTTTTCTTTTTAGGTGTGAGTTATATCACTCAGGATGATCTTTTTTGCTAGTTCCATCAATTTATCTGTGAACTTCACCTATTGATGGACATCTGAGCTGTTTTCAATTGCTGGCTAGTGGAATAGAGAAGCAATGACCATGATTAAACAAGTGTCTATGTAGGATGAGGAAGCATCTTTTAGTTTCATGACTAAAACAAGTATGAATGGATCTCGAGGTAGATCAAGATTTATGGTGAGCTACCACACAAAAGTCTTAGTGGCTCTACAGTTTGTCCTTCCACCAGCAGTAGGTGAGTGGTCCCCTAACCCACACCCCCACCACCATGAGCTCTCACTTATTTTACTGCTGTTGGCTCCTCTGACTGCCATAAGATAAAATCTTAAAAGAGTTTTATTTTGAATTTCCCAGATGACTAAGAATGATGAAATTATTATTAAGTATTTCTCAGTCATATATGTTTACTGTTTTGAGAATTCTGTTTAGATATGTACTACTTTTAATTGGGTTGCTTTCTTGATGTACAGTTTTTGATATACATACATACACACACACACACACACACACACACACACACACACACACACACACACACACACACACACACACACATATATATATATATATATATATATATATATATATATATATACAAAAGTCCATAGAGGTTGTATAGTTTGTACCCCACCAGTAGTAGATGAGTGCTCCCCAACCCCACACACTCACCATGTGTATACATACACATGTATATACATACACTTTGGATATTATCTCTCAGATGATGAAATGGTAATAACCTTTCTTCTATTTTGTAGACTGACTCTTTGTCCAATTATGTTTTCTTTTGCCATACTGTAGCTCTTCAGGATTTTTTTTGTCCCATTTATTACTTGTTGTTCATATAGTCTTTGTTACTGGTAGATTTTTACTGTCACAATGAGTTGAAAATTCTTCTATGTTTTCTCTTCTATCAAATTCAGTGTATCTAGTTTTATGTTCAAGACTGTAGTCCATTTGGTGTTGAGTTTTGTGTAGGGTGATAAGCATGGATCTACTTAGATTCTCCTATATACAACCGTCTAATTTGAACAGTACCATTTGTTGAAGATGCTGTGATTTGTTTTATTTAGTGTGTGTGTGTGTGTGTGTGTGTGTGTGTGTGTGTGTGTGTGTGTATTACTTCTTTATCAAAAATCTGGTGTTGATAGCTGTGTGGATTTATGTTTGGGTCTTCAATTTGATTCCATTGATTGATATGTTGTTTTTTATACCAATATCATGCTGTTTATTTTCCTATAGTTCTCTAGTACATTTTGAGATCAGGGATGATGGTATTTCCAACAGTTTTTTATTATTTAGGTTTTAAAAAATCTATCCTTGGTTTTCATGTTTCTATTAAAAAGTGAAGATTGTCAAGGTTTGTGAAGAACTGGGTTGGATTTTTTTACAGGGATTGCATTTAATCTATAGATCACTTTTAGTAGAGTAGACATTTTTCCATGTTCTTCCTACCGACTCATGAGCATTAGAGATCTTTTCTACATCCAATATATGCTTATATATTTTACTTCAGTGTCTTAAGGATTTTATCATAGAAATCTTTCAGTTGCTTGGTTAGAATTATCTCAAGATATTTTAGATTTTTGAAGTTATAGTGAAAGGTTTAGTTTCTCTGATTTCTTTCTCAGTCCATGTATCATTTGTATACAGGAGGGCCACTGATCTTTGTGAGTTGATTTTGTATCTGGATAGTTTGCTGAAAGTGTTAATCAGATGTAGGTGTTTCTAAGTAGGCCACTTCTACAAACTGTCACATCATCTACAAACAAAGATATTTTGACTTCTTTTCCCATTTGTATTCCCTTCTCATTTAGTTTTCTTATTGCCCTAAGACTTATACTATATTGGATAAGAGTGGAGAAAGTGGTATACCTTTACTTGTCCATGATTCTTGTCCAGACTGTTTTAAGGTTCTCTCCATTTAACTTGGTGTTGGGTATGGGCTTTCTATTAACAGCACTTAATATGTTAAGGTATGTCCCTTCTATTGCTAATATAAATGCATTTGAGATTTCAGACAAAGAATAAGAATGTTTCAGTAGTTCTATATTGATTTTCCAATCATTAGAATATACTTGTTTTACTATTGCTGAAAATTAAAAGTAAAAACAAAAAGAATATTTTATTGAGGCTGATTGTCATCTATGTGTTTTGTGAAAATTCAGTCTTAAAACTCAACTTGAGATTGACTTGATTAAAAATGTATAATTTAGAAATACTTGATACACTATGTATTGCTATGAGCAGTTTTTATGAAACCGTTCAAATTGCATAAGCCTTTAAGCAAAATTTGAAAGAAATCATGTGCAATGAAATGCTTCAGAACTGAAAATGCAAACACTTACCACAAAAACACGTCCCCAAATCTTTGACTTACTGGGAATTGAGTACTTGTATAAGTGACTACCACCATATTGTATGGCACAGTTATTTACTATATACTTTCTATGAGCTGGAGTTTTTCCATTCTGGCTGTTAGAGAGAGAACACAAACAAAGCAGAAGAACCTCTCTTCTCTTCGAGCACATATAATGAGATGGACAGTGGGTATGAGCACACTTGAAGGCTATGTTTTATTATATTTTCACAGTGTGTTACATAAGCCACTTTAAAACAAAGGCCTGGGAGCCTCATGAAATAGTCAGCAGGGTTTCTGTTTCAAGGAAGAAGGAACACAAATCCTCAGCCTTCTTGCTTTCTTTGCAATCCCTGCAGCAGTCAGGCCGGCCTTATGTGCACTATGGCATCTACAGTCACTTGTTCTGTTCCACAGCTTTCAGCTCCCTGTCCAGGAAAGAAGAAAGGTTTTCGGGCTGTGAATAACTCTGTATAGGTTGGTTCTGAATTTATATCCCGATCTCCACTGGTAAATGGAGTCTCCTGTAATGGACTGAGAGAGGAAAGCTTTCTCATGACTAATCTGTGCTGGTATTTTAAGAAAAGAGACGTGAGATAACTCTTCCTCTCATATGTAATGCCGTCTTTATAACTTACCCTGGCTTTCCATTGCATACAACTTCCCCTCTCTATATCAAGAGTGTTTGAAAGCATATATGCATACATGGCATGATTAGTACTTCTACTCTAATCTCCAGTCATCCTCCTCTCTCATCCAGTCATCACCAACAATACCAATCTGCCCAGTACTACAAAACTCAACCTCAGAAGATAACTGATAAAACAAAATGCCAAAGGATTAAAATAACTACTTGGTATAATTATGTAAAAAGTAACATGATGCCAAATTATAGTTTTCTTAAGGAAATAAAAGTAAATATCTACCTCAAGTTTAATCCATGACAGTGTCACATTAGTCTCAGGAGAAATGCTGACTACCTTAAAATGAATGGACAAACATAATACCATCTCTTTGTGTGTCTAATTGAAGGAGGACATGCTTTGTGAGATGTGAATTCATATGACTCCTTGGATACACATATTCTAGCACACTTTCTCCGACTATGTTTTAGATCTTGAGTGCATGACTCAGGGACAATAGGACAGGAGTTAGGAAGAAGCTTGGGCAGGCTGTCTGTTGCAGTTAGAGATAGAGAAGTAGGCTGTGGACAGCCGTCCATAACCCTAGTTTTAAGATGGATAACTAATTCCATTTTATCTATCGCATCAGTTCAGTGGTGAGCACTTTGAGAAAGATTGCATTAGCTATTTCTTATGCATCATTCTTTTTTCGAACATTGGCAATTTCAAAACCCCACACACTGTAAATACTTAACAAATAACCTGTGCTTTTCAGAGACTCACATTATTCTTTGTCACAGAGTAAGAAACCAACAACTATAAATTAATATGACATCTCTATAGTTCTTAAATGTCCTCTAACGCTGATGGAGTTTCTTTAAAAAGAAGACCAGAATACCTTCCCCTACCAGCTTACTGACATCAAAGTATTCAACTGACTTTGGGAAGAAAACAGTGTTACAAAACTCACTTTTAGGAAGATATCAGCAATAAACCCCTTCTTAGACTATGATGACTTATGTCTCTGAAAGCCATGGTTTAAAATAACATTTGAACATGATGTGGATCCAATATCTATTCACCTTATTCAGTTTTTGATTTGCATTATTCTTGTCTATTTTAAGTCATCTTTTAAAGTGTCCGCAGTCTTTGAAGCACTTTGTTTAGTTTGGGAAGGTACAAAAGCTTTTAAAAATAAAACACAAATTACCTGACATATTTCACAAGAATATTTACTGTTACTGGATCTATTTTCAGAAAGTATTGTATTTTCAACTTCTTTCTGATTAAAATGAAAATAGCGTAAGGTGGAATACGAAGTCCCACAAAGTTAACTTATCTTTATTCCTTATTAGAGTCTCACGTTTCTTTCCAAAGACTGTTGTTAACTTCCCTTACATAAAGAAGGTTTTGCAACACGTATGTAGCCGAGAAGACCATACAAAGCACAACTTCTATAGAGATCTACTGCACATGATGCCAGCACAGACTTGAGGAAACAAACGAGTAGCTAAACTTTTTTTTTTTTTTTTTGAGGGAGGGTGTAGAGAAGATCTTTTTCTTTTTTATTTTATTTTTCTTGGATATTTTATGTATTTACATTTCAAATGTTATCTACCTTCCCTCCCCACCCATCCTCCCTCTCCCTGCCTCCACAAGAACGCTCCCACCCTCTCCACTCACTCCCACCCCAATGCCTTGGCATTCCTCCACATTGGGGAAATGGGCCTTCAGAAGACCAAGGGCTATTCCTCCTATTGATGCTGGACAATGCCATTCTCCACTACATACCTGGCTGGAGTCATGGGTCCCTCCACGTGCACCACCAGGTTTAGTGCGTGGGAGTTCTGGTAGTATCTGGTTGGTTAATACCATTGTTCCTCTTATGGTGTTGCAAACCCCTTCAGCTCCTTCAGACTTTTCTCTAACCCCTCCATTGGGGTCCCCTTGTTCAGTCCAATGTTTAGCTGCAAGCATCCTCATCTGTATTTGTAGGGCTCTGGCAGAGCCTCTCAGGGGACACCAATATCTGGCTCCCCTCAGCAAGTACGGCTGTGTTTTCATGAGCCTGAAAAGCACGGCAATGATGGAGTTAGGTTGCTGACTCCAATAAAAGCAGAAAACAAGGCTGTGTCAATACTCCAAAGGTGTCTCTCTTTTTTGAGGTTAGATTAAGACACTTAAAGCCATTTGCTCTGATTCCAGTGAGAGTGCAATTTCAGTGATGCATGGAGTCAAGGGCAGGGCACTGCTGATTAAGATGAAGCCTGCTACTCCCAGGTCAGTGTGATTACCTTATGCCACCTACTTCTAGAGTCTGGGACTTTGAGGCTCACTAAGGATATGCCTGCTCATCATTAAAGTGGCAGGGATGACATCTGCCCATGGCAGACAACATTTTACAAAAATGTCACAGCAATATTTCTGGACCTCCATGCCCTTTGGAATCTTTCTTCTAATGAGAAAAGAATCTACTTAGCCTCCCCTTGAATCTGCACAGGAGTTCATGCCTTTCCACGTAGAGTGTAGGACAGTAATTATCACAGGACTTTAAGGTTATGTCATGAAAGTGTTACAGCTGCCACTTGGCTCTCTCCTTTAGGTGTGTCAACCTTTGACTCCACGAGGCACAGCAGGAGAAATGTGTGAACCTTCTCATACAAAGAGCCAGATATGAGCCCTAAACCAAAATCTCCTGACCAAGCATAATGCCTAGAGACCATGAGAGAGAATGATAGACCATTAAAACATTAGTGATATGCTTTATTATATATAAGTACATAAATAATGCCCTCCTCTGTAATTTATTATCTATTTTAAATTTTCAAAGTCTATTGTCAATCATGAATAGATGCTTATTAATGTGATATCGTGTGTTTTGCATTCCTATTTATCCGTCCATCCACTGCCTCCAATATTTTCCAATGAAAAAAAACAACAGGCATCTCTGCAATAAAATTTTCAAGTGTCGGTTTCAGATTCTCTTTTAAGAATAATTTTTTGTAAAGCAAAATAAAACATTTAGAGAGAAAAGGTGCAGGGTGCATATGCCATTTCTTTTGATAAGCCTAGGAAAGAACTCCGCACAAATACACTAAGCCACCTTAGCCGGTAGAGTAACACATTAACCGTGGCCTCACAACAAAAATATAATTAATTGAGCTATTTGCCTATGTGTTTGTGTATATGTATGTTTATGAGGTCCTATAGATGTGCACATATACCTGCACATTTGTATGTGTGCATTAGGAAACTGGTATTGTCTGTATTTAACAGGAAGATTCATCTTGCTTTTAAAGATAAATGCTATCAATGAATACAGAGTCAAACAGTTTACTTAAGATGCCAGCCAATGGGCTCCAGGCAGTAACCTATCTCTCACTCTGCCCTGCAGTTAGATGAGAACCACTTTGGTACTCATGTTTGTGGAGCAGGCACTTTTCCAGCTAGCCACCTCTGCAACTCCATTAATTCTATTAAGCACGTAAAAACTGATACATCATAATAATCTATATCTATTTTTTTCACTGTTGGGGATTGAACATATATCCACATGAATTATAGGCAAACATTCTATCCCAGTGTTATCATTTTTGATATAATAGACTATATATCAATTGTGCCTATACTAAAAAAGTATTCAACCACAAAAACAAAATCATAAAAGATAGTTCTAGTAAGAGCACCAGTGGAAGCGGAAGACCTTGGTCCTGCCAAGACTGAACCCCCAGTGAACGTGATTGGGGGGAGGGTGGTAATGGGGGGAGGATAGGGAGAGGAAGCCCATATAGAAGGGGAGGGGGAGGGGTTAGGGGGATGTTGGCCAGGAAACTGGGAAGGGGAATAACAATCAAAATGTAAATAAGAAATACTCAAGTTAATAAAGATTTTTTAAAAAAAGTTCTTCCAGGCTCTTCTGCTTACTCTCCCATTGTTGTTATGAAATGTTCAGACAAAAGCAGCCTAAAGAAAGAATCATGTGCTTTGACTCACATTCCAAGCATTGAGTCCATCATGGCAGGAAAGTCATGGTAGCAGAAACCTAAAACAGCTGGTTACTCTACACTCATTCAGGAAGCAAAGAGTTACAAATGCTAAAGTTGGTCTCATTTTATCCTTTACTCACAGTACATAGGCTCGGGGAATGGTTCTTCCTCCATTTAGGCTGTGTTTTTCCCACTTCAACCAATCTAACAAAGCTACACCATCTCGAATGTATCTAGATTTGATCAATCTGACTATACACAATAACCATCATGCCAATCTTGAACCATACTTGGCCCTTTAAGGGAGATGGTGATCTACACATAATGACCATAGTAAATCAAGTAATAAACAAAAGCGCAATGCATAAGAAATGCAAGACTTAAGAGCTCTTGTTCCTGAGAAGATAAAGTGTAAGAGTTCAAGAAAGTGTGGTGACAAGACAGAACAATTTAAAGGATAAAATAATAAAAATACCAACCTCTGACTTTTATCTCTCAATTATTTACCTACATGTGCTATAGCCATCTAGCGAAAGCTGATGAGCTAGAGATCAACTGATGACCTTCACATATAAAACTATCTCTCCCTTCCAGGAGGCGATAGTGAGTATTAACACTAAAGGAACTGTTCCTGCCTACACGTGAACTTCATTGGAGATTATAGCAACCTCCTGATGAATTTATAGAAATACTTCTGTTTGCCATCTGCTAATGATAGGGCATAGCACAATGATTAAGTCTAAAATAATATATATATATATATGTGTGTGTGTGTGTGTGTGTGTGTATATATATATATATATATATATATGACCTTAAGTCCCAAATGGAATAAGGACAGTATTTTCTTCACATGCATGACTACTTCTGTTTCAAATGAAGAACATGATCAAAATAATATATTTTATAAAACCATATATATATATATGTTATCATATATATATATATATATATATTATCATATTTTCTTTATCCATTCCTCTGTTGAGTGACATCTGGGTTGTTTCCTGATTCTGGTTATTATAAGGAAGTGTGCTATGAGCATAGTTGAGCATATGTCCTTGTTGCATGTTGGAACATCTTTTGGTTATATGCCCAGAAGTGGTATAGCTGGATCCTCAGGTAGTGGTATGTCCAATTTTCTGAGAAACCGCCAGACTGATTTCGAGAGTGAATGTAACAGCTTGCAGTTCCACTAGTAATGGAGAAGTGTTCCTCTTCCTACTCATGCTCACCAGCATCTGCTGTCACCTGAATTAGTGATACATTTATACAATGGAGTACTACTACTCAGCTATTAAAAACAATGACTTCATGAAATTCATAGGGAAATGGATGCAGCTAGAAAATATCATCCTGAGTAAGGTAACTCACACACAGGATATGCACTCACTGATAAGAGAATGTTAGGAAAAATGCTTGGAATAACCATGACACAACTCACAGACCATATGAAGCTCAAGAAGAAGGAAGACCAAAGTGTGGATGCTTCAGTACTTCTTAGAAGGAGGAACAAAATGATCATGGGACATAGAGGGTTGGAGTGTCATGGGAGAAAGGAAGGAGGAGGAGGGGGGAAAGGAGGGGCAGGATCAGGTATGGGAGGAGACGGGAAATGTACTGAGGGTAAGGAAATTGAACAGAGGTCTGTAGTAGTGAGGGATGGTGAACTGGAAGTAGCCACCAGATAGTCCCAGATGCTAGGAAAGCAAGAGGATTCCAGAACCAATGGGGATGACATTAACAAAAATACACCATAAAGGGGCTAGAGAACCTGTAGAAATCATATACAGACGTTAGGCATGACCTCTGGTTGAGGGATGGTGCCACCCATCTACCTCAAAAATATTAACCAGAACTGCTCTTGTCTAAAGGAAATATGGGGACAAAGAGTGGAGTAGAGACTAAAAGAAAGGCCATCCAGAGATTGTCCCACCTGGAGATCCATCCAGTCTGCAGACACCAAACCCACACATTATTGCTGATGCCAAGAAGTGCTTGCTGACAGGAGTCTGATATAGCTGTTCCCTGAGAGGCTCTGCCAGAACCTGACAAATATAGATACGGATGATTGCATCCAATAATTGGATTGATCATAGGGACCCCAATAAATGAGTTAGGGGAATGACCAAAGGGACTGAAGGGGTTCGCGAGGCATAGGAAGAACTACAATATCAACCAACAGACACCCCAGAGCTCCCAAGGAATAAACCACCAACCAAAGAGTACACCTGGAGGGACCTATGGCTCCAGTTGCGTATGTATTAGAGGATGGCCTTATCTGGCATCATGCGGATTGGGGTTCTTTGTCCTGTGAAGGCTCAATACCCCAGTATAGGCGAATGCTAGGGCAGTGAGGCAGGAGTGGGAGGATGGGGCAGAGGAGCACCCTCCTAGAAGCATGAAGGAGAGGGGATGGAAAAGCAGTGTTGAGAAGCAGAAGCCAGGAAGTAGGATAACATTTGAAATGTAAATAAATAAAATAACCAATAAAAAAATTTAAGAAATAATGTGAATAAGCACAGTTGGCAAATCATCAGTTAATGGTGGGTGCTTCAAGGATGTGACTCCTGGTGGGTCAACCACACTCCAGTAGATGACCCCAAGTTAAAAATATAGGCAGCGCTAAAGTAGGCTGGGAAAGGTTATTCTCCAACTCCCAGCTGCCAATAGTCCCATATAGTTTTTTTGTCCAGTGACAGACTCCTAGAAAATTTCTCCTTCCATAGTAACATGACTATTGTTATTGTTCCAGTCTTGTATCTTTAGCAATTTCTAGAAAAGACCATTTCACAGCATACTTCCTGATATTCTGAATCTTTCTGCTCCCTTTTCCAAGATTCTTAGGTCCAGAAGTAGTCATGTGTCAATGGCAACCAACTACAGTCAAATTGGACGTAATGCTCACTCAATGCAGGGGAAATTTACCTGGTACTAGAAAGCTATCCAACTTCTAGGAATGACAAATGTCATGGAACCTAGAAAATAGTGAACTGTCACCAATTTTCTAGGCTAGCTTAATTTCTTCTTATATTTTAAATCTTATCATTATCTTCACAGGTAAGTATAACTATCACCCCCTTATTACAGAAAGCCTATCTCTACTGCAAATGAAGACCATCACAAAAACATCCAAAACTAAACCCAATGCAGAGATCAAGGATCATAGAGAGCCCACCCCAGTGAATATAACTAGCTCAAGTTTTCCTTTGAAAATTGAAGCTAAGAATGGAAGATTTTGCCATAATCACAGATTTAATGATGGAACTAGAAAAAAAAGTAATGACTAAGTAATTTAGTAAGAAAGAAAGAAAGAAAGAAAGAAACAAAGAAAGAAAGAAAGTAAAAATTCAAACATCTTAGTTTAAAATGCCATACCTAATCATGTTGATTTGAATTACAGTGCTGAATACTCAAGAATACATCAGCTTTTTCTCACAAGTTTATCATTTCTTATCATCCCTTTCTAGAAATATTTCTTCTTTTCCCATCCATCTCTGCTACATAATACACAAAGCCCCGTCTATCCATCCATCTTGCTTAATTCAGTCCACTGACATTCTTCATATTAGTTTCAAACAGAGGAGCGGCAACTCACACAGCAGATGGTTGGTATGTTAAGCCCTGTGGGACAATCAGGAGCCCACGATGTGATCCGCATCTACGGGCACAGTGCAGTGACAGAGACTGTTCTCCATCAGTCTCCTGTTTGGGGTGGTCTGACGAACTGCAGCCTGCATGCAAGAGCAAAACTCAAGCTTAGCTGTCAGAGTGTCAGCAGTCGGAAGAATTTTCACACATTATTAGGTCTCAGACACACAGAGAGAGAGAGAGAGAGAGAGAGAGAGAGAGAGAGAGAGAGAGAGAGAACAATTTGAGCAGAGCGTAAGTTTACTCTTCTCCGGTTTTGTGTTTTGATTTCTTCAAGCTTCTTTAATAGTGGAATCAGCTCATTTGCTGACCTCTGTCTTTTTCATCCTGAGTATTTCATCTGAAATGCAAGACTGATTTTCATAAAGATCCATAATATAAAGCAGAGTTTAAAAGGCAAAGTGTCACGGGTCCATGAGGAATGTTGAGTAGTATAGTGAAATAACAAGGGCACCGGAAGCTACAGTTAAATGGCCTTGGGGAACTGTAAATAGTTGCTGTCTAAGAGTGCTGGCCTTCGTAGAGTGGCAGCTGCAATGCAAGGAAGAAGTTTTCATGAATGGTTTTCAACTTCTCAGAGATGTCCTATACATGTGGCATGTGCTTCCGTATGAATTTATAATCTAATGTCCTTGATTCTTGTTGTATCCAGAAAGTTAAAGAAAATCCTTCGAAACAGAGAGCAGGCACCTCTATTATGGCAACAATATCTAAACTAATCAATCATTGTTGAATGAGTGACTTGTAAATAGACTACCTACCATATATGAAACAAAGTAATAAGTTTGGTATATCTTCATGTCCTAACTGTTCAGAGCTAGTGATATGGTTTGCTACCAATAAAATATTTCACAGATGAACATTTCAAGAACTGTTGTAGAAATTTTTAATCACAATCTGACTCTCTACCCCACCTAGATTATTTAGTTCCGATGTAAAAGACACAATTTTTTTATTATTTACAATAAGCCTTTAATCGGCACAAAAGTGGAGCAGACATCTATCCTCTATGCTACATTGTCTATTTCCCAGCCAATAATCCCATTATATAATTTACCATGTTTCATCTGGGCTGACCTTAGCTCCAGTTAGCCAACCCACATAGCTATTATGGCTTCTTTCTCCTTTCACTTTCTTCCCTCTCTCATGGTTCTCCTCTGACTTCCAGCCCAGGAATACTAAACCCTGCCTATGCCTCTTCTGCCCAGCTTTTGGCCATTGACATCTTTACCAATCAGAAATAAGTTAAGAACGAGGTCACATGGAATCATCAGGTCTATATGCACGCTCATCTCTGGGGCAACCAGGTCTTGAGGAATCAATATTAGATTTAGAATACAAGCAGCATTAGGCCAACCCACTACAGAGAACTTTCATACACAGCCTATATAAAAATAAAGATGACCAACTTTAGTGGAAAGATCTCAATAGAAATGAAGAGAAAGTCAATGAAGATCAACAAAAAACAAAAACTACCAAAAACCAAAAAATAAACAACAGAATAAAATGTATTCTACCTTGGTTACACCAAGTGCATATCTCTGATGATCAAAGAACCTTAAGTTTAAAGTCTCCCACTTTGCTAAGTAATCTTACTATATAACCAAGACATTAAGCATGTGTTATATTTTTTTCTAGACACAAAAATTAGAAGTAGAAACTGAAAAGTCTTAATTTCTTGGTCCCCTATTGATTTCTTAAAATTCTTTCCAGTGTAATTCCAAGACAACATCTGGTTCACTCTTTTACCAGTGTGCACTTACTCTCTCCACTGCACGTGGGCTTGCCCAAAACATTGTCAATGGTGGCCTGGGTTGCTGTAGTCTGGCCTCTTCACTTATTGTTTCCTCTATCCCAACTGCCCACAATGTCTAGCAATATCACTAAAAGCCACATAGCATCATATTGTCTTGCCTTTTACCATCTGATTCCTTTCTCAGTCAATTTACACATTGTGTGCCTTGCCAGATCACAATGGTCTTTCCTCTCAATCCTCTTTAAACATTATAAATCCCTTTCCCTAGTAGTTTTCACCATTTCTAGAACTATGCAATGTACATTATTCTATTCATGTTATTCTGTCTTCAAAATATCTTCTTAAAAGACCTATTCTGTGTTTCAAACTCATCCTAACTGTTCCTCCAGTACTGCTTTTCCTTTGTCATTGCATCTGTGTTAGACATAATCTATTCTATTTGTTTACATTCTCCTCCATTTCTAGGGCATAAACTCTACAGGAACAGGGAGCCTGGTTTGTCTACTTGCTATTACGATGATATCTACCAAGGACTGTTCACAGCATACAGACATAGTCAAAGGTTTTTAGATAAGTGAATGAGTTAAAAACACTTATGAAGCCCGAGACCAGAGGTAAGACCAACTTTTCTGCTCAAAGTGACCTGTCTGATGGACTCAGGACACACAAAGGCAAAATTCCTCTGGGACCAGATACTTCCAGTTTCTAGCTGACGCTCAGACCTCGCTGATCCCGGCCCACAGCTCCCTTCTCCCAAACCCCTGGGAAGAGAGAGCAGATCGCCCAGAAGTGTGGGCAATCCTGAGACTGCAGGGCTGGAGAGACCTCCACTTCTGCTCACCTTTGCCCATATCCTTGGCCCAAAAGGAAACTGTATAGTGCCTCTGGGTACAGGAAGATTGCAACAGTCAATCTGTAGGAGTCCTGTGGTCCAGACTGCATCCAGATCTGAAAGGACCCAGTCAAACAGCTCCCTGCACCCAAACCCCATGGAAGGGAGAGCTAGACGTTCAGAGGGGCAGACACACCTGGGAAACCAGAGGAAACTACTCTCTGCCCACATTTCTGACTCTAGAGGAAAACACCTAGCACCATCTGGGTCCCCTGCACTCAGGGACCTAGGAGAAGTAGGGGCAGGCCCTTCTGGATCCTGCACACAGGGACAGCTGAAAGCCAGTAGACAGGAATGACTACATGTATGAGAGCAGAACACTCTGTTCCCATAAATGGTTGAAAGAAAGCAACAGAAACCAAGAATACATGGCACCATCAGAGCTCAATTCTCCCACCAAAGCAAACACTGAATATCCAAACACTTAAGAAAAACACGAACTACATTTAAAATCACATTTGATCATGATGATGGAGGACTTCAAGAAAGATATAAAGGATTCCCTTAGAGAAATGTAGGAAAACACAGTAAACAAGTAGAAGCCCTTAGAGAGGAAACATAAAAATCCCTGAAAGAATTACAGGAAAACACAATCAAACAGGTGAAGGAATTGAAAATGGAAATAGAAGCAATAAAGAAAACACAAAGGGAGAAAACCCTGGATACAGAAAACCAAAGGAAGAGACAAGGAATCATAAATACAAGCATCAACAACAGTATACAAGAGATAGAAGAGAGAATCTCAGGAGCAGAAGATTCCATAGGAATCATCAACACAACTGTCAAAGATAATGTAAAACGGAAAAAGCTACTGGCCCAAAAAATACAGGAAATCCAAGACACAATGAGAAGATCAAACCTAAAGATACTAGGTAGAGAAGAGAGTGAAGACTCACAACTCAAAGGACCAGTAAATATCTTCAACAAAATCATAGAAGAAAACTTCCCTAACCTAAAGAAAGAGATGTTCATAAACATACAAGAAGACTACAGAACTCCAAATAGATTGGACCAGAAAATAAATTCCTCCTGTAACATAATAGTCAAAACACCAAATGAACAAAGCAAAGAAAGAATATTAAAAGAAGTAAGGGAAAAGTGTCAAATAACATATAAAGGCAGACTTATCAGAATTACACCAGACTTCTCACCAGAGACTATGAAAGCCAGAAGATCCTGGACAGATCTCATACAGACCCTAAGAGAACACAAATGCCAGCCCAGGTTACTATACCCAGCAAAACTCTCAATTAACATACATGGAGAAACCAAGATATTACATGACAAAACCAAATTTACACAATATCTTTCTACAAATCCATCCCTACAAAGGATAGTAAATGGTAAAGCTCAACACAAGGAGGAAAGCTACACCCTAGATAAAGCAAGAAACTAATTGTTTTGCAACAAAAAAAAAGAGAAAACAAGCACACAAATATAATCTCACCTCCAAATACGAAGATAACAGGAAGCAACAATCACTATTCCTTAATGTCTCTCAACAGCAATAGATTCAATTCCCCAATAAAAAGACACAGATTAACAAATTAGATATGCAATGAGGACCCAGCATTTTGCTGCCTACAGGAAACACACCTCAGAGTCAAAGACAGCCACTACCTCAGAGTGAAAGGCTGGAAAACAAATTTCCAAGCAAATGGTCTGAAGAAGCAAGCTGGAGTAGCCATTCTAATAGCAAATAAAATCGATCTTCAACTAAAAGTCATCAAAAAAGATAAGGAAGGACACTTCATATTCATCAAAGGAAAAATCCACCAAGACAAACTCTCAATCCTAAATATCTATGCTCCAAATACAAGGGCACCCACATACATAAAAGAAACCTTACTAAAACTCAAAGCACACATTGCACCTCACACAAGAATAGTAGGCGATTTCAACACCCCACGCTTATCAATGGACAGATCATGGAAACAGAAATTAAACAGAGACGTAGACAGACTAAGAGAAGTCATGAACCAAATGGACTTAACAGATATTTATAGAACATTCTATCCTAAAACAAAAGGATATACCTTCTTCTCACAACCTCATGTACTTTCTCCAAAGTTGACCATATAGTCAGTCACAAAGCAGGCCTCAACAGACACAGAAAGATAGAAATAATACCATGCGTCCTATCAGACCGCCACAGGCTAAACCTTGTCTTCAATAACAATAAGGAAAGAATGCCCACATACACATGGAAGTTGAACAATGCTCTACTCAATGATAACCTGGTCAAGGAAGAAATAAAGAAAGAAATTAAAGACTTCTTAGAATGTAATGAAAATGAAGGAACAACATATGCAAAATTATGGGACACAATGAAAGCTGTGCTAAGAGGAAAACTCATAGGACTGAGTGCTTGCAGAAAGAAACAGGAGAGAGAGCATATATCAGCAGGTTGACAGCATACCTAAAAGCTCTAGAACTAAAAGAAGCAAATACACCCAAAAGGAGTATCAGGCAGGAAATAATCAAACTCGGAGCTGAAATCAAACAAGTAGAGACAAAAAGGACTACAAAGAATCAACAGAACCAAGAGCTGGTTCTTTGAGAAAATCAACAAGATAGATAAACCCTTAGCCAGACTAACCAGAAGACACAGAGAGTGTGTCCAAATTAACAAAATCAGAAATGAAAATGGAGATATAACAAGAGAATCAGAGGAAATTCAAAAAAATCATCAGATCCTACTACAAAAGCCTATATTCAACAAAACTTGAAAATCTGGAGGAAATGGACAATTTCCTAGACAGATACCAGGTAATGAAGTTAAATCAGGAACAGATAAACCATTTAAAAACCCCTATAATTCCTAAATGAATAGAAGCAGTCATTAAAAGTCTCCCAACCAAAAAAAGCCCAGATCCAGATGGGTTCAGTGCAGAATTCTATCAGACCTTCATAGAAGACCTCATAGCAATACTATCCAAACTATTCCACAAAATTGAAAGAGATGGCTCACTACTGAATTCCTTCTATGAAGCCACAATTACTCTTATACCTAAAACACACAAAAGTCAACAAAGAAAGAGAGCTTCAGACCAAATTCAATTATGAATATCGATGCATAAATACTCAATAAAATTCTTGCAAACCGAATCCAAGAACATATCAAAACAATCATCCATTATGGTCAGGTAGGCTTCATCCCAGGTATTCAGGGATGGTATAATATACATAAAACTCTCAATGTAATCCACTATATAAACAAACTGAAAGATAAAAAACACATGATCATTTCATTAGATGCTGAGAAAGCATTTGACAAAATTCAATACCCCTTCATGATAAAAGTCCTGGAAAGAACAGATTTTCAATGCCCTTACTTAAACATAGAAAAAAAACCATATACAGCAAACCAGTAGCTAGCATTAAACTAGCTGGAGAGAAACTTGAAGCAATCCCACTAAAATCAGGGACTTGACAAGGCTGCCCACTCTCTCCCTACTTATTCAGTGTAGTACTCAGCATCCTATCCAGAGCAATCAGACAACAAAAGGAGATCAAAGGGATACAGATTGGAAAGGAAGAAGTCAAAATATCACTATTTGCAGATTATGATAGTATATTTAAGTGATCCCAAAAGTTCCACCAGAGAGCTACTAAACCTGATAAACACTTTCAGCAAAGTGGCTGGGTATAAAATTAACTCAATCAGTAGCCTTCCTCTACACAAAAGAGAAACAAGCTGAGAAAGAAACTAGGGAAACAACACCCTTCATAATAGTCCCAAATAATATAAAATACCTCGGTGTGACTTTAAACAAGCAAATGAAAGATCTGTATGATAAGAACTTCAAGCCTCTGAAGACAGAACTTGAAGATCTCAGAAGATGGAAAGTTCTTCCATGCTCATGGATTTGCAGGATTAATATAGTAAAATGGCCATTTTACCAAAAGGAATCTACAGATTAATTGCAATCCCCATAATAATTCCAATCTAATTCTTCAGAGAGTTAGACAGAACAATTTGCAAATTCATGTAGAATAACCATTAACTCAGGGTAGCTAAAACTATCCTCAACATTAAAAGGACATCTGGTGGAATGACCATCTCTGAACTCAAGCAGTTACAGAGCAATAGTGATAAAAACTGTATGGTATGTACAGAGACAGGCAGATAGACCAGTGGAATAGAATTGAAGACTGAGAAATGGACTCTCACACCTATGGTCACTTGATTTTTGACAAAGGAGACAAAACCATCAAATGAAAAAAAAAAAAGGATAGCATTTTCAGCAAATGGTGCTGGTTCAACTGGAGGTCAACATGTAGAAGAATGCAGATGGATCCATTCTTATCACCTTGTACAAAGCTTAAGTCCAAGTGGATCAAGGACCTCCACATCAAACCAGATACACTCAAACTAATAGAAGAAAAAGCGGGGAAGAATCTCAAACATGTGGTCATGGAGAAAATTTCCTGAAAAAAACACCAATGGTTTATGCTCTAAGATCAAGAATTGACAAATGGGATCTCATAAAACTGCAAAGCTTCTGTAAGGCAAAGGACACTGTGGTTAGGACAAAACAGCAACCAACAGATTGGGAAAAGATGTTTACCAATCCTACAACTGATAGAAGGCTTATAATCCAAAATATACAAAAAACTCACGAAGTTAGACTGCAGGGGGAAAAATACCCCTATTAAAAATGGGGTTCAGATCTAAACAAAGAATTCACAGCTGAGGAATGCCAAATGACTGAGAAGCACCTAAAGAAATGTTCAACATCTTTAGTCATCAGGGAAATGAAAATCAAAACAACCATGAGATTCCACCTCACACCAGTCAGAATGGCTAAGATCAAAAACTCCAGCAACAGCAGATGCTGGCGAGGATGTGGAGAAAGAGGAACACTCCCCCATTGTTGGTGGGATTGCAGACTGGTACAACCACTCTGGAAATCAGTCTGGAGGTTCCTCAGAAAATTGGACATTGAACTACCTGAGGACCCAGCTATACCTCTCTTGGGCATATACCCAAAAGATGCCCCAACATATAACAAAGACACGTGCTCCACTATGTTCATAGCAGCCTTATTTATAATAGCCAGAAGCTGGAAAGAACCCAGATTCCTTTCAACGGAGGAATAGATACAGAAAATGTGGTGCTTCTACACAATTCAATACTACTCAGCTATCAAAAATCATGACTTTATAAAATTCATAGGCAAATGGAGGGACCTGGAAAATATCATCCTGAGTGAGGTAACCCAATCAGAAAAACACACATGGTATGCACTCATTGATAAGTGGATATTAGTCCAAATGCTCGAATTACCCAAGATGCACAGAACATATGAAACTCAAGAAGGATGACCAAAATGCGAATGCTTCACTCCTTCTTTAAAAGGGGAACAAGAATACCCTTGGGAGGGAATAGGAAGGCAAAGTTTAGAACAGAGGCTGAAGGAACACCCATTCAGAGCCTGCCCCACATGTGGCCCATACATATACAGCCACCAACTTGGATAAGATGGATGAAGCAAAGGGGTGCAGGCTGACTGGAAACGGATGTAGATCTCTCCTGAGAGACACAGCCAGAATACAGCAAATACATAGGCGAATGCCAGCAGCAAACCACTGAACTGAGAACGGGACCCCCGTTGAAGGAATATTAGAAAGGACTGAAAGAGCTTGAAGGGGCTTGAGACCCCATATGAACAACAATGCCAACCAACCAGAGCTTCCAGGGACTGACCCTGGGCTCCAGATGCATTGGTAGCAATGAATAGCCAAGTAAGGGCACCAGTGGAAGGGGAACCCCTTGGACGTGCCAAGGCTGGACCTCCAGTGAACCCGTTGTTGGGGGGAGGACAGTAATTGGAGGAGCATGGGGAGGGGAACACCCACATCGAAGGGGAGGGTGAGGAGTTAGGGGATGTTGGCCTGGAAACCGGGAAAGGGAATAACATTTGAAATGTAAGTAAGAAATACCCAATTTAATAAAAATGGAGAAAACTTATTAAATGAGAGATACTAAAAGAAAAAATTAAAAGAGTAAATACCATAAACTTTTAATATATTTTATTTTAAGACAAATGTATTGCCAATACTTTATAAAATATGTATGTATTATACAAACATTATACATGTAGTTATGAAGAATAAAGACAAAGTATTTTTCTGAAACTTTCTTTATGAAATTGTAAGAAAGAATGTAAGAATTGATGGCATTACCAAAGGACAGGTCTAGTTGAGCTTGGCTTCTAAATGAGGCTTATAAATTCAAATGTATTTTAGAATGCAAATATATTTTAATAACGAATGGTTATTAATGTTTTTAATCAAGTATGAATTTGTTATTTAAACAAATAATTATCTTTTAGAATTAAAAGATAAATAGGGAGATAATTCACATCTCTGTTTATTTTTCTCTGTATTGTATATTTTGTACAGAGTGAATATCTTATCAGTGACAGTGATCAAGGATACAGATCGTTACATGTGTTTGGAAAAGAAACGGCCTTAAAAATACCAGTGGACAAGTAAAAACATTCTTCAGCCTTACAGCCCCTGACCCCATAGTTCAAAGGAACTCAAATTTCTTATATACATTTACATATATAATTTACATATGAACATTAATGTACATATTACACCTATATATTTACATATAGGATATGTATATGCTCCTTCCTAGGATTATCTGTTTATGGATGTCATTTCTAGACCTAGAATTTCACAAGTGCTTTCCCAATAGAGTAACTTCTGTATTTCTTTTTTCAGCAAAGTGAATAATTATTAACGTGCAAGTAATTTGAGGTTTTCTTTTCATAATTCTGGAAGCTGAGGGATTCAAAGTCAAGAAGTTGGCATCTGCTTGGCAACTGATAGGAACATTCCAGTTGAGACATTCTGTGGAAGGAGAGAATTAGCACACACAAGAGAGTCAAACACAGGAGAAGTTTTGCTTTGGTAGTAAGTTACCTCTCAAAATAAAAGCCCACAGGCAATAGCAGCATCAGTCTTTCATAAAGGCAAAACATACACGATCTACTCACCTCTCAGAGTTTCTCTCTCTCTCTCTCTCTCTCTCTCTCTCTCTCTCTCTCTCTCTCTCTCTCTCTCTCTCTCTCTCTCTCTCTCTCTCTCTCTCTCTCTCTCTCTCTCTCTCTCTCTCTCTTTCTCCCTCCCCGCCCCCTACTGCTTATGCAACTTGACTAAAACTCTGAGATACTTGTCCAGTACCGTGTCTGTCAGCATGCTGCCATGTTTCCCATCCTCACCATGATGATAACACACTAAACCTCTAAAACTGTAAGCAAGCCTCGGTTAAATGCTTTCTCCCATAAGAGTTGCTGTGGTCATGGTCTCTTTACAGAAATAGAACTTAAAGACAAACTATATCACAAAAAAGTGTCTAATATCTCAGATTTTGCTTTATTTTACAGTTTCTAAAGAATATATTTAGTATTCTACATATTTACTTTTTATTTTAAATTATAAACTTGAAATGTTGCCTCATTATAAAACTTCATATAAAATGAACCCTGATGACCATCTGTGGGATATTTTATAAATGTTTGAAATATCTTTCCACTCTTCTATTTTATTTTGTATAATATATGAATATTTCATGGTGACAATTATGCTTTTAATAATTTATTTTTATGTGTGTGACACACACACACACACACACACACACACACACACACACACACACACACACACACACACATACCCCATGCATGCCTGGTGTCTACCAGGCCAGAAAGAGTATTGGATCCCCTGGACCCAGAGTTACAGATGGTTATTTGCTACATTGTAGTTGGCTAGAACTGAGCATTTACATAAACTTTCATATACAAACCATCTCTCCTGCCTCACGGCCATGTTGTTATGATCTTTCAAAAATAAAAGCATTGATAAATATTGAGATAAAAATATAATGGGCTGGAGAGATGGCTCAGCGGTTAAGAGCACTGACTGCTCTTCCAGAGGTCCTGAATTCAATTCCCAGCAACCACATAGCGGCTCACAACCATTTGTAATGGGCATCCAACGCCCTCTTCGGGTGTGTCTGAAGACAGTGATAGTGTACCCAAATATGTGATATAAATAAATCTTTTTTAAAAATCTAAATGTATTTCCCACCAGCATATCATTTTTCCATCTTCTCACATTATAAACCAAGAGAATGGCTATTATAAAAAGGACCAATATCATCAAGATGTAGGAGAATAGAGAGCTGTGTGTACTGTTAAGTAGGAATTTTGCAATAATGCAGATGTTTCTTTCAAAAAGTAGAAGCTATTATATCATACACCAATTCCACTTCTGAGTATATATTTAAAGGAGACAGAATGAATTTCTAAACAGATGTTTGTATTCTCATGTCCACCACAATATTATTTATAATAGACAAAAATAAAATCTACCTAAATAAATATCATCAGATTTATAAATGTACAGTACTATCATTCGTGTGTGTGTGTGTGTGTGTGTGTGTGTGTGTGTGTGTGTGTAATATAAAGTACAATTTATCTACAAAGAGTGAATCATCTTATTTGCAAACATGGAAACTTTGAAGCATGCTGTGTGGTGAGTATGTCAGTCATAGAACAGTGAATACCATGTGCTATCACTAGCTTGCAGAATTCAAAACGACAGTGTCATAGTAGCAGATAGTAGAAAGGTGGATGAAAGAGAATGACTGGAAATGCAACTTGAGAAAACATGGCCAATGCGTAGAAAGTTTTAGAGAGAATAAAAATGTCCAATGAATTTATTATAAATCACCACACAGTTATTTAGTAATACTATAATACATCTTGGAAATACTTAAAAGAACAAACCTTAAACATGCTTGACATAAAAATAAATATAGGAGTTGATAGAAGTATTAATTTAGTCATTATGATAATATGTTTATCAAAGTAACATGCCACATAATAATTTATAATATTATCATGTGTGTCCTAATAAAGCAATTAAAAATAACAAAAAATAGTATATATGCACTATTTGACCTGACCTTGACATAGTTTCTTTAAATGGGATAGAGTTTGTTAATTATAGCTTAATCATTATTTAGTCCACTGTTGATTCTGTGACTTCTAACCACTATTTAGTAGACAAATATTTATTGGGTATTGATTATGCAGAAAGCATTGTCTCCTGGGTAAGACACACCTAAGCACATCTCCATACTTCAGGATTTTATAATTACTTTATATTACTAGTGTATGAGCCATGATCTTTCAAGGTAACATAATTTCAATTATATTAGTTTCATTTTCACATGGTCACAATTAGATGTAAAGTAATTTCAAATGCAATGGATGAGTATTGTGAGGATCTCATTTCTTTTCCATACTGAAGAATATACCTGACACAACTATTATTTCAAAAGTCTCAAGGTTGCCAAGAACTGAAAGAGATTCAAACACGTTAGTGACTGCATGCGATTTCTTTCCCCTGTCCATTTTCTGTCACTTTGGCTATTGTTCTTTTGCTCTATTCCATGTCACCTTCTCAACTTGCCATGCTGTGAAGCAATTATGACCCAAAATAAGATTGCGATACAAATGAGAAAACAATATAGCAAAACCTTGTTAATCCCAGGCAACTTCATTCAAAATAACATTCAAATTGAATCAACAGTTATTCCCCAGTCAAATAGATATGGTTTCTCATTAAAATTGTTCATTTAATACAAAGCATGCATTATGAATTATTTAAGGGAGAAATTAGGTCCCAAGAGTACCTTGCATTATTAAAATGGTACGAATAATTCCAGGAGATGCCACCAAATAGCTGCACATTAGCCACCAGTGAAACTGCATCTGTGAACCACTGGGGGCTTCAGGGTTGGCACACAAGGTAATCATTTATTCACCTCTTCTCTTTAGGACAAATATACGAGACCATCTTTATGAGTCTGCAACATTGTGCCGAGGAAGAGCTTCACTGCTAATTAGGGCATTCAGAATCTAGTACAGAGTTATTTCACTTTAATAATTAACAATAATCAATTTAAGAAGTTTGCTCCTAACTATGATCTAATAGATCAATGAGAGACTCCGTGGGTCTTGAATTTTTTAAAGCTGAAAGTTTCCCATTGTGATGGCTGTGGTTTTATCCTGGAGCGATTGAGTCTTGCTGTCACGGCAAGGTTCTGAGTGTATCTGATTGAAGAAAGGTGCAATAGCAATGCTGTGTTTTCAGGGGACAGATGCCCTCACCATGGCCTCTGAAACAGAGCTACTGTGATGGGACGCTCACAGGACTCAGATGCTTGCTTCTGAAAAATACAATGAGGATGCCTTAGAACCTGAGGACTGTGTTTGAGAGATGTTATAAAAGGTTATAAATGAGGATTATTCAAAAGCATTCACTGTCTCGTCTCTGTCTAAACGCAAACCTTATTTTAGTCAGGCTCTTGGGGATTCGGGTGGTATATCTCTCTTAAAACTATCAAACAAGCCAAGACCTGACAGTACAGTATATGTGGGGGAAACTAGTGCCTGATAACAGGCAAGAAGCTAGTGTGACATCCTTCTCTGCTATAGGCTATGGAACTAGGAGAACAATTATTCCCCACTCTAGCCCAAGTAGTGTCAATATGACAATTCATTTGGGAGATTTGTAAATCATTAGAAAAGGTTTGCTGTATCTTATTCCCTAAGGACCACAATGTGCTATGTCACCATGGTGATTTATGGCTCCTCCTAAATTTCCTTGGAATAGATAAGCCATGTGCAGCTTAGCATCTTACCCTCTTTAAATTAACCAGCATAAGTATCTCTACATGATCCATTTACAACACAGAGAGGGGTAGATTTGAAGGTTAAATCAAAACCGCATGCTAGCAGAATATGTTGTATGGTAATATCTCATATTGTGGAAACTACAATTTAGAGAAAAGCCAATTCAAACCATGTGCGAGGCACGATAACATCAAACTTGGGCATATAATTTGTTAACAGCCGTTCTTAAGACAACTATTTATTTAAACTCTATTGTGTGTAATTTTTAAAATTCAGCATGAAGCAAAGATGTTCAAGTAGGGCCCGTGTGCTAAAAATGAAGGCCGGAAGTCTATGAATATCCCCTACTCTCCCATCTCGAGTCCTTGAAACCAAAGTCAAAAGGAAGCAAAAAACACAAGCATCCACGAAGCCTTTCTGCCTCCAACTTAGACATCGCTTTGAGCAGGACTAATGCAATAGCCTTTAAACCCCAGTTAATTTCAGACAGCCACCTGTGGTCCTCAACTCTTCCAATATATTTCAAAAGCCAAAAGCAGCAGAGTTGGTATTTAGCCCTTAAGATGCTATTCCCAGTCAAGAAGTGACCAGGAAACTAGTGTCTGTCTTTCTCCTGAGATGAAAGTCACTTCTCCCTCCCTCTCCCCCATCATAATTCCTATCTCCTGCTCATCTTCCATATATGTGGAACTTTCCTCTGTATAACCCACTTAGTCCCACCTTCTTCAGGTATCTCCATACTCCAGACAGCATTTATCCTTCAAGGCTGTATCACGTAGCAGATGCATGACCATCACCAGAGCAAAAATTCAAACTGGGTAAGTTTTCTGACCTCCTCTGAATGAACCTTCTACTTCTACAGATCAGGGCAGGCCTTGTGTTTATGGGGCAATTACTGGATAACTATGGAATAATTGCAGGGAGGATGATAGGCTCTAAGCCCATGTTTCGGTTATACACGATGGTGTGACAGGCTTGCACACCGTCCTCAGATCAAACCAAAGTTTTATGTGAAGACACTTTGAGAGAACCTGACATAAACAAAAGACAACAGGGTCACTGGTTAGCAACTGTTAGTGGCTGTGAAGAAAACTCTAGCTGGATGCAAGCTAAAATTAATACAAATTGGCTGATAGTGGTAAACAGAATATACATTCAAATTAAGTTTTGTTGTTTTCTCTCCCTTTCTTTTGTGTCTCTGGAATCCATCAGAGATTTGACAAATAATATACGCACTCTCAAGATGATAAGTAAGGACACATGAAAACCATACACTTGACCATGTCAGCCTCTGCTGAGTTTTGTTTTAATGTTTTGTATATAACTCAGTCCTCTTCCCAAGACAGGGTAAACTACAGTGAGGATGTATGCTTGCCACTCATTTCTAGCCTTGTCAGATCTGAATCTTTAGCTCACTCAGTTTCTGGCCATTATTGGATCAGTCGCGTTTCATTGATGTTTGCATGTTTTGCAGCTTCATCCCATTTACAACCTCAAATTCATTGCTTCCTCCTCATCACTATTCCTAATTGAACAGGGTCTTTCACCACTCCAACCCCCTGCCACAAATCACTTCAGCCCTGTATCCCCAGATCCAGAATGCTATGGCCAAATATTTATCTAGTAGTTTAATCAATGTACGATATACCTCTGGCTCAATTTACCTTACATTTGAAGAAAAGGAAAAAGGAGAGGAAGAGGAAGAGAGGAGAAGGAGGGGAAGAAGAGAACAGACTGTCTTTAAGCTGAGACTAGATCCAATTTGATATGCCATGGAAGCAGTGACAGAATGAACCTATTTCATTACTTCTCACTGACATCCTCTATCATCATCATCACCATCACCACCACCACCACCACCATTACCGCCACTGCCTGCTGCCACTGCCACCAGGGCCACTTCCTCCTCCAACACTGCTGCCATCATTATGACGCTGGCTTTTTTCAATTCCAGCAATCAATGCTTTGTATTTTGTTCTTGGTAGTGTTTGTTTGTTTGTTTCAAATGAAATCCAACTCCGTGTGTTGCATACCCCTATAAAAATGCTTGGCCATCGGAACTCATAATGCAGAGCAACCCATGTCTAGGACAAGAATCATTGCTGAACAATACTCCAGATTATGGGTCGGACAGCTGGGACAAGGAGATGACAGCAGTGTTAACAGCCCCTCGTCATTTTGAACGTTCAGGATTAGACATAAATATAATTAAGGGGCTGTGCTGATGTGCTCCTGGTCTCAAGGTTAATTAACCATAGGAAAATGACACCTTCAGGTGTCCTGAATCATAACAGCACTTGCAAGGAGAAGCATGCTTTTAAGTTGACAGCACTGGCACAGCCAGACAGCACAGTTGCAATGAGCAGAGGTGAAAACAAAGACTGACATAGGTTGCTGCACTGCCAACAAGATCGACAAAGGCCAAATCCATCCTACCTCTGCTGGATACAGCACTGCGGCGGAGAAACTCATCTATGTGCCATCCTCTGGTGGCTACACTCTCTACCTTGCTCCTTCCATTTGAGACCACCCATTTCCTTCCCAGAATGCACCAGCCAGCCTCCGAGACACTTAAGCCCCAAGTAATCACTGCTAGTGTGTTGCGGGTATCTCTTTCCTTCTTGGATGTTCAATATCTCCCTGTTCTGGCTTCCTCCCTCCTCCCTCCTCCCCCCTCTCCCTGCTCACCTAGTTCTGCATTATTTCTTTATTCCTGTTCCCAAGCTATGTCCCCAGTGAGCTTCTCTGGATCTTACAAACCCGAAATACCTAGAAGAGATTGATTCAGACAGAAAGAGAGTCTTCTGCACTCAACATCAATGCTTGGTGTTCTCACTAGGGATATATATGTGCCTTATCAACACGGGCCTGTGCAAACTACTAAGGAACACTGGGGTGAAAATATAAGAAATTCCTATTCTGGGGTGACTGGAACCCCCTTAGACAGCACAGACTTCACTTGGGCTTCTCCGAACATTGAATGCAGCATGCAAAACTCTTCCCTACCAAATCCCCTCTGCTATCAATTTGTAAACATCTCAGCTCTTCCTGCATATGTGAGCAAGCAATGCCAGCGCCACACTGTGCCCTTCTCTGTCCCCAGCCAAGTGCACCTGCTGCCCAGGGCTCTGGCTGCGTCTGTGCTACTGCTGTTACTGTGCCCCGCCACAGCCTGCTCTGCTGCCTGCACTACTGGGGACACATTCTTAGTGGCGGTGATGGTGTGTGTGGTGGTGGGGAATGTTTATTAGCTTTAATTTGTGAACTTGGCTGGACAGTGACATTTGGGGGGCTGCTGGGTGTCATTCAGCCTGCATCGGGTGATGGCTGTGGCGGCAGATGTAGGTAGGTATTTCAGTTTAGAATATAACCTGCTGATTATTGTCTCCTCAGAAAAGCATGTCACTGCATAGCTCCCTAGCCAGGAATATAGGAGACCTCTTTCCATTCTTTTCACACTTCATAAGTCCACTGCTTTCCTAAGTGGGGAGTTATATTTATTTTGGAATACAAACATCTCGCTAACAACATATTTCTACACTTCCTCCACAACCCATTCACACATAGTCTACAAAACTGGGTACCTGATGATGATACAAACATTTCCTTAACTTTACTGCTACAACTCCCTAACTTGCAGGGGGTCATATTGTCCAAATAATGTCGTGGATATGCATTTAGCAAATCCCTTTACCAAACGAATTTTCCCAGTCAGACTCTTCTTCGAGTTAACTCAATATAACCATCCTCTCACGGCTGTGAATCCTCAAAGCTGCATGAATTTTCCAATCTAGCCTATTTCGTTTTTCATGTTGATTTTCCTCCCTTTGCTTTTGTTGTCGCCTTACCCCTTCTGCAGCAGGCAGGGGATCATCCCGGAGGGCTGACAGGGAGCGCCATGCTCTTTCCAAGTAGCAGAGAATGTGTGCTTTACAATTGTCTCTCTTTTATGCACCAGTCCCGTGCCCTGGTTCAAAATCACACACAAATGTAACCTCAGCAGAGACTGTTCATCTCATGATTTTATTTTATTTGTTTTTTTTTTTTTTTTTTCTCTCTCAATCCATTAGCCAAGCACTGGCTTCACCGGACCATTTGAAACTAAGAACTTGGCTCAAAGTTGCTGCTTTATGCTTTAGGTACGGCGGTGTATGTCCCATATAGCTTCTGCTCCTTTATACATTTGTATCAGACTCAGCTGCTGTGGGAATGAGCGGAGACGGAACTCTCTGGCTGCCATTGTGCAGAATCAGGAACTGTAAAGCTCTTCCGCCACCTAGCGGAGAAAGCAGAGCGGCAATCACTGGGGAATGCGAATATGTCTACAGGGCCTGGAATAAGCAACTTGTTAAACTTTGGCTACTGTCTAAAAGCAGACAATTAAAACATATACCCGAGGTCCCCAAGTGTAGTAATTAAAAGAGACCTAAAAGTGATGATTTAATGATTCTAGATCTTTACACAGTAAACGGCTGCACACAAAGCCCTGTACTGATAACTAATTATAGTACTCCCAAATGTTGATTTCTCAAGCAGTGACCCAAGCAAATAAAATCATTGTTGGCAATTTCTTCCCAAGATTCTCGGGGCTTTTAAAGACTAATGTGTCTCACCGAACCACCGTTCCAAAGCTGAAGAAATGCCCACAGTGTGCTCTTATGGGATGAAGCGATCCCTCAAATAGACACAGGCCATGTAATAACAAACAGGTACAGTCACAGAAGGCAAAGTTCTCTTAGATCACATTAAAAAAAACCCAAAGGTCTCATTCATCATCACAACACAATATGTGGCTGCTGGCTACAGAATGTTTTAAACACTGACTTAAAATCCTATAACATAAGCCAACAAAATATCAAAAATCACCCCAAACTCTGCTCTTATTGTTTCGACACAAGTAATTCCTAATGGAACTCCCTATTGAAGTAGGAAGTCTATTTGCCTTCTGCAGACAAGATAATGGGAGGAGGAACGAGTGCCCCGAAGACCTTAGGAAACACTCTGCAGAGCAGATGACCTGGTTCCTGGTGGATGATCAGCATTCAACATCAAGATTTAGCTAAGGCTAAAGGTGTAGAAAACCAAAATTTCCCTCTCTCTTCTCTAAAAATGTACAAGAAGAAAACAAAACCTATGCATAATTTATGGGTGCCCCAGGACAGTTTTAAATTATGCAGTCCACATACCCATGAAAAGTTGCTTAATATATCCCTTAGTTACTTCGTCATGCTGATTGTGATTGTCCCCCTAAAACGCTGAGAGAGAGAGAGAGAGAGAGAGAGAGAGAGAGAGAGAGAGAGAGAGAGAGAGAGAGAGAGAATGAGAGGCGCACAGTGCCTATTTCTGAGATCAGTGGGTTAGGAAAATGTGTTTGCCTCTATCATGCGAAAAACATTTGTTTCTTAAGCAAACACACCAGTGAGCTGGGAAGCTCAAAGGCATTTGCTAGCTAAATGCTTCTTTTATCAACTCAGTGGTCTTCCTTGCTCAGAAAGCTTCTTAAACATGCATAATGGAATTAAAAGCACTCTCAATAAAGTTCATTACCTTAGTGGCCCTTCCCATCTTCCTGTGAAATTAACTGTGTCTCCTCTATGTACATCTACTTAAGGTAGTAATTTAATAGCAATAACATCTATACCAAGAGAGTTATTTTCCCCTTGGATCCACTTCACACTTAGAAATCTTTTCATGCTACTTAGAATAAAACCAGAAACGTGGTTTATATCCTTCTGTTGCGGGATATAATAAGGAAAGTAACAAAGGAAGAGAAAAGATGAAGTTTAAAAGCAGTGATCCCAGAAAAGCAGGCTGACACAGATATGTACTTAAACTGTTTAATGAGAGAGAGAAGGAAATGGATCTGCATAGCTTCCTCATTCAACATTATCTAAAATTGTATTTAACCCTTTCCTTACCTGGGCTTTTCTCAGGAGCACTTCTCTTTTGTCTCTCTTATTCCTGCCCCTCCATACCATATCTAAATGTGCCCTAATCTATTCAAGAAATCATTCTCGGCTCCTAGAGTTCGCGCACATTCCATGGGAGATATTTTTATTCCCCTGTTATGGAGAGGGTTATGACAAACATGTGACTGCTCTCTCATTTTGTGGCCAGCTCACTGAAGTTTTTAAGAATATGTTCTACCTTCTCACATGACTCTGGAAACAGTGATCTGTTCCAGCTCTTGCAGAAATCCTATTTTGACTAATCACTATTACCTTATTACTTTCCTTTAATTGAAGGTAGAACAAGACCACAGTCACCCTAACTGAATAGAAGAGCTATTGAGGGCTACATGGCAAAGACTGGGAGAAAGAGAGTGGCCAAGGCTGTGGAGTACTTAGAATGCATGGTAGGAGAATAGAAACTTTGATTTTGCCTCTTAGATAGGACTCTTAAAGTTCTTCTAGCCTTTACCCATCTCTGAAGAAACTAGTATTTAGGATCATCATTGATGAATAGAATTTTGTTTTGTTTGTGCCATTAGACTTGAAGGTCAGTTACCCCCAAGCCCATGATCTGTATATAAAATTATCTCAGGATCTTATTTTTTCATGAAATATATCCAAACTTCCCAACTGACCCATGGCTGAAATGTATCAGCTGCTCCAGAACCCATTCTGCAGTCCATAAACTTCAACAGTTCATAAACCCAAAATTATTCTGTGTCCATTCCCTAATCCCCCAAATCATTTAAAAATATATAGATTTTGCTTTCTAAGTCTTTCAAAAACCAACCTTTCATAATCTGTTCTTTAATTTTCACTGTTTTAAATCAGGATCCATTACTTTTCTTTCATCATAGATCCATTTACCTCTTTTATTACAAATAAGTTCTATACTCTGCCTTCATGTTGCTTTGTAAAGTTCATACACTACAGCTCCAACTTAAAATGCTTACAAAGTGTCTTTTTCCAGTCATCTTCAAAGCAAAAGCTGTGTACATGCCTGTGTGTGTGTGTGTGTGTGTGTGTGTGTGTCAGAGTGTATGTGTGGGGATTGAAGGGGTGTTTGTGGAGGGGGTGGTGCAGGTGTGTACATGCCTGTCTGTGTGTGTGTGTGTGTGTGTGTATGTGTATGTGTGTGTGTGTGTGTAGTTGTTATTTTCCACTTGATCCATGCTTCAAAATCAGACTCTTTGAAATGTTTTTTGTCTTTCTCTACTGAAATGATTAGCTAATCTCTAAGATAATACAGCTTGGCTATGAGCCTTCACAGATCATCCCTTTGGCCTATAATGACTATAATCTCTATTCTGTAATCAGTTACCTGTAATTAGGTACCAAATCATCTTATTGTAACTTCTGGTTGTATGTCCTTCTCCCATATCCTGTCCTATATACCTCTTAAGCAACTCTGTCATCATTTTCTTTGTGTATTTGCTCCACTGGACGATGATCTTATTTAAGGTATGAAACCTATGTTAACAAGTAACTTATAACACATCTGGTACAGAAAGCACTCTCATTAAATGCCCTTGGGTAAATGACTGCTTCTTTCTAATAATCCTAAAAGTCCCAGAGCTCATTAGTGGTACAAATGCAAAAAGAATGGAGACCTTGATTCCCAGTCTTGTTGTCTCTCTATTGCAAACACAATGCATTAGACTTAGTTTATTCTGGATCCTAGGAGTTAAAACTCAAAATTGTCATTTAAGACAAATAGCTTCTTCTAAGGGCTTTACCAGAACCCTGCAGCTGGAATCGCCCAAAGCCAACCTCTGGACCTTCCTATTATCCTTTATTTCTAGTTACAAAATACGGTGATATCATTTCTCATCTCTTTTTGCTTAGAAATGATTAATGTAAGGTTCAGTGAAACCAATATCCATAGAAATGATTAAAGACAAGGCTGAAATTCGAACACTCTGTCCTTATAGCATTTTTAGGTGTGTTAATATCTTTCTGTGTGTTTGTTGAGTACATGAAGTGCAAACATAGTGTAACAACTTGGGGTAGAATGCATTTCTCCATCATCAAAAACTGAGAAAAAAATCATACAAAAAGGGTCTTGAAGCAGCATCTGTACTAACAATGGAATTTAAATCATGCTGCCATTTCAGTATGTAATTGTGAATGAGGTCCTGATATCACAGAATTTTATTTAATACATTTAGTAAAGTTCATATCTATATGTATATGTGTTTTAAAAACACCATTGCTTTAAAGTTTATGTAGTCCATAGTAATGTGAATATGTAGTATATGAGAATATGTAATATAGTGGTTTGAATATGAGAATATGACCTTCTCAGGTACATAGAAAGTTTGGGATTGATTTAGGACACATGACACTCAGTCCACGCAGTTGTAATGGAGTGAAATGTGAGTTTTATTTCCATTGTGAATATTAAAGAATAATCAGATATATTGTCATGTTAAAAAAGAAGAAAACAAAACAAAACAACACACACACACACACACACACACACACACACACACACAAAGCCTTCTTTAGTTCGACTCCATATGTTATATAACATTTCTTTCTGGGCTTTCTTCTTCTGTACCTTCACATTAGATGGCATAACATCTGTTTTATTTAAGCAGTTACTCTCTTTCTTCTTACCATATTCCGTTAAGGCAGGGTATTGGTCTTTACATGGTTCTGGTACTAAAGCAGCGTTAGGATTCACCGAGTAAGACATAGGTAATGTGTACGTATTCAAATGGTGTCGTAACCAGCACAGACCATTTCTCTTTAGATGCCGCCCTTTCTTCTCGGTGAAATCCTCTTTCACCTCTCTCTCTCTCTCTCTCTCTCTCTCTCTCTCCTCTCTCTCTCTCTCCCTCCCCTCCCTCCCCCCCCCCCTCTCTCTCTGACATGACTGTCCTATGATATATCTTCTTCGCCTGACACAATGTTTAACAGAGCTGAAACACTCCTATTGAATTTAGTAATCACTCTGCCTAGATTTCAGGTCTTTTGCAATTTTCATTGAAGTTTACCAGAACTTCGTGAGCAACAAACATTCAATCAGGACGATCTATTATCGTTGCATTATTTAGCAGTCTTCTCAAGTGTTTCCATGAGAATATACAGCCTCGAAAGCTGCATCTCATGCATAGAAACACGATGAGAAAAATGATAAAAGAAGATTAGTGGATCCATGGTTTATCTCAGTGTTTTTTTAAATATTGTATTTAATCTCTTACACATAAAATATGGTGCTGTAAAGTAACAGAAACCAATGCTCCCATAGCTTGCCAAATGCTATCTCTCACCCTGTGTCAGCACTGTGTGTTACTGGAGCTTGTGAACCAGCACTGCAGGCTGAGAAGTGAGCAAGGTTTTTAGAGATGACAGTGTCTTCTTATGTGGTAGGCTATAATGATAGTCCTATCATTTTGAGGACCACCTAAGATTTTTTTCAGAAAGTAAACTTGTGTAAACTAGCTAACCAGTTAAGGTTCTCTTCGAAGGGTTACAAGAAGCAGAAACAGTTTTTATTTTCTAGTTGGAAAACACTGCAATAAATACACAGGAATTTAAATTGATCTACCACGAAAAAGAAGCAAAATTTCAAATTTTAAGATAAACTTCATTTAAAGTAATCACAAAAAAAACAATTTAAAAAATTGTCCCTATGATAATGCCAGAATACAGTAATTATTTATTTATTTATTTCTGACTTCTAAAACACCCAACTAATTCACACCTCCTGTACTCAATCATTCTGTCTATGTCTCCAAGTAGAGGAAGAGTGATATATTTGAATAAAATAAAAAGAAATCATAAATTTAAAAGAGCTGCAAATCTTTTATGTAAAGATGTTGGAAAAATATACAGCACAAGATACGTCACTAATTCTAGGAAAAAATCTGTATGTTAATATAATAAAACGTTCCCTTGATCCATCTGTTATTATTTTTATTCTGTCAATGATATTTAATTTTCATGGATCATATTATTGGAACATGTGTTGCAGAAATGATTTGCAGAAGTCTTTTCATAGATGCCCAAACAAAGAAGGAGTGCAAAATATATTGGTTTCAATATTTTTCAAAATAATTAGTTATAAACATTTTAAAAATAAGTTTTATGAAAGAATATGTATTTATTACATTGAAATCAATTTCTTACCCATCCTCCCATTGGACATTCACAATCGTACTTGTTACCATATTTTAGTAGGTACATGTTTTGACTTGGAAAAACTACTTAAGCTACATATGACACAAAACTATGTGATCATAAGCCGGTGGAATTAATGAGTACTTTAATGAAGGTGGAGGAAAAAGAAATGTGAGAAAAACATAGCAAAGTATTAGAGGAAAATCAACAGGAATTCACAAGCAATAATCAAAAAGCTGGATAAAAAGTCCTTTCCCTTCATCTTGTCCTCACCTCCCTCTGATCTATCTCAGCACAAGGGGACATTAAACATGGTAACAGGAAAAAAGCTAGATCTCTACTGTTTTCCATTAATTTCAGTAAAACCGTGAATATAATAATGAATCTAATATTCACTTGTCTCCTGAGACATCATCCAGGTGTCTTTTTCTCCTGAGACATCATCCTTCTTCTCTTTGGCTTTCCTCCTAGGAATGAAGCTACAGTTTGCTTAACTTGTCTTTCCTGTGGAGTTGTCCATTCCCAGGGATACTTCATCCTGTACCTACAGATCAGTCATTTCAACCTTCCTACTGCCCTGGCCCTTTAATACACTTCTTCATGCTGTGGTGACCCCCAACCATCAAATTATTTCACTGCCACTTCATAACTCATTTTGCTACAGCTATGAATCATAATGTAATTAATTATCTGACATGTGACCAACAAAGGAGTTGGGATTCACAGCTTTAGATAAATTTGATTCATACTAGCAATGCCAAATTATTTTGGAAATAAGATTTCATGCAACAGTGCATCACAGACTTCAGTAAAATCAGTGTATGCCACCAATCCTGCATGTCTGTAAATTAGTCAAGACTTTGAAACAAACTTGTCTTCTATGATCTGTCTCAGTATCAGTAACTCATGCTCGCCTGTCTTGAAAGTTTACAAATGATTTTTTTCTTATAAGTTGCCATTTGATCACTCACTAATGAGAAAATTAGATAATATTCACACTAAATCCATTTGCCTGTTATTTATAAGGTTGGCTTCTTTGTATTCCACAGGCTTTATGACATCTCAGACGATAATCTTTATTTGATAATATACTCATTTCTTTATAAAAATTTCTATCCATTATGTTGACAGTTTTCATGATAAAATGTATCTTGTAACTGAATTACTTTGCTTTAAATTAATATGCTCTGTATACTCAGTGATCTAGTTACTGGATTTATTTTTTTTTATGTTTCAACGTTAAGTGTTTTGCCAGAATTAAAAAATATTACTGCAAAGGGTATATACAGATGTGAGAAACTGAAATATTGCACAATTTATAGCAATCATCTCAATAAACTCCCATAACAACATATCAATGAAAGCTCTAAACACAACAGTTCTAGACATCAAACTGTGCTAGCCACTGGTGCTGGGGCAGAAAGCAAGTGGAGATGCTAGTGATTCTGGTCACATCTACTCTGAATCCTATAGCTCAGAAGAGAATGCAGTGACAGAAGAGTGTTTAACCACTATACACACTCCATCAGCTAACTTTTTTCATATATATATATATATATATATATATATATATATATATATATATATATATATGTAATTTGGAAAAATCACAAACATGAAAATGATCAGGTCTGCTCTTATGTCAACAGTTGTCACTAGGAAGAAACTGAGGACAGCCTTCTCAGATCTTTAAACATTCTCAGGTTTTTAAACATTTTCGAATATACAAGCGCTGAAGATACCTACAGGAATGTTTTAATGTCAACTTATAGGTGATTTAACAAACCTGAATACACATTACAAAAGGAGAGAAAAGGCTTAAAAATTTAAAATGAGATTTAAACAGAAATTTAACAATGAAAGATGCGAAATCCCACACGCAAGGCTTGTAGCTTGTGCTTGTATACAAATAGATTGTAGAGAATTTTGTTGGTTATTGCCTGAATCTTGGACTGTGGCACTATACTGCCCACACTCATTTGTTGAACCTATTTGGAGATCTGTCTTCACACTTGAACTGTCTTCTCCCTATGCTTGTATTTAACCTGCAATTCAGCTGCCTGAGGTTGAGGCCTAACACGTTTTTGTGCTTAATGAGCATAATCACCACACAAAGAACTGTGGTGGGCTCAAACAGGCTGCGGCTGGTATTTAAGCCTATAGTTTCAATCAGGCAGAGGAAACTAAGAGACGCTATGAAACCTGAACACAAAACTAAGGACCAGCATAAGGCAGACCAGCCAAGTTCCTGACGGCTCTCCTTTCTGGTGTGAATAAATGCATGTTTTTAAACCGAAAGTAGATCCTTATAACAAAATTGCATCTACTCCATGACTATGCACACAGAATTGCTTTTAGAATAATTGGCTTCTCTTCTCCTCTTTAGGACCTTTTACCCAAAAGGAACAGACATCAGAGATTTTGACCCTCTACCACTGAGAACTAAAGTTGTTTTGTATAGAAATTAACTAATTCAGCAACATGGCTGCTCTTTCAAGAGAATGTCAAAAACCTTTAGTTGGTTGTAAGGACACACTTTTAATCCCTCTGGATGGAATATAGACACTCCCTTAGTACGTACCTTTAATTTCAAAAAAAAAAAAAAAAAAAGAAAGTAAAGTTAGTTTGTAAAAGGATACAGGCACGTCTGAGAGTAATATTCAATTGAAAGACAGAAAAAGTAAAGAATCAGAGAAAGATTTGACAGAATGAGTCAGAGAAAAGATATGCCGACTCTCACAAGAACAGACTGGAAGGAAAGCCTACTTAAGAGATAACAGAATGTGAATATCACCACCAGTTGAGTTCGGTTGAGTTCAAGCAATGCAATGGAGTTTAGTTGAGTTCATTTCAGTGTAGTTCAGTGAGGTTCAGTTGAATAAAGTTGAGTTTGTGAAGTTTGGTTCAGTTTGTGCAGTCAGTGCAGTAGGCAGAGTTCAGTTCAGGCAATTCAGAGGCATTTCCCAAGTCATTCAGTGAGAAGCCAAGAGGGGCCAGTTTCAGTCAGTCAACTTTGAGTGGAGTTTGGAGTCAGAACTTCTGAATTGAAGCAGCCAGAAGGTAGTAAGCCTCCAATATGGCAATTGCATCAGGTGACTAAGAGATAACACTTACTACTCTTTGAAAACTATCTTATTATCTTTATGGTCATTCAGTTCAGTCAACATGGTTTTGTCTTCAAATGTTGGTGTAAAATGGGCTTGGGGCCCCAAGAAATCAGAGATTTTGCAGCCTCTGAGGAGTGTCTTTTAAACTCCTTTCACTCTTTCTTAGGTATAATGAAACCTTGTTTCCCTGTGTTAGGTAAAACATGGCCAATCACAGAATTCTTTGGATCATTAGCATTGAAATCCCTTTCTTTAGATTACTCAAAACCAATGAAGGGGAAATCAATCGTCTTCTTGCTTAGTCTTATCTGCAGTCATTTTTCCCAACTTAAACCAATATTCCATCTTTGACTTCTGCATAAAACCCCATTGGTGATCATATTTCATTGATGGAAGTGATGGCTGATGAAAAGAAAAGTGTTCCTTTTGGGAATCTTCATCAACTTTTTCTGGTGACATAAACTGACACACTAGACGTCTTTCACCAAAAAGGCAGTTGTCCATTGCTTCCACATCTGCCTTGGCTAGATCCTCAGACTCGAATTCCACAAAGACACAGCCTTTGTATTTCTAGTCCTTCTACTTCTGGACAGCTAAATCTGCTAGTCATGTCATATAGGTATAAGTGTGTGTGTGTGTATGTGTGTGTGTGTGTGTGTGTGTGTGTGTGTGTGTGTGTGTGTGTGTACTTTCGGAGAGTGCTGGGGATAGGTGTCCTATAAAGATTACTCCAGAAAGAATTTTTTCCCTTGTTTTGGTCTTTTGGGTGCTGGAGAACTTGGCTCAAGTTCATCCCAAAACTGTGAGTTTTCCTGACACTCCATTTAACTTGTGGGGCCTGTTAACACAACCATGGGATAAGGGTTGAATAGCATTTTGTTTCATTCATTTTAATTTAATTCCTATCTAGGCTCTCTCTCTCTCCATCAAACCATGCTGTTTCCTCCTCCTTCAATAAAGGATATAAGTATTGTGAAGTTCATAAGCTTCAAAAGAGCTATGAAAAGTCTTTCTATATCTAGAGCACCAAGTAGAAAAATTTGAAAAGTCATAGAGCCCAAGATAAACTCTATCAAAGTATGGTTCAAATTTTGTTATAATATGTGATATTTATAATAAGTAATTTGTTCATTTTGTAGGACTTGAAAAGGGGAACGATATGTCAGCTAAGTGGACTCACCTCCTACATAAATTAATTCTACTTGATGGGTTTAATTCAGTTCTGTTTTTTTGTGATTACTACCTCTACACACTACCCCAAGTCTGTCTTCTGCACCAGAGCTTACCATGGAAAATCAGCAAATAACCTAATGGCCATGAGAGACTCAAATGTAAGATACCAAAGTAGAACTCATCTGGACAGAGTAGCCCACTAGTGTGATCAACAGTCATGAAGCTGAGGCAAGGAGATAGCTTTAAATTCAAGGGCAGTCTATTTTATGTAGTACGAGGCTTTCTCTTACCCCAAATCCCTAAAAATCAACCACAAAAAATACACTATTTTTTCTCACTCACTCACCACCATCTAAAAAACTAAAGAACAAAAATTAAGCCAGTAGACTCTTCCTTAAATTCTATTATCGGTGAGTTAAACCAGCAGCTGTCCCAGTGAGCATTCTTCATTCCCCTATGCAATCCCATTGTACCTCACACTCTGAACTGCTCAGTAAATGTTGCCTACTTAGGACTCAAATATCTGTATCTCAGCTCTCAACCTCTCTCCATTTTACCTCCAAAGTTCAAACTTACCTAAGTCCTGCTTGACATTGTTTTCCTGGATTAACAACACAACAGGTACAGTTTATTCACTTCCATTTTTATTGGATATCTTATTTATTTACATTTCAAATGTTATCCCCTTTCCCTGTTTCTCCTATGGAACATCCCTATTTCATCCTGCCTCCCCTGTTTTTATGAGGTGTTCCCACTCCCACCCACCTACTCCCACCTCACCACTCTGGCATTCCCATACATTGGATCAAGGGCTTCTCCTCCTACTGACACCAGACAATGCCATTCTCTTCTACATATGCAGCAAGAGCCATGGGTTCCTCCATGTGTACTCTTTGGTTGGTGGTTTAGTCCCTTGGAGCTCTGGGAGTCGGGTTGGTTAATGTTGTAGTTCTTTTATGGTGTTGCAAACTCCTTCAGCTCCTTCAATCCTTTCTATAACTCCTCCATCCAGGTCCCTGTGCTCAGTACAATGGATGGATGTGAGCATCCACCTCTGTATTTGTCACGTTCTGGCAGAGCCTCTCAGGATATAGCTATAACAGGCTCCTGTCAGCAAGCACTTTTTGGCATACACAATTGTGTCTAGATTTTATGTCTGAATATGGGATGGATCCCCAGGTGGGGCAGTCATTCTCTGTTCTTCACTTTGTACTCATATTTCCTTTAGACAGGAGCCATTTTGAGATAAAAATGTAGAGATTAGTGGGTGGCCTCATCCCCCAACCAGGGGCTGTGCCTAACCTCTAGATTTTCCCTCCCCTTTGTTGGGCATTTCATTAATCTCATCCTTGTTGGGTCCTCGGAACCTTTTGCTTTCCTGGCATCTGGGACTTGTGGTATCTACCTTAGTTCCCTATCCCCCATTGCTACACATCTCTGTTCAAATTCCTGACCCTCTGTATATCATCGTTGTCTCCTTCAATACCTGATCCTGACCCACTCTTTTCCACCTCCCCCTCCTTTCTTTCTCCAAGTCCCTTCCACCCTCTACCTCCCATGAGTATTTGTTCCCCCTTCTAAGAAGGACTGAAGCATCCACATTTCAGTCTTCCCCATTCCTCTTTTCGCCACTTTT
Organism: Rattus rattus; assembly: GCF_011064425.1. Classification (NCBI taxonomy): domain Eukaryota; kingdom Metazoa; phylum Chordata; class Mammalia; order Rodentia; family Muridae; genus Rattus; species Rattus rattus. The sequence goes on from NC_046165.1 coordinate 43,566,164, forward strand.
CACTAATTCTTAACTCTTTTCTTCTCTCATGAGTTGTCCTCCATCTCACCCAGACCTTTACATGACTTAATAATAGAATGACTTTCCTTTAAATAAAGAATTCTCCAACTGACTCTTTGTATTGGACAGGTTCTTCATTCTCAGCCAGTTATACCATTCTGTCCATGAGTGGGCCTTCAGTCACTGCAAGGAATATATTAGATGAGGCTTATAGCTGCTATTTTTCAAAACCAAATAGGGCCCTTATTAATCATCGAATCTCACTGTTGTTGGTGTCTTGAAGTTTTCAATGGATCTTAGATTTGTTGCAAGCCTAGAGTTTCTATATTAGAATAAAAACCATAAAGGCTGAGTTGGATTAGTTTAGTACACATTCTAAATATACACATGCCTTAAGCACACCAAGTTCTGACTTTATGACAGAAGTAAAATTAAGCACATTTATGTGACAGGGTTTTTCTTACTGTTCATTATCTTATTTAATCTGCTTTCAGTGAAAATACTTTATATTACTACAACAGAAACTTAAATTAGCTTAACATAGTCTTGTTCTGTAACAAAATTAACTATATCAATCAATAAAGAAGCAAACGTTCTAGATAATCCTGGGTATAGAATGCAGTTTCTTTAGCTATTTTTTCCATTGCTGACAATCTGTTCTCTATATATAGCCCATGTCATCTGGTTCCTTTCATAAACGGAGGTAATGAACAGTGAGTTTTCTTTATTGCTCACCTTTTCCCCAAGAAAACGGAGTATCCTTTCTTAAAAATAATGTTAGCAAAGGTTCTAGAATGTTTCCATCTGCGATTCTGATTTTTTTTAACAAAAGAATCCTAGGATTAAATTTCACTTGACTGAGGTCACAAACCCATGTCTAACTAAATCTTTATGATGATGGTGATTGATAAGAAAAATCTAATCAAGGAGAGCATCTGTTCTTAAGCAAGCCTGATGGAGTACAGATGATGGGTATTTCACATGTGGAAAAGAAAGACCCTATAGTGGAAGATTGATTCACATTGTCCAAAACCACTTAGCACATAATCTACTACAAGTTTGTCAGTGTATCAGGCGGCTGCTATCACCCCAACATGTGTTTCTATTGGAATAGGGATCAGCAAACTTCTTTTGTTAAGAAGCAAACAATACACACACTGTTTTGTGACACACATGGTTTTCATTGCTTTTTGTTCTTTCTATTACTGGAAATGAATTATTTGTCATTGTTTCTTGGTTTGAAGTTTGTCCTGGACTTTACAGGATCAGCCTGCATACTAGTGCATTAGTAGTAGACACACAGGTTAATTAATTTAAAGACAGAAGTCACATATTTTAATATGTAAAATTAAACTGTAATATGAGGGGCAGGTCACATTCAGTTTGTAAGCAGGTATTCATCTAATTTCCACCCTCTTCAGAAAACAGATAGAAGAGAGAAAGCACAGTAGAGTTAAGGTTGCTGACTCTTCATTCGCATTGATACAGTTTCCCTTCGTGAGTGGGGCCATGAGGAAATAATTCTGAGACATCACATAGATGAGACACTAATTACTACAAGTCTAAAGAAATGATCAGTGAGAGAAACCTTGGAGGGTCAGGTGGAGGTGCTGACTTCTGCCTTCTGGATCCAGTATAAATTATCCTTCCAAACTCATAAGGGCTAAAGCTATTAGTATGCGATAGTCACATGTGCTAAGATCCATATCTGTGACAGCAATTAGAATGGAGAGCCGTCACACTGCCTGGCATCAAAGAGTGTTATGAATTACTGTTTATGTTAGGGAGTTCGGACTGGCTCCTGGTATAAATGGTGCTTTCTAGTTTATCTTTAATGAATTTCTTGACTTCATATACAACACTTACCTATCATCATCATTAAAAGTCAATGTATTAGTTTTAGTCCAAAAAGATCACCCTCAACTAGGCTTCCCATTCCTCATATCAAATGTAGTCCCTATATCACTCACTCCCCCAACAATGTCTTCTTTTTCATCTTTTTATCATTTAAAATACAGGGGCAACTGTATCCCAGCTAGCCTCTTTGTACCTGGGGGCATCTGAATAGAAGTACCCAGTAAAGCGATAGGACCAGGCACCAAGTTTCATAACCTTCACAGCTCGCTTTACAAGAACAAGGGCCACTGTAGATATAAAACTGTGTTTAGAGTACTGAGCTGAAATCTCCACAGTCCAATGCCCTGTCCTCGGATTGGAGACAAAGAAGAAGACAATACAAAGGCAGAGGCAGAGACTCAATACATACAGATGTTGCATAGTAATTTCCTGCAACTTAAAAATCCTCTTAATGAGGGACAAACAGGCTGGCAAGAATCAAGAAGCTAAACACCATACAAAGCTCATGTAAAATCCTGAAACGCACGACACTCCTGACTCCTGAAACCCAGAACTGGCACTGCTATGCCCTATGACTGTACTGTTTGACCTATCCTCTTCTCTGTCCTAAACATGGCTTGTTAGGCTCATTTTCAGCATAACCTTATTTTATCTTTCGCAGAACATGAACAAAAGTAAACAAGTTCGACAGAGCCAAGCAGTCAGCATTGGTACGCATTGATTGGTTAAGTAGAACAAACAGAAACGTGTCTCTCTCAGTATCTAAGATCCACTTGCTTGGTGACCATTTCGACAATCTATGCTTACCAATCAAAGGGCAAGTCCCCAAAGAGTCACACCTACAGATGTGTGAGGTTTTTCCTTGGGCTGAATTATTTCTTTCAGTTTACAAAAGTGTTCATCTCTGTTCAATCTACTGTGAAAGAAACTCCACTAAGAGTTGTTTGAATGGCTCCCTCCAATTCTGTTTTTCTATTAACTTGTACCCACTGTTCTGTGAACAACATTCTTCTTCCAAGGTGACTCATGGGCCAAATGTGGGTAAATTTGATGATTCATTCCTATTTCTACTACACAACTGTTTAGAGGCAATCAACATAATTGTTACTTCTTCCTTGTTTATCATCTCTGCATGTGACTTTCAGAGCTCCCATATTCTTGTCTCAATGCCGATAGCACTAACAGTTCACTCTTTTGTTATTTTCTTTGCTATATTCTCTTTGTTTCCTTACCTTGTAATGCCCTAAGCATATACTCTGTCCTTTTCACCACCTACAGCATGGACTTTCAGATTGAATACTGCCAATAGAGTCTGATTTCTCTCCCAAACCATTCCTATTCACCTTTCAGTTCACACAGTTCATCCACTAGCAGTTGAAGGGAAAAGACTTCACCATGCCATCCTTAGCCTACATGACTTTCTGCTCTTTCCGATGCCTTGTACACATTTAGTGCCGGTTAGTTTTTGTCAACTTGGTACAAACTAGGGACATCTGGAAAGAGGAAATCTCACCTTAGAAAATAGCTCCATCATTTTAGCATTTTTTGGTTAGTAAGGGAGAAAATCATATATTCAAATGGTGAGAGAGGAGAGGATTCAAGATGAAGACAAGGAGGAAGGTGACTCTGATCCAGGTAGTCAGGGTCAATTTTATCTTGTCTAGGTGGGTGGTTTCCATCGTTATTAAGAATTTGCCTTATTTTCAGTGAGTGGTATCTGTACAGTTACAAGGTCATCTTACTTTTTTTCTAGAAAGCATTGGACACCCCACCTACCTAAACAGTTCACAGAATTGTTCCCTAACCCCAGAATACTATTCCTGTCACATTTCTGAGTATAATTCTATGGCCTATTGTAATCCCTGTCTCCAATACCATGTTCTCAAAGAAGCCCACAGTTACTATCATATTTGAGAACTTTTGTGTCAAACTATTTTAACTCTTTATTTTCTGCCACCACTCTATTTTTGACACTTTATGCTCTTCAATATCATTGACTTAATTCTTTAGTTTATTGTTTAATTTTGCCACTCAGCTGTGATCTTCATAAGGTAGAGTCTTTTGTCTATTTGTTCACATTGAAAAATACAAATTCTTGAGACAGTGCATGTGACCAAGTAGATACTGATTAAACTAAATGACACAGTATTCGAGTGGACAGGCATGAATTTGAACTCTAGTTCCTACTTTGCCTAAAAAATGCAATTGATCGTTGAGCAGTCCTATTTTAGCAATATGTTTTGCCTAAAGTGAACAAGTGGGTTGAGCAGAAGAGAAACCAAGTCTCAACGTTCCTTTCAGTCCTTTCAGATATCAACACTTCACACATCAAAATTTACATTACTAATTGGTAGGATGATGTCAGTATGCAGCAAGGCGGGTCTAGGATAAGGCATAGCCTATCATTGGATGGGAAACAAGGGTGGGCGGGGAAAAGGTAAGAGAGGAGAGGATTCAAGATGAAATCAAGGAGGAAGATGATTCTGATCCAGGTAGTAGGGGTCAATTTTATCTTGTCTAAGTGGGTGGTTTCCATCTTTATTAATTGGCAGTGAATTTATTCTGTGGATGTATTGTGGATGAAGTATTTAACATATAAATATTATTGTTAAACTACAAGTTTCTAGAGCTTTGATCTGGGCTACGGGGAATGTGAGCGAAGTTAGCAGTGAGACTGCCAGAGCGCAGGACTCCTGCAGAATCGAACGGAATGAGAACACACGGGAACTGTTCAGACGCTTTTTAAATCTTAATGCAACACTAATTTATGATCATAAGCAAATTAACCAATAAACATAGGGCACTAGCATTCTGCTAGATATTTTAAATGCATCATTTCACCTACAGAAAATTCTACCAGCAAAGTGTTCTCTTCCTTATATTACAAGTAAAGTGTCTGTAGAAAGCTTAAATTGGCCCAAAAGCAAAAGAAACGGAGACTGTAACACATAAAAGATACATTGACCTATTTCCTCAGAAACCAAAGGAATCCTGATCTGGCTAGTGTCCGGGCCTTCATTAACATTTCCTGCCCAGCATTCTTTTTTTCTCTTTGTAATTAACAGCTCTTTATCTTCCACAGGGCTCTAGAAAGAATTACTATATTTCAGTATGTTTTAGAACATATATTTACTACATTTCAAGCAGTTTTAGAAGTACATAGTTCATGTAAACCAGCCAACCACACCCCTTCCTTTAAAACCACGTGGAGAGTATGATGGTACTCTTCAATGGCACTATTTGCAGCTCCTCGTCTGCTATTGTAGAGAGTAACCACACAAAGTGGAAGGAAGACGGAGGGACACAGAGAGAATCGAATGCTCAGTCCTTAGAGTAGTGGTAATTCTCCCTCAAGCATCGCCGAGGTAGCACCTGCCAGCATTAGTAAAATGTTCCTTGGATTCACATCTTCATGCTAGGATTTGGTCTGGCTTGGACTTGTACAAGTTTGTGCATGTTGTCTCAGCCACTGTGAGTTCAAGCATGCACCTGTCCTGCTGTATACAGAAGACATTATTTCACATATATATATATATATAATTTCATAGTATAAAGATGAGTTTTAAAGAAGTGATATATATGATTCATAGATGATATATAATATATGGAGATATATATATATATATATATATATCATGTCTTTAAAACTCATCTTTATACTATGATTCAACTTGCCGTTTCCTCATTCTCTAGACATCAGCAACCCAGCCACAATTACCACATGGATAATGATTAAAAGCAACTATGCAGCTCTTGACGTTAGGGTTTATATTCCTCCCCACCTACACTTATCTTGCCAACAAGTACACCGGTGTCCTTCTCCAATCTGTCCTTTGTGATGCCTTTAGGATTTTAGAGATTGGTTTAGAAGGCAAGGCACCAATCTTCTTCTCCTCTCTTCAACTTTGACCCAGAGGCAGTCACCCATAATAATGCACATGAACATCTCACCTCAGCAGCTAAAGAAGAGGATATCAAAGTCCCTCTATGCCATGCATTCTTTACATTTACAATCCTATCCAAGGTCATCATAGCCACCTGAAGGAATTAAAAAGTCATCTTCAAACTCCCCATTTTCCACTCCCCACAAATATGAACCAAGATAGGAATATTTGAGATGTTCTAACCTTCTCCCTTTCCAAATATACTCTGATTAGGTTTTTAATAAGCCTATGAGGATAGGTTACAGAAGTTAGGAAATATTTTCTGTCTGGATAAAACTATCTCCCAAGTTGTTGGACTATTGAAAAAAATCATAATTTATGTGTTGGCAACTGAATGTTTTTGCTTCTTTTTTTTTTCTTTTTGCAGTCATCTTACAATATTTCACACTCATGGAGGGAAATGGATGCACTAGGATGGACAGAGAGTTCACATGCAAGAAAAATAGGAACAGCACCACAGTAAACAATCCACTAGCAGGTGGATGGAAACTAGGTCAAGAATCAGACACGCCCTGTCTGGCTGCTCCACTAAACCACAGAGCACTTGGCACCGATTTTTTTTATGTATCTGAGTCCTCAGTTTGAAACTTGAACATTTTCTGAATGCTGTGAGCTGCAGGAGATCATTCTTTCCATCATGTTCAATTTGAGGACGTTTCTTGCTTTCCCAGGTTCTGGTTTTTAGTGAGTGGTGACTAACACAATATTACCAATATGAGTCACTTTCTGCCCATATTTCTCCTTTCACAACCTGTTGAAATTTTTCTTTAACTCTTAAGTTTCCTATCATTTTAGCATCAAAGGAACTTTCCTTCCTGGCAAGGCAAGCTTACCTGATGTAATCTAGTATTTTAATTATTTTAACTTACTAAAATTTTAGTCATTTTTCATTCAATTATACAAAGTAATTACTCTTTTGAATATTGAAAGACTAATTTGATGTTTTATTACACAGTCACCTTTCTCTAATGTTGTATTTGTTCCTTGGTACTCTACAATTTTAAAAATTAGTGACATTCATTTTGTAGTGAAATGGACATGTATATACATGTATAACTTATAACAAATGTTCTTTTGAAAACTACTTTGAAAAGTAATGGATCCAGTTTGATTGAGATATAAAACAATAAGATATAAAACAATAAAAGATATAAAACAATAAACTTAACCCTGGGTTTCACATGGACTAGGTGACCTTGAAAATGCCCAACTATGGGAAATATTTGTAAAGAGTTGATAGAAAAAAATACATATATTTTACCGATGATATAGGCACTTTCTTACCAAGTCAAACTTTTAAGATTATAAATAAAATATAGGTTGAATTGATCTCATTTTAAATGATTATAAAAACTTGAAGATCTGCCATTTTAATTACATTTTCAAATATCAATATATATTCATAATTTCATAAAACACTGATAACTGTGGCTCTCATAGTTCCAAATGCAAATGCGACAGTGTTGTAAAGGAGATTACATTAGATATCTCAGGTCTACTTCCTTTGTCTTCTGCCATGCAAAGGAAACCCATCCTTACCTTACTTGTGTGGGTTTGATGGGTGGGCTGAGTATGTGGGGAAAGAAGAAGAAAGCATCCCTTTGAGTATGGTCCTGAGAGATCCTTGCAATTTGGACAGGCCTTCTTACATCAGTGACACATCAGTGACACATCAACTATTCTTTTTTTTTCCTGTTTCTTGGTTCTGATGCCATGAGTACAAAACAGACCCACACTGAGGCACAGTGGCTCTCAGGGATAAAAACCTCAATCTGCGTTATTGTAGCCCACGGAGGTTTGGGTGCTCGAGGTTCACAGCATCACTGTATCAATAGCTAATAAGAAATGAATATAGAGAAAGTGCTTACTACTAAAGTAAGAATCTGACATGTCTCTCTGCGGCTTTAGCGTAAATGGGCAAGTGGCACTGAAATGCACTACAGAGTAGGAGGCGAGGTGGTAACTAACTTAATATAATGGCAGCCTTCTTTTCTTCTCCACATCTCTCCTTTATCAACCTGTTGGAAATTTCTTTTAAGATTTCTATCATTCTAGCTTCAAGGAGATTTCTCTCCCCTCCTGGTAAGATAATTTTATGCATTGCAATACATTATTTTAATGCACTTACTAAAGTCTTAAAGCAATTTCTTCTCTGGCAGTATTCTGAAAATAGACACTCTGAGTCAAAAGCATGTTAACTATTTTTTATCTTAGTCTTGTTGCTCCCAAAGCAACGGCATTGATTAGCATGTGGCCAACTCCTATTGGACCTTTCCCCAGGTCAATAATTGCAGTAGGAAGTCACCCAAAAACAAAACATATCCTCTATTCCTTTCCCTCACATACTAGAAAAATCCTTTGTGCGAGGCAAAATGTTTTGTAAAATTGCTACCTCTGGTAATACTGAAGGCAAAAGGGATACATAGTTATTCTATACCTTTGAGCAAGACTTTGAGATTGAATATTATGAGCAAGGAAGGGTTGTTTGATATGAGCACAGTTAATTAATACTACATGATATACATGATATGAGTTTAAGAAACAATTGCCAATCTATCCAAGAGGGTAACAGGGAAAGAGAAAATGAACTTATCACTGGATGTTTAAAGCAAAACAGCAACTGATTCTTAAATTCTGTCTCCACACTCTTGTGAGTTTGGCCTATATTATGTTAATTTGGGCTCCCAAAATTACACAAGAATTTGCACATCCGCACTTAAGACACTGAGGGAACCCAATTAGTTTTGATTGATAAAATTGCTGTCAGCTAATGGCTGGGCAGGGAGATAGGGGTGGGACTTATAGGATTCCCAAGTAAAGGACCAAGAAAAGAGGAAGGAAGAGGGAAATCAGACATGACGGGAGGAGAAGAGAGATACCAGCCTGAGAGGACCAGGACAGAGAACATAGCTACCATGTACAAGGCTGGCTGGGATATCGCAGCCCAATAGGTTTGCATGTCTGGGTCTAGAGCAGCAAAGCTAGATTATGGATATTAGTAGGTAATAACTCAGGAGTATAGGAGGGGGTGGATTAGTCATGTGGAGGTTAGGAAGTAGCCCAGCCATTGAACTGTTTTAGACATATCAAAATATAAAGACTGAGTGTGTGTCTTTCATTCAGCATATTGGGGTAGGTAGTTGCTATGATTGATTTAATAGATTAATTGAATTAGAGTTATAACATGCAATTGTCATACTGAGAAAGCACCAAGGAGATAGGCCCAGTTAAGGAAATACCAGTACCCCCATGTGCTAGAATTCTTGGCTGTTGCCAGATATCCTTAGGAAGTTTTTAGAACTTTGAAAGGAAGAAAATAAAAAAGTTTTAATAAAAATATTTTAGGTACTGCTATTTTCAATGAAAGGATTCTATGACAATAGATTAGGATCAGTCTGTAGACTTTTAATAAACACAAACTATGTCATAGTCTACCTATGTACCTGACAAGGAAGCAAACAGTATGAAATGCATTTTAAAACATGTTTAACACACAACGGCATTGCTGGAGTTTCTGTTAAAACAATGACTGGCTCCCCACTTTCTAAGACCAGGAATCAGATGGATAATGTCACTCAGCATCCATTTATAGAAGTTTCTTCAGTGCCTCCCTCAGATGCTATGAAAGTGGCTCATAGAACAAGGAGACCTGTGGAAGATAAAAGTCTTATAAAGAACTGGAGAGCTAGTATTGACCCAAACTGGAGTCTACTCAGACTATTTCCCATGCCCGGTATAAAGAGCCTCAAACTATCTTCCCAGTGGGATTTCAGAGCTCCTATGAATCAATGACCATTGAGAGATTCCCATTGTCTCCAATTTTGAATAGGGATGATGACTGTTGTCTAGGTTCCTGGCTTACCACTGTGCATCAGAAATGTGGGAGAAAATGTTTGCTTTCCAGTTTATCGATTTCCAGATCAATAAATCCAACCTTCACATGCAGACTTTCACAAGGTGAGCAGCTCAATAGTATTTATTGCTTACAGGGATGAATATTTTGTTATGAAAAGCTTATCATACACAATTTGATCATTCAATACATTTGTTCCACAAACATGTATTGGTATAATAGTAGGCCTAGTAGTCATGTAGGTATTTGAAATGGAACAGTCAACAAGAAGGACCAGGATGCTGATCGTGTACATTATACATTAAAAGCAAATTGGAGAATTAAAACTATTTTTCTTTTCATCCCAAGTCTTTTTCCAATACCTGCTTGTTGTGTACATTGTCACTTGGATATAATCTCTAGCAGTATCCTTAATAGAGAGAATCTGATTTAAAGGTGTGTTAAATACATTCTCTCTGAAGCTTGACACTTCCAAAACAACGTCACTGATACAGATAAAGGAGATTCTTTCTGGCCCTTTCCCAAGGTACCATTGCACTAGGAAGTTCAACGACCAAAGTCACCCTTTACAGCCTTACCTCATTCATTACCAGGATCCCCTATGCAGCTCAGCATCACTAGGTTAACTTCCTTAGTTTATAACTTCACGCTCTTTTCCTTTGTTCAATAATTCATATTCTACTCAGAACCTTGGCGTTTTAAATCCTGTGGCAAGAATGTTTCTGCTTATTTGAATTCTCAATTTCTTTTTAGAGTCATCACCCTCCATATAGCCATCAAATTCTTTTATCTAAAAAAAAGTTGACCACATCAGACACCTCTGACTGAACTCAAGTAGTCTCTTTTCCTCTTTACTAGATAGAGTTATGTTCCTTAAATATTATGAGAGCTCTTTGAGAAATGGGTCTTGGTTTCATTTTTAGGGTCATGTTATCTTTGCTCTCAAAATTTACACTTATCAATATTAAATTACTGAGAACCAACATCACTTGTTTGATGAATCTCAAATTATCCAACACTAATGGATGTATTCATGCACTGTGACCACAGGAGCCTGAACAAACCAAATTAGCTTCTCAGGTATTTCAACAAGGCACCTAAACAAGGAACTGCTAGTTAGCAAAGGTACCTCTGTGTTACATTCTTTTCTCTGTCCCCAGCATCTCATAGATTACCATTCCCTGATAAAAACTATTTCACTGAATTTGTCTTTTCACTGAACAAAACTGAAATACCACTAAGGGTTATGAACTCCAGCCTACAGAATTGTTCATTGCTTAAAAGTAACAATAGTAATGAGAGGCGAGAGATTACCTTTATTACCTCAAATGCTACTAAAAGAAAATATGAAAAGAAATAATAAATTCCAGAACTCCAAAATTTTCAGAAATATCCTGAACTAAAACTGGGGTGTACTGAGGCATGTGTGTCAATTATGGAACCACTGGAAGAGTAACAAAATTTATAGAATTTAATAAAACATCATCTCATTTTGTTTCAGTTTTCTTTATTGAGTGAAGTCGTTTTTCTTTCAAACTCAGGCTACTGATAAGAAGGGCTAGATTCTCCTCTGTTCTGGGCATCTGAGACAAATGGGATATGTAAGTAGAATCATGTTTAACAGTTTCCTATACCCCATATGCAAATTTCCCTTTGAGTAATCAAAACTCTTTACAGACATTTTCAACTACACTCTAAAGGAGAGAGAAAGGGATTGGTGTCTGATTCACTAAGTTTTTCAGATCTATACCTCTGAAGTTCTATGTTAGTTTCCCCTTTGTTTGCCATGCTTAAGGCAGAAAAAAAATATGTCCATCTCTATAAGATTTTCATTAAAATTACTTAGAGGTGCAGTGGAAAATAGTGGAAACTGAACAATAAAAATATGTTACCATTTCTGCTACAGTGTTGTCCACTTGAATATGATTTTACTCTGGAATCTATTGGGTTCACGGTATTATTTCCAAACAATGAACCAATAAACACCTGGAGAATTATTTAACTGTCTCCAACTCAGTTTCTCAATAGGCAAAATAAACACCCTAAGTCCAGTCAACTAAATAGTGGCCCTGAGAAACAAAGACTTAATCAGTGCTAATGTATAGCTAAGTGGGAACACTCTAATAAAATAAATAAAATAAAATAAATAATACTGCCATTTATTCAAGTCCAGCTTAAAGGTAAAAATTTAGATACCCTACTTAGGTGACATCATCATCACTCTAAACTCCAGGCTCTAAATTAAGGCACTTCTACAAGAAGATGGATGGAAGACACAAACAGTTAACTATTTTAAAAAAGAGATGATCTAGCAAATACTCCCTGAGCCAGTTAAATTTTAATTGCTTGTACATGGATGATTCTATAGTGCTTTGCTCAGACTAATACTTAATAAATACTTGTGGAATTGAATGAACCGAACCAAAAGACATATTTCCTGCTAATAGATTTAGCAGAGTGACAGTTACTACTTCAATCATGCAGGGATAAAGTATGATGTATTGAAATATTAGCTCATATGGACTTGATAAAGCAAGTTCAGAATAAAGTATTCTATCTCATCATCACCCATTTTGGATGAGTTGTGTTCAATCAAACACCATGAGCATTAATAATCATTCTTGCAATTTACTTCAAAGCTGATAATTTTAAAACTTTTAATTTATCATACTGCTTTTTTTCCGATTCTATCTTTTTAAAATCCTCCATTCTTAGAAGCCCAAGATCAAGGCTTATTTGCAAAGTCAAAACTACACTGATCTTTATTTTAAATTCTACTCAGCCATTGGTTCTGCAAATCAGAAACTATGCTTTATGTTTTATTATTTAGAACTTCATTTCTTGCATATTTTATAAATGTCGTTGTGTTCATTGTTTTTGGGTTTATCTGGTCCTGGAACCTGTATGTCACACAAATTCAGACCCTGTATCTTATTCCTCCTTTGCATTCCAGGAAGAATTTTTCAACAAATATTTGCTGAATATCTACTATATTCAAATCACTGAGCTCTGTGCTTTTGGGACATAAATATGTGTCACCTGCAATCCTCCTCTTCCAGTATTTTAAATGCATAATTGATAAGTGGCCTGAAGCCTATCATATAATTATACAAATTTCTTCAATTTAAAGTATTTTAATATTTGTAGTTAACTTTTCCCACCACCACTTTGTTGTTTTCGTGTTATTTTAAAAACAGAACGTCTAACTAGAAAGGGTGAATTTCAACTAGTAATGAATTTCTTAAATATCAGAAATCCTTTCATGTGTGATGACCTTGATTCTACAGTTCCGTTACGCTTAGTTTTTCACTAACATCATACACATGTTCTTCAGAACAGCTGGTCTCATATAAGACTTTCATATTTTCCATCATCTGCTTCTCACACATCATCTATTCAATTCATTACTTTCAAGTTCACAATCTCACTGCTTAAGAAGAGCTTCATCTTCCTGTCCCAATTTGGACTCCCATGCCTTTTGGGGGGTAATTTTGGAAGAGTCAGCAGCTGCCTCTAAGGAAGCAAGACTTCATAAATTCCACAATTGTCATCATAAATGCTACTCACTCTAAAAGCTAATTCAGGCAACAGTCAGAGGATACCTTGGAAATTTTACCTCTGTAAATTTATTATGATGTAAACAATAGTACTCCTAAGCCATTACCGTACAGAAAGTGCTGGATCAATTCTATTTGCTAATGTTAATCTACTACATCTCATTAAAATTTGACACAAGAATGCCTTCTTTAATATTTCTAATATAAAATATTTTAAAACATACATATACTAGAATAAGTACCATGCCTGATTGTCAATATGCACTGACCAAAGATTGTAGCTGGAGTAAGAATTTCACTTTCCCCTCTGTGCTTGCCAATTTTCTGACTCTATGCAAAGCAAAAATAAAATTACATACAAAAAAATCTTTCTTTAAAAACACATAGGTCTATAGACTACAAAGCCTACATACATATGTAAATCATTGCTAAATTTCATGTCACAATCATGCTAAACCACTCAACGGTACAGCATGAAGATCACTGATGAGTGGGACCGGTACAAAATCAAGATGCACTTTTTAAAAGATGAACACTTAACACACGGTACAATGGGATGCTTTTACTTGCAGGGCCTTCTTCCTATACATAGCAAACACTCACTGCCTATAGATTCCCAGATGCTGTGATCTTTTGTTTGTTTATTCTATTGTTGGCAGCAATCATGATTACTAGATATCTCCACCCCTTATCATTGTTTACTGTGGATAATATCAAACCGTCAACTCTAAAAACATGTACACACCACTAGCGTTTTATGGACAAAGTGGGTTGTATTTTTATATTTAGGATTATATATGTGGGCAAATGAGTACACATGGGCATGTAACAACCATTAAAGGAAAAAGTCATTAAATTCAATTGGCAGAAATGAAGATAATATTCATTGGATGCTTTGGAAGGAGAACTGATGCAATTATAATACATACATATGGGTTTTTTTCAAGCATAGAAGTCTCTTTGTGTATGTTTGCAGTTAAGGATGAAAAAAGGAGACAGCCGAGCTCCCTAGAACAGTACATCACATAAGACAAGGCTTCTCTGTGGAGTTTACTGCATTATCTGGAAACAGCTTCCTAGTGATCTTATTAAACACTTTGCCCCAGCTGAGCAGAGTAACGAAGACAGTGTTCTAGGAAAGACAATTTCTTGTTCAGACTCCTGCCAAATGAGTGCCCATAGCGACATGAATTTCCTCAACTGCTCAGACATGATAGCCTGCCTGTAATCCTATAACTGCCTGATTTTTCGGCACCATTACAAAGTTCAAGAGAACACACTTTGCACCCAGCAGGCTTTGCTTCATATAGAAAAGTCGTCTCCTTTCATTTTCAGCAATCCCCTAAAACTATCACAACAGAGTCTTTACAATTAAAACTGAAGTGTAAAAAAGGCCTGTGCTGTCTCAGCTCAGAAAACCGCTAATCACTTAACATGAAGCTCTCCTTTCACTGGACTTTCCTAAATACAGTGCATAATGATTGTTAATGTCTCTGAAAATTCGCTAGATAAAATGGCATCTCATTGTGGTTTTCACTTTATGTCTCAAATGACAGCGAGATCAATGCTTTTTCACCTATTCTTTGGCCATTTACATCTCTCCTTTGTAAAATATCAGTTAAAGCTCTTCGCTCATATTTCTATGGAGATATTCACCTTTTCATACCTATTTCTGAAAGCCATTAGAATACACATTAACTCTTTGTTGGTTAAGTGTAATTTGAGCTTCCCAAAAGTATAATAAACCATCTGATCATTCCTGTCACATTTTAGCAGAGCAAATCCTCATCAGTTTTTCGAAAAACCTACAGAAATATTTCTGTTTGATTTTTTTAATTTCATATTTACTTCTTTTAATATTGCTTTTAAAAAGTTGGTGTTTTTACTTAGTTTTCTTTTTTCTGGGTAATTAATACAGGCATGAGGCAGATTTCTGATTTAGTAGATGGCGTTTTTTTTTTTTATATTAACTTGAGTATTTTTTATATACATTTCGAGTGTTATTCCCTTTCCCAGTTTCCGGGCAAACATCCCCTTTCCCCTCCCCTTCTTTATGGGTCTTCCCCTCCCCATCCTCCCCCCCTTGCCTCCCTCCCCCGGACAATCTAGTTCACTGGGGGTTCAGTCTTAGCAGGACCCAGGGCTTCCCCTTCCACTGGTGCTCTTTTAAATGGTTCTCAATAATGTTCTTGTCCTCTTAATTAAGGTATAATTGGTAAGAAAAATTTCAGATTTCAACATTTTACTTTTTATTCCTCCCTTTTCTAGTCATTACCATTATGTTTATTTTAGGATGCAAATGTCAATCATGTGGCCAGTACTCACACATGACTGACACATCCGATGCATTCGCGAGGTGATCTTTTCGGAGATTTGTGCTCTGGAGATAGAAAGCTGCAAATACCTGGAGTTCCTTCATTCCAGCAGTAACTGCGTGTAGGCTTTGCTTTAAGTCATAGCAAGTGCCTCTGGCAGTACTGTTGGGCCAGTTAGACCCCTTAGCATTTGGCTTCTCTTCAAGCCCCTGGAATTCCTATGCACACAGATTCCCATTCTCATACCCATAGCCGGTTAACATGTAATAACACACACACACACACACACACACACCACATACACACACACACCACATACACACACACACACACACACACACACACACACAACTGACAAATGTTAGTATTCACATATTACAAAACAAAGATAAAGGAAAGGCAAAATGTATTCCTCTGTTCCTTTTCCCCAACAATGTATTATTTTTATTCACTTTACATCCCAATTAAAGAACCCCTCCTCCCAGTCTTGCCCTTACAAGCCCCTCCCACCATTACCCGCCCACTTCTCCTTATTCTTAAGAAAAATGAAAATGTTGGTATGTGCTGGTTTATTATTGTGTTAGTCAACCAAGGGCCAGAGTGCCGCCTGATATAACAGGTTACTGATTATTTTCACAGGCTATAAACTAATGTCAGTCGGGCCGTCTTGAGGATGCTGGCTGCTATCAGTGTCAGCAACAGATGCTTCGTTAGAACTTGCTTAAAGGATGCCAAACCTGCAGCAGCAGAAATATGCTCTTCCCAAGCCTCGCACAGCACAGCATCATTCCACATGAATCTGGGCTCCTTCTGAAAAGGCATGACAACTCAGACTCATGCCTGGCAGCAGTATTTTGACTGAGGAAAGGATTCACACCTATGAGTGTGTCTGGAGAATGCAGGAAAGCATAAAGAGAAGCTTCTGAAGGTATCACCAGACCATATCCAAGAACCTGGTGCTATTTAGATGTCTGACTGGGTCTGTATAAACTCCACATTCTAACAGAAGTTGCAGCCCAAAAATTCAATAGAAATGGTTTCTGTATGAAATTCCACACACAGGATCCTGCGTTGACCTGAGGCTGAGGCACTATTTGGAGAGTTTGTTGAAACTTGTAGAGCTGGTGTCTAGCTGGAGGGATTAGATCACTGTTCTTGGAGCTGTGTCTTAACCTGGCCCCTGTGTGTATTCTTCTCAATCTCTGTTCCCTGTCCAAGAAGAGATGAACTTTTGTTCAGGTTTCCGCTCCACGATGAGCTGATAAACACTCAGAACCAAGCAACTGCGGACTGCGTGAACTCTTAGAAGCCAGCAGCCATAAAACGTTGTATCTGCCTTATTTCTGTCCCAGCTCTGCAAAAGCAAGTACTACAGGATTTGGGATTTTAGGTTGCTCGCCAAATTGCAATTATGCTAGAGTTTGAACAAAGTAACACTAGAAATCATTCGACTCCAGGAGTTTCTGAAGCCTCCTTCATTTCATTGATTACAGCTTATCTCCAGCTGTCTGACCAAAAGGCAAATCCTTTTGAAACTTCTCTTTCTCATTCATAAATTTCACTTGCTTCTCTGCTCAAAATACATTCAGATGCTAATCATCTTCCTTTTTTTCACTGTTTCTGCTTGCCCAAGACACAGACATCTCTCACATAAAGCAAACGACGGCACACTGCTCTGCAGCTACTGTCCTGGCCTCTCAAAAGTCTTGTTTTTTTTTTTTTCAGGACTGCTAGATTAACAGAATTAAAAACTAACTGGACTACATTTTGTTCACAATTCTCCTATGATCTCCCTCCTCAGTCTCAGAAGCAAAATTTTCAATTAACTAGAAAGCTTGATATAATTGTCGCCTATGAACTCAGAGCTTGCCTTCTTCACTCTCTCTGCTTCTCCGTTCCTACTACACTACCCTCTCGGTATTAATAAAACACGCTCAGGGTGAACTGACCTCAGCTTATTGCATACTCTCTTTGCTCTGCTTGGAATATTTTACCTCCAAGTAATCTTCTTCACTTCCCTCAGGTTTTATTCAAACACCATTTCCTCTCAAGTTGTCCCTGTCACCTACTCAGGGTTCGAATCCCCAGTATCTGCCTTACTCACTGAGCATCTGCGATGCTCACACTCTTGATGTCCGTTTAGCCTCCTATGCATCTCTATGCACAGCTTAAGATCCATGAGGACAATGAGCTTCCTCTGTCTAGTCCTCTACTGAGAATTATTAAAGAATGGTCACAGTCAGCTCATAAAATTGATTGAAAGTATAAAAATCTTGGCATCGATAGTGCTCAGCATTGTGGTATAAAAAAAAAATGGGGTCAAAAGTCCAATTCTTACAAAAGACCCAATCCATTCGAGTTCATTAATAATGAAACCTGGGATTTGGGAAGATCCACAGAAGAGAAAACTAAAAAGCCAAAGAGATTCAGTAAACTCCTTTACAACTTTTCTTTAAAATGTGTAAAAAGGCTGTGTGATTGTTTGTAAGATCATTATGGAGGAACTACAGTAAACACAAAGTTTCCCAATTATCCGAGATGTTTATATGAGTGAAGAATCCTTGAAGCTATAGAAAACAAATAAAGGTAAAAAGGAAGCCCTATTGTTTTATAGAGTGGATAATAAATACAGGAGTGAGTAGGGAAGAGCTGTGAAAAGGAAACTTAAGAGAGAAATTTGAAAAATACATAGAGAAATTAATCTATAGGAAATAATAAAGAGAAGTCAGCCTTTATTTCATAAGTCAAGAGATCCATGTAAGGAAGGACCTCCACCAAGTCATTCTGTCTCTTTGCTGATGACCCTGGAAGGAAGGAAAATTAGGACACACCTTTGATCTGAATCATGTAGTAATTTTCTTATGTTCTTCGGTCTAAATCTCTCACTCCATCTGGTTCAGCTGCACTTATCTAGATCCCATTTCAGTTTCTTAAATAATAAAAGTATTTTACTAGGGAAATAAAAATAGCAAATGCTGATCACTGGTTATGGCTTGTGAAAGAACACATTGCTTGCAACTATAGATATATATTGAGTCCTGATGAGTTGGATTTTATGATTGCTCGCAAAACTAAATTAATCTTCTACTTATATGGCACAGTAGAGGAAATCAATGTAAGGGATGATATACCTTGTAATCAAGTGATGCAGATAAATTAGATAATCAACATAAAATCAATGTGCGAGTAAAAATGAAATATAAGACCATAACCAGAAGTCTAAATATGAAAGCTGATAGAAATTATTTTATTATTTTCTTCTTAAAATATGGTTATGAGCAGAATTATCTAGAGAAATTTTTATACTGCGAATTTCTAAAATTCCAATTCAGAGATGGAAGTGGGATCTACAGACATCATTATTGCTCTCACACAACATTTAAAAATTGGTAGGTGAGGTGCAGTGCTAATTAATGATTCTGATATTCAAGTATGTGATCAACTATTGAGAATAAAATGAGCCTGACATAGAAAAATTGAACATAATTTGGAATGCTTATGTAATTCTCTAGAAATCACAGTGATCTTACTCATCATAATAATAGAAATTCAAGGAGGTTAAAACTAATATAAATTTATACTATAGGGATGTAATGTGGGTAGAAACCTTTTGAACCCTGTAAGACACTGGATAGCATACCTCAACATACCCACAAGTACAGCCATTTATGACATTTGCAAAACTGATGGAACAAAGCAAGAATGACTTTCAAACACACACGACAAAAGGAGTTTAAGTTATTCAAATCATTTATCAAATCAGTAACATTTGAACAAAGATTCTCAGAATTAAAAAACAGTGCTCACTCTTCAACTCCACCCAAGAGAAGGTTAGAGTTCTGTCTGAATTCTCCATTTACAGAAGAAGCTGCTTCTGTTTAAAGCAGGGCACCTCCAAGAATAAAACTACCAATCTCAGACATTCCACATTAACCAGCTTCAAACACACACCTCTAGTTTTCAGCAAGGATATAAAAATAATAGCAATTCTGCTTGCAGAAAATAATACTTTCTCCTGCAGCTGAAAGTGTTAATCTTGCAGCCTGCACAAAGGTCTGGCTGCCTTGGAATCACATCCATTTGGAAGCTCCAATATCAGTGCAATCAAACTAATTCTTTTATTTTTTAACTGATCAAAGTACACCCATATACTAAAAATCTAGAATGTAAACAACACTTGGGTTATGAAGAAGACTCAATGGATAATGTTATTGCCAGGGAAACATGAAGACCTGAGTTCAAACATGCATAGCCTATGTAAATTCAGATACAATACCATGCCTCCACGGTCACTATGCTTTTATTGCAAGATGAGAAATAGATGCACAAAAAGAAAAAAACCCAGAAGCTTGTGAACTAACTAACCTGACATTCAAAGCAGTGAACAATAAAAGAAGCCTTTCTAAAGCAAAAAAGAAAGTAAGAACCAGCATTCAAGTTTGTCCTCTGACCTCCACAGACATAAAATGCATGCCCATATTCGTACCATATCATAATCTTGCACATCATAAATCATACATATACACCACATGCATACAAACTAAAATTCCAGAATTTACAAATGTAACTAAATCTCTTATATATCTCCTTGATCTTGTCCCACACTCAGCATTTTTACATCTTATAATAGCAACCACAAACTTGGTCATATTCATATTTTATCTGTGTACTAATAGGCTCATAATGGTTTTGTGAATTCCATGCATGTATCTGCCTATCTGTTTTTCTCTCTCTCTCTCTCTCTCTCTCTCTCTCTCTCTCTCTCTCTCTTTCTCATTTCTCTCTCTCTCTCTCTCTCTCTCTCTCTCTCTCTCTGTGTGTGTGTGTGTGTGTGTGTATGCAAGTACACAAACTAATTACTTTTGCACTTGACATACTTGTGAGATTCATCCAGGTAAGTATCTGGAACACTAAATTACATCAAGATTTAAGTATTTTATAAGCTTCTAATTCTGTTGTTGAACTTTTATATTCTATGATATGGTTAAAGTAAACATTAACTATTGTGGTTGTATCTCATTTTTTAAAACATGCATAAAACTTACATCATTTTTAATTTTATAACAAACAAATTTCTCATGATCTAAAGCTATCATAAACTACAAAATACTTCTTATAATTTGTAAGATTTTTAGTATATTTTTCAAAATCTTAGTCAAAGATCTTTAGTAATTTTACTTTTTTTACTAAGTTTTTAGAAATTGATCTTCAGAGAGAAAATTGTTGAACTTTACATACTGATGAAACTTTCTTAACACAGTCAGTGACCAGGAACTAAGATGACATGATGACTATGTCACATATTTTACTCCTCAAGTTAGGGGCAGCTTTTCACTCAGAACAATGATTCCCAAATAAAGAAAGTCAGTGTCCTATGCCACCACTCAAGAAATAGTTTAAATAAACAGTTGAGAACATAGCAAACAAGTTTTCTAAGTCTTTTCTCCACTACCAAACTTAGTTCAGTAAGAACAATTATTGAAACACAGAGACCTCTCTCAGAAATAAGGAGCAAGGATGTTTCCAGAATTTGCTTCACATACTGCATAGACAGTCTAAGTTGGCAAGCGTCACGAGAAGACAATAGGAGAGAATCATCAGTATAAAAGTTTTGGTGAAAGGGCTACATTTCTAAGCCACTGTCTGCCTAAAACTTAAAGCTAACTGCATCCAGTCAGAGAGATGGTGAGCCTATGGGCAAGGCAAGACCTATCACACCAGGCAAATCTCCACAACAAAGGAGACAAAGACTCCTAATTACAACTCTACTTTTATATAAGACCAGTAGAAACTTCTACTTACCAAACATATGGGTGACAGGAAGCAACAGGAAATTGATTGATCTAATAACAAAACAACACAGATAAAGGACAGAAACTGAAAAAAAAAATCTGCTTGGAGTTGAAAGACCCCCGAAGTGGGGAGACCCTCACTCAAGTCTCAGGATGATGCGACCCCCCAAGAATTCACGAGAGACTGATCTTGATGCAATCAATAAGAGGTTTATTGATAGGGATGACAGAAACCAGTGCACTGGGGTCGACTCGTATCCCCCACAGGGGTAGAGGAGTTCGACCTCGAATGGTTGGGAGAAGGGGTATTTAAAGGAAAAACCATACCGAATCACAAGGAAGAACCTCCTGTTTCTCATGATCATTCTTTAAGATTTTAATCTAACTTTATGGTTAACCAGTTCCTGCTACTATGGTCAGCTGCTATTATGGTCAGCTGCTATTATGGTTAGCTAGTTTCTGGAACAAAGTGGCTGAACCAGCCGGTGCAATTACTCTTTCTGTGATCAGCTAGTTTCTGGAACAGGCAATTCTAGGGCCCTCTTTTGGCTTCAACTTTTGTCTAGGGGGAAATTTTAAACTTTTTCCTTTCAGGAGTAAGTCCAAAAACACCTAAATGAAAACAACGAATAAGCCTCAACCCATGACTAACGAAAAAGTAATATTTGTTCAAGAGATGATAGAAGGTAAAAAGAAAATGATGAAATGCAGTTAAAAAAAACCAAACAAATCAAAAAAAACATAATAAGTATTTTCCAACAATAAAGATAAAGTTCTTCAAATTAAAATCATCCAAGAAATAGAAATAAGTCTTAAAGATAAACATTCAGAAGTCAAAATACAAATGATTTTAACATTTATATTGTATGAAAATAAGATCAATGAAAAAGACATCAAAATTTTAACCAATAGCTCTCAATTGTACAAAATTTATGAAAATATACATGAATTTATTATCAATATATTAAAAATGGAATAAACTACAACAAAAGTAGCAGCTTAGAAGGATATATTATTTCCTTCAAATCATTTCATAAAAAGACATGAAATATATAAGAAACTGTGTGATTTTTAAAAAAAACTCTAAAAGATGCCTACACAGCTAGCCTAAAAAGATGTTGGCCCAAATTAGAACAGGAAGTGAGTGAGCTATAAGCAAAAATACCCTCAGGGCAAGGTAGGATACATTTCCTATGAAATATATTCCCACAAAATCTGAAATAAGAAACTTTAACTAATATCAACCTTGCTAAAAGTAAAGCATAGTTTTAATCAATAGAGGGAATGTAAGAAAAGATAATCTTACCTGAACTTTTGTTAGAAATGGCTTTGTAAGTTTTCATAGGAAGGAGAAAAGGAAAGCATGTAATCATGATATAGCACAAGTTTGTAGACTAGAGCTTCCATAATCATAAGATAAATAATAGGTTTTATGTTTTAGAATTAAGTTTTACTTGAAAAGAAAAAAATTCACAAGGTTCAATTTCAAAGCATAAAGGTAGAGCTATTTACCTTTACATAGAGCTCTCACTTACGGATTTTTGAAAGAGAATGTAATGGACAGGGTTATTAAAAGGAGGTAGAGAGCAACAGTAAAATTTCCCAGTACAGTATGTATAAGACTATGTTTGTTATCTAAGTGCAATTAGTAAATTGAATACTAAAGGAAATGCTCTAATACTTGCATTTGGAAAGGAGATCAAATTTGTGGGTTTAGCACTAGTAAAGCTAAACCTTCGTCTTCCATAGAACAGAATCAATAGCTAATCAAGTGTTGGTTATTCCTCAGCAAATGCACTTATTAGAAACATAAATATTAAAAACCTTTGGTTCATGTTCCACTGCTCTCTGACACAAAACCTGCCTGCAGAGAGCTGGTTCTCAAGGAGCGCTTTCCCTTCTAAAACCACAGCCCACAGGTGCGACTCTACTTTCTCTCTACTCTACTGACAGTTCAAGGAGAGACACCGACTGAAACCTAGGACAGAATCCTTCCTATTTCCATCTGCACCCAGAGTTAAGGCTATCCCACAGCTCTGAGACTCAAAACTTGCCCTGAGAGAGCTGGTATCCCAGGAGCACTTTCACTCTTAAAACTCACTCCTAGAAAACAGGATTACAAGCTCACAGGCCTACAGGAGGGACAAGCTCCAGTCAGAGACAGCAAGACCAACTAACATCAGAGATAACCAAATGGTGAGAGGCAAGCTCAAGAAACTAAGCAACAGAAATCAAGACTACTTGGCATCATCAGAACCCAGTTCTCCCACCAAAACAAATACTGGATATCCCAACACACCAGAAAAGCAAGACTTGGACTTAAAAATCACATCTCATGATGATGATAGAGGACTTTAAGAAGGACACAAATAATCCCTTAAAGAAATACAGGACAACACGAGTAAACAAATACAAGCCCTTAAGGAGGAAACACAAACATCCCTTAAAGAATTACAGGAAAACACAACCAAACAGGTGAAGAAATTGAACAAAACCATGCAGGATCTAAAAATGGAAATAGAAACAATAAAGAAACCACAAAGTGAGACAACCCTAGGGAAGGGATCAGGAGTCATAGACACAGCATTACCAACAGAATACAAGAGATTGAAGAGAGAATCTCAGGGGCAGAAGATTCCATAGAAAATATTGACACAATAGTCAAAGAAAATGCAAAAAAATCAAAAAGTTCCTAA
The DNA here is from genome assembly GCF_011064425.1 of Rattus rattus. Classification (NCBI taxonomy): domain Eukaryota; kingdom Metazoa; phylum Chordata; class Mammalia; order Rodentia; family Muridae; genus Rattus; species Rattus rattus. Next base: position 43,590,178 of record NC_046165.1, read on the forward strand.
CCCAAAACATCCAGGAAATCCAGGACACAATGAGAAGATCAAACCTAAGAATAATAGGTATAGAAAAGAACTCCTCCCTAATGAAGGAATAAGAGAAGACACTAAAGAAGTTGAAGGGGTTTGCAACCCAATAGGAAGAAAAACAATTATCAACCAACCAGACCCCACAAGAGCTCCCAGGGTCTAAACCACCAACCAAAGAGTATACACGGAGGGACCCATGGCTCTAGCTGCATATGTAATAGAGGATGGCATTGTCCAGCATCAACAGGAGGAAAAGCCCTTGGTCCTGTGAAGGCTCATTCCCCCAATGTAGGGGAATGCCAGGGTGCTGAGGTTGGAGTGAGTGGGTGGGAATGGGAGCGTCCTCATAGAAGTGGGAGAAGAGGGTATGGGAGAAGGGGGGCAAGGGATAACATTTGAAATGTAAATGCATAAAATACCCAAGAAAAATAAAATTAAAAAAAAATCATGGTTGGATTCTCTGTCATTTAGTTTTGTATATTATTTGAAAATAGATACTCCATTTTGTTCAATGATATTGGATTTTCCTTAATTGCTTTAAATAATTTTAAATGCAAAAGGCGATAAATATTACAGTAGAAAGATTAATATCTAATACAACTTGCATATATAATACAGCTCTGCCTTCTTTACTTCAAAACAAATAATGTTGAAACCACATAGGTTTGCCTTGGTTAAGAAAGGGTGTCAGTGAAGAAAAAGAGATACATTACAGTAGTAATTGGATGATGGTGTTGAAATTCTGCCCATTTCCATCCCTATTGTATATTCTAGGACTGGAGAAATAACCACAAAATAAGTCCAAGGACCTACTGTGAGTCAGACTTCAGCCAAAACTCCATTAATCACCTGAATTTCATGAGCACCAAATTTAGAGAGCCAAATGATTTTGGAGTCTCTCATATTCAGTGTCAATTGAGAACGAGTATTCACCAAACCTCAGGAAACTCTGCTTTGTTAATTTTTTCCTGTATGCAGTCACCCTTATATAAGGCTGTAGTTATCTATAGGAAAAGATGGGAGAATGGCTAAAAGTAAAATTTCTAATTTTTTTTTTAAATCAAGGTCCTTCCTAAGCCGAACTGGTTTTCTCTTCACCAGGAGGTTCTGGACCTGCACACTGGCTCAAATCTAGAAATTATTTCAGGACAAAACTCGTTTCCTTATTGCTATGATCCAACGTAGCCTTTCATTTGTTTAAAGGTTTCCTGTTTATGTAGCTCAAAAACAAGAATAACAACAACAACAGCAACAACAAAACGTAGTGGTCTTCTTATCTATTTCATTGCCGGAAACACTACGATTATATAGTCAGGACCTTGGTTCATATGAGTCATGCCATCACAAAAATCACTTTTCCTATGGTTCCCATCATGGTTCAGGACATGCTTTAGACATTGCTTTATCTATTCTACCCATTATAGGCATTGTTTTTCTGTGCTGCCCATTATGATAACTGTGCTCATCTTGCCTTTGGTAATTTAGTGCTGCCCCAGGGCTTAATAAACTCATCAAATTCATTGAATTAAGCAGCAGCATCTCCAACACTAAGGTCCAGTAAAAATAAAAAGAGCAATAGAAAAGCTTTAAATGTGATAGTGCCCTTTCTCACCATTTTGCATCTTATAATATTAGTGAAGGAGATATCCTCTGGTCCCTCCCAATATGGGTATTATTTTACTGCTCAATCTAGCACTACAATTTTCCCGAGACTTAAAATACATTTACCAATATTAAGCCAAGGGATATCAGGCATCCCCAGCTCTTTTTCAGTAGCCCATGTACTGACCATGTTTCAGCCCAAGTAGCTAACGAATTTTTGACACCATTTTTTAACTGTGGGAGCTTCTATATTAAATCTAGAATCTCTACTCTGTAAGCTCATATCAACAAACTCAGTCTGATTCACTTTTATGTTTCTTCACCATTACTCAACTCTACCAAACCACACTTAGAACCCATTTGACTGTTTATACAGATCTAGAGTCAGTGAACTTTTTCAATGAGCTCATACTCTTCATTTGTCAGTTTTCCCAGTGCTTTTAGAAGCAAACATCCAGGGCCCACATTTTTTTTTATTTTTCTGTTCCCTTCAAATAGTTCTAATCATGAACTCTCAGAGTTCTTCATGTTAGTATGGAAGTCTTCAGTAACTGTACATGTTAAAGAGCTAGTTCCAGACATTTAAAAATGTCATCCTTATGATTCTGCTTCTCTTTAAAGGAATAGAAAAGATAGAATAGTGTGTGTGTGTGTGTGTGTGTGTGTGTGTGTGTGTGTGTGTGTGTGTGATTTCTTAGCATGACTTACAAGCTCTGGTCTGGGTAGTTGAACAATGGCTGCTAATCATTAATCAAAAATTAATAACCTGGTAGTTTCAGTCTACAAGACTGAATATCTCAGCAGTTCCAGTATGGTGCTGGAGTACCAGAGGATTCCTAGAGAGCAGGTGGCCTTCAGTCTATGTTGAAATTCCAAAGAAGTGGGTTCTAACACCAGTGAAGGAATTTCTCGGGAAGAGAAAGGATAAACTTGCCAATGAGGGTGAGGGCAAGCAACCAAAAAAGCAGAGCGCCTTCCTTTCATGTTCTTTTATGTATGCTGCTACCAAAAGTTGTAGCCCGGATTCAGGATGACCCTGCCAACTCAAATGATCCAACCAGAAAAGCCCTACTAGGCTTTCCCAGCTAGGGTTTTACTTGATTAGTGAAGGTGACAATCTAGGTTACCCATTATAGATCATATCATAAATTTGTTAAGATGAACAAGTGATTTTATACTTTTCATAGTTAATGAAAGATTTACCATAATAAAGTATTATTAAACTATGTGCCTTTTAGGAGCATAAAAGTAAAAACAAGGGTTAGAAAGATAGCTTACTGAGTTGACTGTACTATTTGCTAAGTCCGATGGCCTAAGTTTAATCCCCAGGATCGACATGGTAGTAGGAGAGAACCAGCTCCTGCAAGTTTCCTCTGAGCTCCAGAATCTTTCCATGGCATACACTCACCACAGACAGACAGACAGACAGACAGGATAGATAGATAGATAGATAGATAGATAGATAGATAGATAGATAGATAGATAGATAGATGATAGATAAATAGATTGGTATACAGACAGATAGGTAGATGATAGATACTTGCAATTAAAGTCTTGAAATTAGATAAGCATAATACAATATCTAAAATAATGCTCACTATCAAATTAGGACCTTTCAAAACTCCAAATAAAATGCCATTTCTGAAGTAACCCAGGCTGACAACGCATACTGTTCTCAAAGGCAAATACATTCTATCTTATGAAATGTTACTTTAGAATAGCTTATATTAGCATAATTTCAATTTTTTAAAGATTTCAAACTATGTTACAATTACCGTAGTAGAGAACAAATACTAACATCCTGTTCTCTAATTTTATTTGCTACTCAAAAGAGAAAAATCATAACATTGTGTTTTAATGAAATTCATCCTTATAACATCTCTAGTCAAACTAAGAACCATTTATTAAAATGAAAATTATATTTTTAAGTATATTTTATTTTGTACATTAAACACACATGATGTAAAATTGCACACATATACTAAAATAGCATTGAGAATTGGACAAATTAATATGGTCATAATCTCAAAGTTATCCATCTTCCTCACCTGCAGCCTACTTAGCATAAATCCTGAATATGCTCATTAAGTCACTACTTATAACAATTTTCTCTATAATAGTCCCTGACTTTCCATATTCCTTGAATAATATATACCTTATTAATACCACTTTAATAGCTATAGATGAGTCTATATTTTTCTTCCAATTTTTAGTCATTCTAAAATGAACTCTGATTTCCTAAAATGTAACATTTATTATTCCTGTGTTATTCTTCAGATCTTGAAAATATTCATTGCAGGAGGAAAAGATAGATCTGACGAGTCTCTCCTGTGGATCCAGACATTTTTACTTAGAAAAAAGAAATGTAAGACTTATGGCAAATATTTTTAATGCTTTTAAAGATGTGAGTTACAAAATCGCTGCCATTAAAGTCGAATGGCATCACAATTAAAAAATTGAAGAATGAGAGGCACAGAACCAGTTTTGTTTATTTTATTATTTGATGTCATTTTACATTCTTAAGCAAGAAGTAAACCTAAATTTCAATGGCTTTGTATATAAATGTGCCATGTTACTGAGAGTTTTGTGAATTTTGTCTAAAGCAAATGAGTAACATCAACTTACATAGTTTAATATAATTCCTAAGAATTTTTTTCAAGATTAAAATTAAGCAGAATTATTTTATATATTCTATACTTAACTTTAGAAACCAAAAATAGTATTTTAATCACATAACTTAGTCATTAGTATTTTTTCTTCTATACAGAGTATTATGGCATTCACATTCAGAGCCAGCTATAGGACTAATCATCAGCCAGATGAGCACAGGCTTGCCCAGCTTTCTCATTAGCAAATCTCTGGTGCAACATTGGCTATCTTTCCTTGCCTTCTAACTAGATCCTTAGGACAAGGTGGGGTGTGCTAGGGTCTCTACAGTTGATATAAACAAAAGATCCCCTCCTACAGCCTTGAGTTTGAAAGTAAATAGAAATTAACATGAGACATTTATACATAAAGCTATTCAAATTTAGGTTTATTTATTCTTTAAGAATGTAAGATCCTAGACTAAGAATCGGGGGACTTAATCTAACTCTATATCTGCCATCTCTCTTATAAAGCATCGATGGTAGTGACTTCAATGAGGCCCAAATTGGCTACTTCTTTCCTTAATAGTATAATAGAAACCTGTACAACAGTTCCTTATTCCTGAAACCCCATTAAATTGCTTACAAAGATGAATAGATGTTCATTTACACAGATGTAAGCAAACAAGCTCAGAGGTTTCCAAACAGTATAACTTACAAGTGTAAAAGCCATGCTCCGGAACCCCTGAAGTCTCCCAGTGACTCCCAAACAGGTGTTGCACACAGACACACACTATTACATGCCTCAGTTTCCTTTTTGGAAAACAGAGAACAACTCAAATGGCTCTTTGATCCCAAAATTTCCCTTGAATAAGAAACAGAGATGTGCATGTTCACATGTCCTGCCAAACTGTTTGTAAAAAGAAATTGGGCCCATTATCTTCTTTGCATTGTTCTCCTTCTTCCTCTCTAATAAACAGATAAGCAACCCATCTACACAACCCTGTCCACAAGGAGATGCATGCCAGTCCTACAGAACTGGGATACTAGAAGACCTAAGAAAAAGCCAAAGAAATCTACCTATTGCTTGGCAGACCGGAGGCTCAGTTTGAGTACATACTGCTGTTTTAAAATCATGGATTGTGATCTTAGTATCAATATAACCAGGAATCATCCTACAAATAGAATTTAAATGACCTCTGAAGGAAAGTGGCCTTTAACATGTAAAATGTGGCAAGAGAGTGGGAATGAACTTGCCAGAAACAGAAATGCAAACCTCAGGAGGCTTTGAAGCTCAGGATCAGTGAATCTTGAGTACAGCATGGGACGCCTCATGTGGTTTGCTACTCCTTGTAATTAGAAGTTTCAGTGCTTCTCAGGGATGGATTTCCTTATAACAAATCTACCACTTACCAGCTCTAATACACATATTTTCCCCATTTTATCTGATTTAAAGATGTATGTGTGTGTATGTATGTATGTATGTATGTATATATGCATGCATGCATATGGCATTTATTTTGAGTAAGGCTTTGAACTAAATTGTTTTTCTACTTAATTTATTTGTATTTCCCAAATCTTAGACACCACATCATATCCATTAACCTGTGTCATAAATGCATAGCGTTTTCTAAGCAGGTACATTTTGAAGATATTGATGTTAAACCCTTGAATGTTATTTTTACAGAATGCAGGAAGAAATGGGTAGAGTTTCTAATTTTCAACTTTTACAAACAAGAAGAAGCAAAGCTGTGGATAAAGCTGAAGACAAGGACATATGTAAGAGTTGGGAGTGGTTAAGAAGGGCACTGGGTAGCAGAATGTCTAGTGACCATTGAAGGTCACAATGCCTGGTGATGACAACTACAGATGTCAGTAGCAGGAGTTATGACAGGACCAGAAGCGAGATTTCTTATGACCTGAATGACAGTAATTCTGAGAAGAGTGGATAGAAACCATTGAGTAGCTCCATGAATAGAAATTCCTGAGGTAAAATATGATATTAATAGTCACTACATTAGAAGATTAGATTGATTTAAGAGACCAGGGAAATCTCTAACAAAATTAAAAATATTTCGCAAACTCTAAAACTTTATTCCTTTCAGTCAATGACAAACTTGACCAAGCAATTTATGTTTGGCCTTTTATTCTTTAGATTTATATATGATAGAGCATGCTGCAGGGTGGGGTATATCTACCTGGGTGTGTCTGTTTACTGAGGCCAGAAGAGGGAGTTGGATCTCTTTGGAGCTGTAACAACAGATAATTGTAAGCTTGCTGATTTGTGTGCTAAGAACTGAACTCAAGCCTTTTGTGAGAACGATGTGTGCTCACAATAGTCAAGCATCTCTCTCCAGCCTTCGGTCATGTAATTTCAGTGCTGACATATCAAGTATGGACTTCATAGAGAGGCCAAAAGTAATCAGAGGGATGGCATGCTATTTTGAGCCAATCTTCAAAAACAAGTACTGAAGGAATGACTCAGCTGCCAAAGAATTTATGTCCAATCTAAATCTAAACCAAATCTACTGAGATTTCTTAGTTTTCTAAAATTTTTTTGGTGTTGTTGTTTGAGAGTTTGTTTGTTTGTTTGTTTGTTTTTCATGTTACTTGCTTTGTTCTATTTTTAAGACAAGGTGCAGAGAAATGGTCAATCAACTCCCCCATCCCTCACCCACTGTCTTGGAACTCACTATGTAGTTTAGGCTGGCCTCAAACTCCTGCTTCTGCCCTGAAAAAGTTGGGATTAAAAGTGTGCCACCAAGCCCATCTATAAATTTTTCTTTTAACTAGATAGTTTAACTAGTCTCATGACTAAATGAGAGACACTAACAGGTAAAATTACCACTCAATGCTTCCCGTGTAAGGGCTTAATTTGTGCCCTTTTATTTCCTCATGATCCCATGTTCAGACATAAACATCAAGTGTTTGAGGCGAACAAATATGAATTTCTGCTATTCACCATCATTTGATGTAATTCCATTGTCAATTTATTCACTTTCAAAACGTCAGCAACGCTTGTTCAAACTAAAAAATAAGGAAAAGTAAAGAAAAATCAAAACAAAACTTGATTGTCAGAGTATTGGAAGAGATAAAATGGAATGAGAACTAAAAACCTGTAGTCATGTTCTCTAAGGAACTTCACAGAGAACATCAGTCCTGAGACATCACAAATCAGAAAATCGACACAATTATCTTGCAATTTTTTACCCCAAACTCAAAAGCATTTCTTACACTTACCTATTGTGTGTATGTGTACGGGAGAGTGCTTCCTTCAGTGCACATCTGTAAGGAACAAGAAAAAGGGGCAAACTGCAGTACTTAGTTCCCTCTTTCTACTATGTGACTATTGGGAAATGATCTTAGCTCCACAGGCTTACAGACAGGCATTCTTACCTGCTGAACCATCCTGCTAGCCCTTAGAGGCATTTCAGAATATAAATGAAAGCCAGCAGGAAACAGTATTAGACAGAGAATACCTACTTGAAAGAAGGAAGGAAAGAAGGAAGGGAAGGAAGGAAGAAAGGAAGGACGATCTTTAAGATCTCAAAAAGCTATTCCATTTAGCTGATCCATCATCCCCAGCCCCTATGGCTGCTCGTAGGGTAATGAGATGGGCGTTGTCTTCTGGGAGCCTTCTCTACAAAGTACTCTCTATCAGGTAACGTTCCACTCACGGATTCCCACTCTCAACCTAATTTTCTAGCATTTCTGAAGCTGGGGCAGAGATATGGAATTTCAGTTGTGACTTCTTTTAGCAGGGACTGATGTGTGGCGAGCAGCACTATTTGTGGGTAGAAAGCAGAGGGAGATCAGAAGCATATCAGGAGCAGCCATTGTTGAGGCTTAAGCTGACACTCATGTTCATGTGTGGAAGCTATGTGGAAATGATCACAGCAGTTTCCTCCAGACTTCTCTGATGTATGGTGAGCATGTGCTTCCTGATTGCTCGTCGGAAACTTAATTTTCTTGAACACTGTAGATGCCTCGGCTTCGTTCATAAATGAACGAAGTGAGATCATAAGGGCATTCTTCTTTGCAACCAAGGATGCTTATCTTTAACCATGTACACTGCAGATATTTCCATTCAAAAATAGATCAGTCTAAGAATAATAAGAATCATTCCCTGTTCTGTTTTTAAGAAGGCTAACTTTACCTATGATAATGTTTTCCTATCAAATTTCTGGAAACATGGTTGGATTTTTAGCTCTGCTAATTTCAAGCATTTGTTTCTTCATTCTGCTTTGATGCAAAGAACCTTCATATGCTCACTGAATTTGGAGAGTGTAGTCCATCGTGCTGCTAGAAACTCTGCCCGTGACTTAATACACTCCAGGGCTGGCAGTGTGAGTGACCTAGAAGGTATATGATACATATGATAGATACAATGGCATCAAATGATTAAAGTTGGTAAGGATGGGTACAAGGTGCAAAATCAACATATGGCATAGTGCTCTAGTTAACCCTGACTTGGCAAGTGGGAAAGTCAAGATAGCCCAAGTAAAGACATGTTTTCTGTTTAAAAGCAATGACTAAGAAAGAAAAGGACATGTGGAAGACAGGCTGCATGTATGATATTAATCCCAAAAAACAATCAATTGCAAATGCAAAATTTGAGTTACAATTGTAATACAAGTATGAGAAGAAGTAAAGCTAACTGTAGAATAATACACGACATCACACAGCAAGGAACTGGTGAGTCATAAACTCACTGTTGACTGGGGCTTCTAGACCTGAGACAGAACAGAAGTGAGCTGAGAGGAACACAGGCAGACGCTGTGATGAACTATAAAAAATGACAATTTTCTCTCTGTGGCAAGACATGCCGTTTCTTCCGCAGTGTGCAAAACAATTGGGATATATAAAAGTATCTATATTTAGGGTCCTCTTATGTTTTGTTAGAGCTGAATTATACATGAACATTAGATGCTCAGCCGGCTAGCTTTCACCTTAGACATTTACATTTCTCTCAAAGCCATTCTTCAGCATCTTGCTTTTCAAATGACAAACCCATGCAAGAAGCAATTAATAGAGATAAACAGAGTCATACCAGGAAGTGACACTGCTACTGCTAATCAATATCCCTGCTATTTTGAGCTAAGAATGCAGATATTTTTATGCTATATATTTTTTCCTCTTAGTCTATAACTTACCCTTTTCTGACTAAAATTTAAATTTTGTCCTCAGTATCAAAGGAAGCTTAATGCTTATATTACCATCGGCATGTGAGTTGAAAATGAACTTTCAAAAGTTCATTTAAGTACTGGTCATTGTGGGTTCTATATCAACCTAGTCCCCCGCCTTGAAATGTGTTATAACCCAGGGAACTGTAACCAGGGTAGTAAAGAAGGAATGACAAAAATAACCCCAGCTTCTTCACAGTGCAAGCCTTACCTCGGATCCTCTGTAACCAATGATGACCAATGGACGGTCCCAAGCTGCTGCACAAAATCAGTCGAGAAGTTACTACAAATGAATATTATATGAGTTCCTCCAAGGCGCAATGAGTAAGAAACTCTATAAATTAGATATCAGAATTCTGTACTATAACAAGTCATCCATGGACTCTGATATATGTTTCAGCCTGAGAATCAAGATGCCAAACTATCACAACAGGTGACTATCCAGGCGTTACCCCTGAAGAGCAAAGACCTCAGAGAATGGTTCAGACAGTCATGGAGCAGAATATTGCTTCATTTAATATTAAAAACCACCCAAAAGGACAGTATACAAAAATACATTACCCTACATGCACGACACTACCAATTTGTCTTCAAAATCTTAATCTGTTGGTTATGATTCATGGAAATAGGGAGTAGAATGAAGTGTAGATGTCTTGATAATGATGATGACATAATAATCAAAAAACTGAACTACCTAAATTCTAAAAACAACAAAAAAAAAAAAAAAAAAAAAAACCTCAATTTTAGCTGCAGGAAATTGATAAGATGGCAAAATGGTACCTTTCCCAAAGTCAGAAAAACCTGGGCTGTGAAAGGCCTGACATTTATCAGCTGAATGACCTTGACTGACATTCTTTAAATTATCCAAGTTGAGCCTTCTGTTGGTAGTGCTAATTACAAATGGCACCTGAATATTTACACAGAATAAATGGAGTAAGACATAAAGAATTACAGAACAACCAGTTATATTTATGGAACATGGAATGTTATGGTGTAGATCAGTTGTTCTCAACCTGTAGGTCACACACCCTTTGAGGGCTGAGGGATCCTTTATAGGAGTCACTTAACCTTGGAAAACACAAATATTTACATAATGAGTCATAACAGTACCAAAATTACAGCTATGAAATAGCAACAAAACTAATTTTATGGCCGTGGGTCACCACAACATGAGGAATTGTATTATAGGATGGTAGATCTATGAAGGTTTAGAGCAACTGGAGTACATACATCTGAAATAAAACGTAATTATAATAATAAAACGTAATTATAATAATATTATCATGGCAAGCCAGATGGGCCATAGGATTAAGACAACTGTCACCAAATCGGAAGACCTGAATTCCATTGTCAGAATTCACAGCCAAAAGAAATAATTGACTTCAATTAGTTGTCCTGTTGCCTCTACACATGGGTGATATGAAACGTGTTCCTACAGATAAGCAAAAATATATAAAATATAAAACAAAAAAGTATTATGTAGACTGCAAGTACAACCAGGTATTACTGATTCATTGAAATAACAACTCGGTGTATACTCAGGGTAAAAGTCACCATAGCCTAGAGACTTAACAAATATCTTGTACTAGTCTAGCAGTACCATTATTTAAAAGACTTTATAATAAAAAGCAGTGAGAGCCAAGATTCCCAGTTAAAACTGAGACTAGCAGTTCTGTGAGGCTCAAAAAAGTTTATATTCATGAAAACTTCATAATATGCAGATCACTGTGCTGAAATACAATCTTAGGATGCTACAGATCTAGAAATACCCCTGAGTAATCAAAGACATTCAATATCCTGGGCTTGAATAAACCCAAATTAACTTGAAAACCTGATTTGTTGAAACATTTGAGTGTCTCATTTCTGCTGCACCATAAGAAAATATTTGCTTATACATGTATCAAAAAACTCCTCTGATAATAGAACGAAATAGAGAGTGAAAGTGGGGCTGCTGACTCGGGAACAGAAAGAAACCCATATGCTATCAATTTGTTACTAATAAAATGTAAACATCCTGGAACTTTAAATTGCATTTGATTCAGGCACCAAAAATAAATTCATCGTTTTTAAAACTGTAAAGTTATCTCCTATGCCAATAAAATCGAGTGACTTATAATTATGCCCCCGAAATGTATGTGACACAGCTTAAAACATTAAATTTGAAGCAGAGGAGGATACTTGCTATTCGCCTCATCGTCGCCCTCATTTAGAAATGGAGGCTGCATGCAAATGCTGAAGAAGACACCGTTGTGACAAGGGCTGTCTTCACTATCACAGTGACAGGATGCTGAATGCTCCTGAATGATCGAGTCATTCTGGTTGTCTTAATGACAGATGGCGATAGCTCCCTGATCAATCCCGCTTGCTCCTGTGATGCGTATTGACCTACAAGGCAGCTAGAAATGACAGAGTTGTAGATGAATTCACTTGCTACATAAAGAGCTGGCTGAAGTTGAGGTTGTCCGGGAAAACAATGAGATGCCTTAATGGTGGAACTGTCTGAAAGGAGTCCAGAGAATGGTATTGCTTAACATGAGTTGGAAGTGACTAGATTAAGTAGAAAAGAGGAATTGCAGACATAAGGAAGATGCGGTCAACAAGTGTTAAGGGAACCAATAAATGAAGAGGAACAAAGTGTTCTTAAAAGAATAAACTGAGTAAATATATGATTCAGTAAATAAGAGATAGATAGATGATTGATAGACAAAAAGAGAGATAGATAGATTATACATAGATACATAGATAGATAGATATAGTCACTTTGGCCTTGTTTATGAGGCTCAAAAAGTAAGTAGCATGGTCCAACACAAGAAAATTCTGAGGTTTTATCAGTCAGGGAATAATAGGTTCCAATTGGATTGTCAAAAATATAATCACAGAGAGCACAGAAAGCATGCTGGAGGAAGAATGAGCTGGAGATGAATAGGTTGGAAACTCATCAAAGTCTCAGTGCACAGAGGTAAGCACTGTGGAAGCAGGCGTGTCAAGAATTTAATGTCTATAGTGAAATTAAGTCCTGTAGAGCAATGCTGAATAATACATAGTGTGCACTTAGTGATAATATTATGAGAAGAGAGAAAAAAACAGGTAAGGATCAATGTTGACAAAGTACAGTGACGGGGATGTGTACAAAAGGGTAAGAATACAGCACAGAATATCTTGTGTTAAAGCTTAGAGAGAATTTTACCAAGGGAAACACATAGTGACAGCACATAAAAATGGAAAGCAAGAATATAGGTATAGAGTTGACATTTAGCTTCTGAAAAAGTTAGATGGGTGAAAATGAGAGCTATAAACGTGATACTGAACCTCATAAAGCCAGGATGGTAGTGTTAGAAATGCTAATACAATTAGTCTAGATTCATAGTAAATAGTAGCTAAGGTTGAAAGGTCATGCAGATAGCCAGAGAGGAGAGGGTCTCGCTTCGGACCTACCAAAAGGAACAGGCTTCCAGCGGCTCAGATATTGACAATGAGTGTTCTGCTTAGCCAACTGCGTGGTATTTTCATAAGGGGATTATGTAGTATTACATCCTGGTAAATGCTCTGTACTCATTCTCTTATCTAATAGTGATCTGATCACTTATCTGATGCAGGATGAAATTTGTCTGCCTGAGGTAGACAGTGTTTTAAACTTGTCCACCCTGGGCTGCTTTGTTGTTGTTGTTGTTGTTGTTGTTGTTGTTGTTGTTGTTGTTGCTGTTGCTGTTGTTGCAAAGTCTAAGTGTATCTAAAATCCTTTTCCTTTGTCAAAATTCAGCCAAAAACACATTAGAGAAAAGACATCCTTTATAGGAAATGTCACTGGGAAAATATATATGTACATACAGAAGAATAAGATTTAATACTTACCCCTTCACTCTACATAAAAATCAATTTCAAATGCATTGAGGACTTCTATGTTGGACCTGAAACTCTGTAAATGCTAAAGGATGAAGTGGGACGTACAATTCAAGATATCGACAGAGTGAAGGTTCTACAACCCTGTTCCCTCCTCTTCACCTCTGAGAGGGTAAGCCACTCTCTCCCTCCTGGGTATCTCCCTTTTCTGGGGCATCAAATCTCTCCAGGATTAGCCCCATTCTCTCCCACTGGGATCAGACAAGGCCCGTCCTTTGTTACATATGTTCCAGGGGCCTCAGACTAGCCCCTGTGGGCTCTTTGGTTGATGGCTTAGTCTCTGGGAGCTTCCAGGGGTCCAGTGAAGATTTTTTGAATAAAACTATAGTTGGGAAATAAACAATGCCAACATGCGGAAACTCATTAGAAATATTGTACACTGCCCTGGAAACTGTTAATGGAGCCTACAGAGTGGGAGAAAAAGTTTTTCCAATTACACATCTGACAGAACATTATTGTCTACAATATACAAAAAGCTTAAAATATGAATTTAAAGAAAATAAACAACCTCATTAAAAATTGTCTATGGAACTGGCCAGAGAGTTCTCAGAAGGAGAAATACGAATGACTAGTAAAATAATGTGTGTTCAACATCAGGCAACTCAAGAAAACTACATGGAGATTTCATCACACTCTGGTCAGAATGGCTATTATCAAGAAAACAAACACCTAGAAATACTAGGGAGGATACATGTAAAGGGAACTCTTAGTCATTGTTTATGGAGGAAGGGAAGAACAGGCGTAGCTACTGTGGAGGTCTCTCAAGATAACTGAATATATAAGTCATTTGACTGAGCTGTTCCACTCCTGAACCTGTGTCCAAAGGACATCTCCCCTCCAAGAGACCTATCTGCTCTTCATTGGCCATTGAGGCTCTGGTCACAACAGCAAGTTTGTATAACCTGCCTAGATACACATCAACTGATGAATAGCCATATGGTACATTTGTGCAAGAAAACTGTATTCTGCCATAAAGACGGAAAATAGGATAACTATATCTGACAAACAGTATAGTAAGTGGGTGATACCAAGCTCAGGAAGATAAATGCTGGTAAAGGTAAGAAAGATAGAAAGGAATCTTTATAAAGCAAGGGTAAGATACTACACCAGATAATAAAGTGCATGGGGAGATACTGAGGGTAAAATGGTCTATACAGTGAGCAGTGGATACACAGAAGAGGTAGGGGTGACCAAAACTACCAAGATATGCAAAGACTATGTGGAAACTTACTATTTTATAAATGCATTTAAAATATAATATAAACTGACCAGAGTCATACCCTATGTATGGCTAGTGCTATTCACGGAAGCCATGGGTTAATAAATGGACATCTCAATGCAGATGTGAGGTATTTCCATAACCACTGTTTTCTAAGCAGACTTTAGGAGCATCTAAACATTCAGGCGATTGTTACTGTTATTGGTCACCCACCAGAACTTGATAGCAAAGGCCTGTTGCTGAAGACACTGCCAACAGGACACATAGAAATCAACCTGAAGCAGCAGACTACATTTCACAGTATCAGAAACTCCCGTGCCAGCTGTGAGGGGGGAAATTCATTCACAGTCTTATCCACCTGTGAATTCCGTGAGCTACACCTCACAGGTATGATGCGTCTGTGAGTTCAGTTGGTGTGAATGTTCTAGGATAATCCACTACTTTTTTGTTTGGATTTGAAATGTACTGCACCTGAGGAATTTATGCCTACTTCTGCAATCCTCACCAAGTTTCTATGACTGGAGACATCATAGACCCTAGAGGCAAATCTACTACTTGTATATTCCTAAGTAGCCATGCCAAAGTGCCTTTGAAATACTCATTTGTATCCATGGATTAAACAGTTGGGAGGGGATAATGACTGGACTGTAAAAAAAAGATTAAAGATAATTTCAAAAATGATCTTTTTGTTTTCAAAACTAACTTTGTATACTATTTCAATCGATATCTTAGTACAGCATTCATTCCCTCTATTAACATCTCAACTTGCAGGTGATATAGTCTGATACATCTATTGTCTACTACAAGTCCTAGCAATTACTTGTTTTATTTAACTTTGAAATGAGTCCCTTTATCACTTATTTGTAAGAGGTTGACATAATATAGCACTATAACTTCAAAATTCTGAATGACATTCTTTGGGTAGTGTGGAACATGAACAGGCCATCAAATACCAAGGGTAAGTATTGACTGACACATAGATTTGCTGACAGTTTGCATATTGAGCCAAAGGACCCGCATATCACATGTGAGATTTATTCTCAGAAATTTCTCCCATTGACTAGGACCTTTATAATGCCTCTGCTTTTGCTCATAGAGGGGGAACCTTGTAGATAGCATCTTTTATAATATCACTGATGTTCCTTTAAACAATTTTGGATTTGATTAGCTGGGCTCTGCTTCAATATCCATTGAAACTCAGATGAGTATTCATGACCCATTTTTCCATCAGTCTGTCATCTTATCAAAGAGTATATTTTTACGGGTCACATTAATTTCTGGAGTGTGGTCCTCCCTTCATGAAAGCAAGTCAGCAAACAAAGAAGAAGGGGTTGTCAGAGTTGTTGGAGCAGAAGGGACCACAGGGTCGCATCAATCAGGGGTTTTGCAGAAGACAAAAGTGCTTTCTGTATATGCAATCTCATGTCTTTGCACATATTATAGGTTGTACATCTCTGTACAGGAAGTCCTTCCATTTATTTTATCAGATGCCATTTCTCTTTTCTTTAGAAGAACAATGGATCTGTCTATCATTTCTCTCCATTTATCTCTCTCCCTTTCCATCCACCATCCCCATCCCTATCCCCATTCCATTTCCATCTCTATCTTCATCTCTGAGACACAAGTTCTTATATCATATTACTGGGAGCGGGAGGTGGAGACTCCTTGCTCTAGCTGTCTACAAGCAACTAGAAAAGAGAACTGATTAATAGTATAAGTTTTCCTGCTTAACCTTCCATTCCTTGCACCCTCACAGGTTCAGTACCATCCCACATCATACCACCCCAGGTATCAAGATTTCATTTTAGGACTAACACAATTTTACTATGAAGTTTCTTGGCAATGGCATTCCACTTTGTTTTCCTTCATTATAATGAGCTACACAGACTGCAGCTTTCTCAACAGCATTATGATAAGTTTGTACTTATTCCCTGAGAACAACTATCTGACACTGTAGCATTGGTGGCTCTACAAATCTTCCACTTTATTTCCAATTGAACTCTCGTTTTTTTGTCTTAACCAATCTCAGTTTTCAATAGCTTTCAAGAAATTGGTCATTCAAAAACAGTGTCGCCAAACCAAAAAGGTTACATCAATTCTCAGAGTAACCTTTTCAAAGTCTGAACCTAAAATCTTTCAACTTGCTGGATCACTCTTCACAAAGACCAGTCTGCTCTGCTCATTCCTGAATTGATACAAAGGGGGAGATTTGAGATCTTCTCAGACAGGATACCTTCAGAATATCTTCTCCTTCAAGGTAATAATGACTTTTCCAGGATGCAGACAACTACACCAATAATTATCCATTCAGAGGAAACCCCCCCTGTAACAAGACCTTTGCTTTCAGATGAGTGAGTTACTATGTAGATAGTGAGCAAAAGTAAAAGAAGAATGGAAGCAGCAGATGACCAATGTGGTGTCAGGAAATGAGGTACTCACAGCCTCCAAAGGTGAGTACCACACAAGTCAGATGAACCGCTTTTAATGACAAAAAAAAAAAGCCCTGGCAGAATTGCCTTCTCCTCAAATGAGCCATTCTCACCAGGGACATTTTTATGTTGTTGGAAATGTAGCTGAGTCTTAGTTTTGAGAGAGCCCTAGACAGTGTTGGCTTTACATACAAGTTCTTCAAGGATACATTGCTTTTTCACTCAAATAATTCATTCTCCTGTTTCATAAAACACAGTGACATTTTCACTCAAATCATGGACTATGTTACTAACCCTGTCTCCTTGTTATCTACCTTCTTGTCTGAACCTAAAACCTTTCAACTTGCTGGATCACTCTTCACAAAGACCAGCCTGCTCTGCTCATTCCTGAATTGATACAAAGGGGGAGATTTGAGATCTTCTCAGGCAGGATACCTTCAGAATATCTTTCAAACAAAGAAACTTGAAAGACACCTAGTGACAGAGGAATAACCATGGTATTTCATAGAAAATTTAAAGAGCAAATAGCATTTTATTTATGTGGTATATATCACACCAGTCTGTAAACTTATTGTAGCACCCACTGGCAGTCAGCAGACCATAGTAGACAAAAGAAAATAAAAGCTTGAGGGAGGAAATCTATAATGAAATCTGAGGGTAGTTCTTATAACATTAAGAATGGCTGCGACAAAAAGTACCTCTGCAGAAACAACCGAAACCCATTACACTTTTGGTCTCTTCCTTTGTCCCTGCTAAGTATTTATACATATTTCTGAGACAGGATCTCACTTTGTGAAACAGCCTGACCTTGAACTCATGATAGTATGCTATTTGCTTCCTGTTTCACCATGTCTAGTTATCTTCCTCATTCTTAATAAAAGAAGAACTGTTTAAAGGAGAAAAAGCACCACCAATGCAGTTTGGTGAAAAGATTAAGCCAAAAATATACTATGTACAAACTCCAATAAAAAGAATGTTTTTGGGAGAGAAATTCTTTACATATGGAACACAGGGTAGAACTACAGTTAAAAATCCCCATGACATAGAATTGTTCCAATATTCTTGTACATTTATTTTCTATTTGCATTAAACTGATTAAAGGCTTCTATCTCCCAGGCTGTCACGAAATTCATTTCTCAACTAAGAATATTAAGACAGTGTATATTTAAGAATGACACAGAAGGATTCATTGGTAAGTACAGCTCAGCATGAAATGTTCCACAGAACTATTTGAAACTACTGAGAGTAAAGACCTGTAATAGAGAAACATACTCCTATACTTCCCAGGGTTAATTGGTTTAAGTGATATTATGACACACAGAAACATCTCCTCACAGAACAGCTAACAGCTGGTGTGTTTGTTCTATTTGTTTCAGTTTTCCTTGTCTCTATAACACATGACTTATATGACATATATCTTTAGTTTATATCAAAGAATGTGTCATCTCTAGGTTTCAAACTCTTGTCCGCTTTATTAAGACAATAGAACAGCTGATTTTGCTCTTTAAGAAAGCTATTTTATTTCCCTTATCCTCCTACTACTCTTCTCTCACACCTTACTGTCCTCTCCTGTATGTGTCAAGTACATAATTATAGTCACCAATGTTTGGGAAGAAATTTTTTGTATGGTGACCCTTTTTGACTAACCGTTTCTGAAGGTTAACTGCTCTCTGTCAGTAATGCAATTTGTTTGTTTGTTTGACTGTTTGTATTTTACATTAATTTTATATTTTTATTCTCTCACATATTATGTCCTACCACAGCCTTCCTTTCCTTTCTTTCTCACAGCCCCTCACTCCCACCCCCTTTCCCAGAGGTCTACTGCTCCTCCACTTCACTTCAGGAAAAAGTAGGACTCCCAGTGATGTGTTTTCTAAGGAAAAAACAAAATTTTTATTCATATTTTAAAATAACACGATCTAGTTTCATGCAACTGTAAACATGAAATGGATAGTGGTCTTAAAGATTTAGGGCAAATTCTATTTTAACAAAGTAGTATAGACTGATAATGTTCACTATTAACTTTGCAATAAAAGATTAATTGATAATATGGTTTATTTTCAGCAAAAGATGTCATGGTTTCAGTTGCAGCAAAATGCCATTAGCAGATAATACAGTGGTCTTTGTCTTTTGAACTGTTAGCTTACATTTTATTTTCACTGATGCTTTAATATGATAAACTAGAGCTATCATCATTAAGAGAAAATCATCTTGCATCTTTATTTAATTAATAAAATGATAGATTTGGATCTGTCCTATATGACTTACAATAGGGATAAAATTTACTGTGAATTGAACAATTAAATCATGTGGTGCATACCTGATTATCTAGTACAAAAGAGTAGATCAAAATATAACTAATATTTTGTTTATTCTTGAATAAATTTTATGAACCCATAAAGAGAAATGAAAAGAAATCCTAAAGCAGAATAGATGCCTTTTCCTGTAGAACCATTATGCCAGACTATTCTCTTCCCAACAGAAAGTTATTGTGAATGCATCTTAACACTATTTGCTAGGCACTGAGATAAAAGTAGTAAACATATGCCTTGGCACCTCTGGCTTTACAGTGTTTTACCTGAGAATCCTACACAATCATGATTATGGTTCTTCTGGCTACTTTCTCTAAGGTCTAGCTGAAGTGAAAGCTGAGAAGCCACAATTAGGACATAAACACTTCACTGATATATAGAAGGAACACCATGAGTAAATTTTATATTTTGCTTATTTTGGTAAATCATATTTTTATCTGGCTCATAAAACGAGGAAATGAAAACTTGATTTATCTCAAAATCAACAGGGTACAGAGAATGCACAGATAACAGTTCAATACCCATTACCTGTTCTAAGTCTGTTTAAAGGATGCACTCACACACTTTTATGCTACAAAAATACCTTCTTATCTGAAGGCTAAAAATCGCATGAGCAGGGCAATAGAAAGAAAACATCTATATTTTTTCATGCAAAACATGAAACATCAAGTTAGCCCATCATCCTGTTAATATCCACCATGTATTGTCACTAAAATATTCTTGTAGTGCTGAAGTGGAGAAATACT
Organism: Rattus rattus; assembly: GCF_011064425.1. Lineage (NCBI taxonomy): Eukaryota > Metazoa > Chordata > Mammalia > Rodentia > Muridae > Rattus > Rattus rattus. The sequence continues at coordinate 43,610,178 of NC_046165.1, forward strand.
GTCACAGAACAGCATTCATATAATGGAAAACTTTCTGAGATACTCCTATGAACTATATGAACTCTTGAAATGCAAAATCACTTCAGAAATGCAAATAAAACAAAAGCATTGTAATCAAAAGAAAAGGAAAAAATGTGCAACTGCAAAGTCAACAGCATTCCTTTAAGATTGTAAGAGAAGAGCATTGTTCGTGTTATGGAGAGTAGTGTCCATGTCTCCATCATGAAGGCAATTGTGTTTAACCTGTTTAAACAATAAAAATTGCTTCCCTACTCATATAAATATATATGCTGAGTTGGTGCATATATAATTCAATAGAAACCAGAAGTTTATTATCTACCCTGCTGTCATCAGAATTGTCTGGACTCTTTCATTTGTTATTCTGATGACTGTGTCACTAACGATAACATAAATAAACACTCATCATCTCACCAACAAAATTATAGCTCTGAGGGTAAAAATCACATTGCTACACATGGATTCCTCAAATGAAAAAGTTCAAATTGTTCTTGCCTTATGAACGCTTCTAGAACCCTGGTAGAGAGCACTATTATCCATTTACTAAAGGATTCATGAGTTGCCAGTTACTGAGCTTGATGTGAAAACAGTTGTGGGGTTGGTAAAATGCAATATAGTCTGAAATGAGGTTTTCGCAAGAAATTATGAAACTGAGTTCAGACACAAAGCCTTGTGATTATGACAAAATGCATGGTTTCCCCCCAAAAAATCTCTGTTGGTCAAAAGGACCATGGACAGAAACCAACAAAAAAGAACTAACAAGAACAGCGATATGGCCAGTTGGTAGTTGGCCATTTCCTCTTTCTTTGCATGCCCCGCTTTTCTAGGAGACAGGATAATTTTTGGGCCAAAAGTTTTGTGGGTGGGTTGGTGTTCCAATGGATCCATTGGGGTTCCTGCTTAGCTACAGGGGGTAGCCTTTTCAGTTTCCATATCCTCAATGCTGTGAGTCACAGCCAAGACCACTCCCATTTATTCTTGGAGATCTCCTTTATCCCAGTCTTTGTTATTCTGGAGATGCCCCCTACTGCCTCACCCCTGTCAGTTGCAGATTTGCATTCATTCTCATGTGCATCTGGCCATCTCTCCTGCCCCTCCCCACACCTGATCCTGAACCCCCCAATTTTCTCCATATCTTCTCTTTCCCAGTTCCCTCTCTCCATCTGCCTCTTATAACTATTTTATCCCTCCCATCTAAGTGAGATTCAAGCATCCTAACTTGTGCCTTCCTTCTCTTTTAGCTTCTTTGGGTCTGTGGAGTTTAGCAGGGGCATCCTGTATTTTATGGCTAATATCCACCTATAAGTAAGTACATACCATGCATCTCATTTGGGGACTGGGTTACATCATTCAAAACGAGATTCTCAAGATCTATCCATTTGCCTGCAAAATTCATGATGCCTTTGTTTTTAATAGAGACCCATCCCATGAGCAAGTACCAATCCTTGACACTATTAATAATACTCTGATATGCTTGCAGACAGCTTACATGGCTGTCCACTGAGAGGCTCCACCAAGCAGCTGACTCATATAGATGCAGACACCCATAGCCAAACAGTGGATGGAGCTTGGAGACACTTATGGAAAAATAGGAAGAAAGATTATAGGCTCTGAAGGAGATAGAAACTCCACAGAAAGACCAAAGACCAACAGTCAACTACACTTCACCCTTGGGGATCTGAAAGACTGGATGACCAATCAAAGAACATTGATGAGCCGGAGCTAGGCCTCCCCAGACATATGTAGCAGATGTGTAGCTTGGTCTTCATGTGGGTCCCAAACAACTGGAGCAAGGGGGCTATCCTAAAAGCTTTTGCCTGTCAGTGGGATATGTTCTTACCTGAGCTGCCTTGTCTGGCCTCAGGGAGAGAGGAAGTGCCTAGCCTCAGAGAGACTTGATGTGCCTGCCAGGTTTGGGGGATACCAAAGGAGTCCCTACCTGCTTAGAGAAGTGGAGGGTGTATAGGGGGAAAGATTGGGGAGGAGGTAACTGGGAAGGGAGCAGTGAGTGGGATGTAAAGTGAATAAGTAAAAAGAATACATTAATAAATTTTAAAAAACAAACACTGGTGGGGATTTCTTAAGGAATCCAACTCTGACAGATTACTGAAATCCATATTGATTTTGTTGTTGTTGTTGTTGTTTGTTTGTTCATTTGACAGTTTTGGCTATTCCACACAACAGGCATTCCAGTTTCCCTGTAAACACTGTTTGGCCAGAAATTATTGCAGATTCAGAAATAAGAAAAGCATGAGGAATTTTGGTGTTTACTTGTATTTTTTTCACTTCATTATTTGACAGGAAAAAAATGTTTTAAAATACACAATATATCAAAGTCATTAATAATGTCTCTGGATTATGAACATTGCAGATTATTACTGAATAATTCTTTTGTATCCTTCTCCATCTTTAAACAAAAGACTATATTCTGTGGTAATGGCAGACCACTTCTCTGGATCAATGGGTGTGAGCATTTCCTAAGACAAGAGAGAATGAAAAAGTAAGAAATTCAACACAGATAACAGGACCCTATGTAGAGTTTTATTTCTTCTTCTATACAAGACTTCCTTCAAATCCAAGTCAAATGGATTTGTTTCTAATTGGTGAAGAGAAATAGAGAGTATACAAAAAAGAACCATTTGGAGAAATCATTGAAATGGTGACAGTAATAAGCTGTGGATTACTTAGGTACTCAAAAAATAGTTGAGAGAATAATCTGTACTTACAAATGATTACTTACTCAGATTGTTAAATTTAAACTGAGACAAGAGATTCACTTTCTTTAAATAGATTTGTGATCAAAGAAGAAAATTGAAGCCAGTATTTTATCCTGAATATTTCAGAATAAAAAATTGAGATAATACATTGTAAGCCTTCTCATAAATGTACTCCGTGAATAGTGGAGCAGAGATTCATGGAGGGAAATATGCTGTTAGACAATGTAAACATCAATTTTATAGTAATAGTTACTTGGCAAATATGTCAAGACATATTGTCAATGGGTCATCCACTAAAACATATATGTTCATAGCTAGGGGTAGTGGTGCATGTCTTTTAATCTCTGCCCTAAAAATGAGAGGCAGAATCAGGATCTGTGAAAGGCCAATATGGTCTACAATGAGAAAGCCTGACTAGCCTAGGGTACATAGCATGACCTGTCTCCAAAACTCCCAAAGTAAACAAACTATTCTTGCTATTAAATGCATGTGCCCAATCTCACTCCGATCCAATGAGATGGAAGTAATGTCAGAATCCTCAGGCTGCTATCTAGATTGAGAGTTGCCAATTCTTTTCTCATAGTACCACTTCTTCTCCACCAAGCATCAACACCTTCACATTTCTTTGAAAGTGTGTGTCATATGTTACCAAAACTCCTAAGACTATGCCTGAAAAATCACAGTTCTTAAGCAAGCAAGACCTGTCATCACTGTATCCCCTGCATCAAGCACCACTTTAGATTGTAGGACCACAGGAAGACTTTTCTGGTTTACCTGGTCCATATTCCATCTGCAATGGGCTGTACTGTCTCAGGTTCATTTCACTGCTGTACTGTGTTTCTTTCTTTTTTTAAAGAGTGTTGTGTTTTGTCAAAGACCATTTCTGTATCTAGTGTGAGCTTTTGTCTTTCAGACTTTTTTTTAATTTTTTAAAAATTTTTATTAGATATATTTCTTTACAATTCAACTGTTATTCCCCTTCACGGTTTCCTGGCCATAAGCACCCATTCCCTCTGCTCCCTCACCTCCATACGTGTATTCCCCTTATACATCCCTCTTTCTGCCCCCCATATTTCCCTGCACTGGGGGTCCAACTTTGGCAGGACCAAAGGCTTCCCCTTCCACTGGTGCCCTAACAAGACTATTCTCTGCTACATATGAAGTTGGAGCCCTGGGTCAGTCCATGTGTATTTTTCGGTAGTGGTTTAGTCCCTGGAAGCTCTGGATGGTTGTCTTTCAGACTTTTTATATGGTGGATTACTTTTATAGATTTATGTGCATTGAACCATCCCTAAGTCTCGTGGACGAAGCCTACTTGAATCTAGTGGGTGTTATTGTAAGGTGTTCATGGATTCAGTTTACAAATTTATTGAGAATTTTTCCATCTTGTTCTCAAGGGAAACTGGCCTGTAATTCTTTTTCTCCATTGGGCCTTTATGTACTTTTGATATTGGGGTAAGTGTGGTCTTCTAGTTCTCTTTCATGAGTTAGTTTGAGGAGTATTGGTGTTATCTCTTCTTTGAAAGTCTCGTAGAATTCTGCCCTAAACCAGCTGACCCTGTGCTCATTTTTGCATGGGAGACTTTTAATGACTGCTTCTATTTAATTAGGGGATTATATGTCTGTTTATATGCTTATTCAATCTTGATTTAAGTTTAATGAGTGGTATATATTGAAAAAATTAGCCATTTCTTTTAGATTTTTTTATTTGTTGGAGTAAATTTTTTTTTACATTTTTTTCTTTTATGGAACATTTTTTATTTATATTTTGAATGTTATCTCCTTTCCCAGTTTCCCCTCCAGAAACCTGCTCTCCCATCCTCCCTCCTCCTGCTTCTATGAGAGTGCTCCCTGACCCACCCATGCAGTCCCTTTCACTTCCCAACCCTGATATTCCCCTACACTGGGGCATAGAACATTAACAGTACCATGGGCCTCTCCTCCCACTGATGCCCAACAAGGTCATCCTTTGCTACATGTGCAGCTGGAGCCATAGATCTATTCCCATGTACTCTTGGGCTGAGAATAACCTAAAGAAATGTTCAACATCTTTAGACATCAGGGAAATGCAAATCAAAACAACTCTGAGATTCTACCTCACACCAGTCAGAATGACTAAGATCAAAAACTCAGGTGACAGCAGATGCTGGCAAGGATGTGGAGAAAGAGGAACACTCCTCCATTGTTGGTAGGATTGCAAGCTGGTACAACCACTCTGGAAATCAGTCAGGCCATTCCCCAGAAAATTGGACATATTATCTGAGGACCCAGTTATACTACTCCTGAGCATATAACCGAAAGATGCTCCAACATATAACAAGGATACATGTTCCACTATGTTCATAACAGCCTTATTTATAATACCAGAAGCAGGAAAGAACTCAGATGTCCTTCAACACATGAATGGATATGGAAAATGTGCTACATTTACACAATGGAATATTACTCAGCTATTAAAAACAATGACTTCATGAAATTCTTAGGCAAATGGATGGAACTAGAAAATATCATCCTGAGTGAGGAAACCCAATCACAAAAAAACACACATAGTATGCACCCATTTATAAATGGACATTAGCCCAAAAGCTCAGAACACCCAAGAGAAAATTCAAAAACCACATGAAGCTCAAAATGGAAGACCAAAATGTGAATGCTTTCGACCTTCTTAGAAGGGGAAACAAAAATACATATAGGAAGGAATATGGAGACAAAGTGTGGAACAGAGACTGAAGGAAAGGCCATCCAGAGACTGCCCCAATTGGAGAATCCATCCCATATATATACAGCCACCAAATCCAGGCAATATTGCTGATATCAAGAAGTGCATGCTGTCAGGAGCCTGATATAGCTATCTCCTGAGAGGCTCTGCCAGAGCCTGGCAAATACAGAGGAGGATGCTCGTAGTCAACCATTAAACTGAGAATGGGGTCACCAATGGAGAAGTTAGAGAAAAGACTGAAGGAGCTGAAGGAGTTTGCAACCCCATAAGAACAACAATATCAACCAACCAGATGCCCCAGAGCTCCCAGAGATTAAACCACCATCCCAAGTGTACTGTGTTTCTATTCACATTGTTTCCTGCTGTGTGAATTCTTCTTTTATATGGCCCAGTTTTAAACCTGCTTTTTTGTTTGTTTGTTTGTTTGTTTTCTTTATAACTATTTCCTATGCAATGCTCAACTGACTTGAAACACTCCTTGCTTCAATAATTCACAAAACAAATGGTGACAAACTTCAGTCTGGATTTCTGTTTATATCTCATTCTTAAATATCATAGTCTCTAAAATCTTAATTAATAATCCTATACTGTATTCTTTAATTTAGATTGATTTCATGTGTTTGAAACATGTCCAGGTCTATTAGTAAGGTATTCAAGCCATTTAGCATACCTTGGTATTCCTGTGGTTATCCTAACAGTGGGATCAATGACTGTCTCTGAGTCTTGTGCCTATTTGCCAGACTCTTTTCTCATACTGAGTTGTGTTGATATGATGTGTGTGCCTGGTCTTATTGTAGCTTGTCATGCCAGGTCTGACTGATGTCTCTGGGAGAACTACTCTTTTTCTGGGGGAAGACAGAACAGAGGGGGAGGGGAGGTGGTCAGGAGAAGCTGGGAAAACTTGGGGAAAGGGAGGAAGGGGAAATTGTCAGAATATAATATATAAGAGAATATAAATAAAAAGAGAGGGGAAAAGGGGTGAAAACTGAAAACAATGTAACTGTCATTTTTATAACGGAGCTTTGAACAATTTCTAACTGTGAAACTCAGAAATTATTGATTGATCACAAAAATTCTTTAATGAAATGGATATTATTCCTATAATTACATCATTTAAAGTAGGAAAAACAGTATTTTATGTCAATGGACCTGAGCATGACCTCTTTGGAGGAAGATTCAATCCACCAACAGTAAAAGGGTTTTAATATATGGATTTGGTAGTTAAAGTATAATTTATCAGTATAGACCTTGACATGGGTCATTCCATAAGTCTCTTTAGGAACTGAAGAACACCAGATATATCCCAATACTAACACTCAAGAGAAAAAAATGTTGAAAGCCAATTTTCAAAACTACTCTTTTCTATAAGAGTCCGTGGTTTTGATTAAAAGACTGGAATTCTTCCTATTAATCAGGCTACATGTGTGTGGGCAAAACAAGTGCACATAAAATCGTCTGTGAGGACACCCGCGCATCCCGGCACGCAGCAGCTCTCTGCTCCCAGAACCCGTGGGAGAGATACCTTACCGCCTGGTCAGGTGGGCACTCCTGAGGCTGCAGAGCGGAAGAGACCACCAACACTGCCCACACCTGCCCACATCCCTGACCCAAGAGGAAACTGTACAAGGCCTCTGGGTTCCTGTGGGGGAGGGCCCAGGAGCAGCAGGAGCCCTGCCTGAGACACCGCCGGAACCTGAAGGAAACAGACCGGATAAACAGTTCTCTGCACCCAAATCCCGTGGGAGGGAGAGCTAAACCTTCAGAGAGGCAGACACGCCTCTTGAAACCAGAAGAGACTGCTCTCTGCACACATTACTGATTCAGAGGAAAACACGGAGGCCATCTGGAACCCTGGTGAACGGAGGCCCCCAGAAGAGGCGGCGCAGATCTTCCTGGTTGCTGCCACGGGGAGAGCCGTGGGCAGAACCCCGAGAGTGAACTTGAGCCTCGGGACCACAGGTAAGACTAACTTATCTGCTGCAAGTGACCTGCCTGGTAAACTCAAGGCACAGGTCCACAAGAACAGCTGAAAACCTGTAGAAAGGAAAACTACAGGCCGAAAGCAGAACACTCTGTCCCCATAACTGACTGAAAGAGAGGAAAACAGGTCTACAGCACTCCTGACACACAGGCCTATAGGACAGTTTAGCCACTGTCAGAAATAGCAGAACAAAGTAACACTAGAGATAATTTGATGGCGAGAGGCAAGCGCAGGAACCCAAGCAACAGAAACCAAGACTACATGGCACCATCGGAGCCCAATTCTCCCATCAAAACAAACATGGAATATCCAAACACACCAGAAAAGCAAGATCTAGATTCAAAATCATATTTGACCATGATGCTGGAGAACTTCAAGAAAGACATGATGAACTCCTTAGAGAACAAGTAAAGAAGCCTACAGAGAGAGGAATCATAAAAATGCCTGAAAGAATTCCAGGAAAACATAAATAAACAAGTAGAAGCCCATAGAGAGGAGACACAAAAAATCCTGAAAGAATTCAGGAAAACACAATCAAACAGTGGAAGGAATTAAAAATGGAAATAGAAGCAATCAAGAAAAGAACACAGGAAACAACCTGGATATAGAAAACCAAAGAAGAGACAAGGAGCTGTAGATACAAGCTTCACCAACAGAATACAAGAGATGGAAGAGAGAATCTCAGGAGCAGAAGATTCCATAGAAATCATTGACTCAACTGTCAAAGATAATGTAAAGCGGAAAAAGCTACTGGTCCAAAACATACAGGAAATCCAGGACTCAATGAGAAGACCAAACCTAAGGATAATAGGTATAGAAAGAGTGAAGACTCCCAACTCAAAGGACCAGTACATATCTTCAACAAAATCATAGAAGAAAACTTCCCTAACCTAAAAAAAGAGATACCCATAGGCGTACAAGAAGCCTACAGAACTCCAAATAGATTGGACCAGAAAAGAAACACCTCCCGTCACATAATAGTCAAAACACCAAACGCACAAAATAAAGAAATTATATTAAAAGCAGTAAGGGAAAAAGGCCAAGTAACATATAAAGGCAGACCTATCAGAATCACACCAGACTTTTCGCCAGAAACTATGAAGGCCAGAAGATCCTGGACTGATGTCAAACAGACCCTAAGAGAACACAAATGCCAGCCCAGGCTACTGTATCCTGCAAAACTCTCAATGAACATAGATGGAGAAACCAAGATATTCCATGACAAAACCAAATTTACACAATATCTTTCTACAAATCCAGCGCTACAAAGGATAATAAATGGTAAAGCCCAACATAAGGAGGCAAGCTATACCCAAGAAGAGGCAAGAAACTAATCGTCTTGGCAACAAAACAAAGAGAAGAAAAGCACACAAACATAACACATCCAAGTATGAATATAACAGGAAGCAATAATCACTATTCCTTAATATCTCTCAACATCAATGGCCTCAACTCCCCAATAAAAAGACATAGATTAACAAACTGGATACGCAACGAGGACCCTGCATTCTGCTGCCTACAGGAAACACACCTCAGAGACAAAGACAGACACTACCTCAGAGTGAAAAGGCTGGAAAACAACTTTCCAGGCAAATGGTCAGAAGAAGCAAGCTGGAGTAGCCATTCTAATATCAAATAAAGTCAATTTTCAACTAAAAGTCATCAAAAAAGATAAGGAAGGACACTTTATATTTATCAAAGGAAAAATCCACCAAGATGAACTCTCAATCCTAAATATCTATGCCCCAAATACAAGGGCACCTACATACGTAAAAGAAACCTTACTAAAGCTCAAAACACATATTGCACCTCACACAATAATAGTAGGAGACTTCAACACCCCACTCTCATCAATGGACAGATCATGGAAACAGAAATTAAACAGAGACGTAGACAGACTTAGAGAAGTCATGAGCCAAATGGACTTAACGGATATTTATAGAGCGTTCTACCCTCAAGAAAAAAGATATACCTTCTTCTCAGCTCCTCATGGTACTTTCTCCAAAATTGACCATATAATTGGTCAAAAAACAGGCCTCAACAGGTACAGAAAGATAGAAATAATCCCATCGTGCTATCGGACCACCACGGCCCTAAAAGCTGGTCTTCAATAACAATAAGGGAAGAATGCCCACATATCGTGGAAATTGAACAATGCTCTACTCAATGATAACCTGGTCAAGGAAGAAAATAAAGAAAAGAAATTAAAACTTTTTAGAATTTAATGAAAATGAAGGTACAACATACCCAAACTTATGGGACACGATGAAAGCTGTGCTAAGAGGAAAACTCATAGCGCTGAGTGCCTGCAGAAAGAAACAGGAAAGAGCATATGTCAGCAGCTTGACAGCACACCTAAAAGCTCTAGAACAAAAAGAAGCAAATACACCCAGGAGGAGTAGAAGGCAGGAAATAATCAAACTCAGAGCTGAAATCAACCAAGTAGAAACAAAAAGGACCATAGAAAGAATCAACAGAAACAAAAGTTGGTTCTTTGAGAAAATCAACAAGATAGATAAACCCTTAGCCAGACTAACGAGAGGACACAGAGAATGTGTCCAAATTAACAAAATCAGAAATGAAAAGGGAGACATAACTACAGATTCAGAGGAAATTCAAAAAATCATCAGATCTTACTATAAAAGCCTATACTCAACAAAACTTGAAAATCTGCAGGAAATGGACAATTTCCTAGACAGATACCAGGTACCGAAGTTAAATCAGGAACAGATAAACCAGTTAAACAACCCCATAACTCCTAAGGAAATAGAAGAAGTCATTAAAGGTCTCCCAACCAAAAAGAGCCCAGGTCCAGACGGGTTTAGTGCAGAATTCTATCAGACCTTCATAGAAGACCTCATACCAATATTATCCAAACTATTCCACAAAATTGAAACAGATGGAGCACTACCGAACTCCTTCTATGAAGCCACAATTACTCTTATACCTAAACCACACAAAGACCCAACAAAGAAAGAGAACTTCAGACCAATTTCCCTTATGAACATCGACTAAAAATACTCAACAAAATTCTGGCAAACCAGAATCCAAGAGCACATCAAAACAATCATCCACCATGATCAAGTAGGCTTCATCCCAGGCATGCAGGGATGGTTTAATATCTGGAAAACCATCAACGTGATCCATTATATAAACAAACTGAAAGAACAAAACCATGATCCTTTCATTAGATGCTGAGAAAGCATTTGACAAAAATTCAACACCCCTTCATGATAAAAGTCCTGGAAAGAATAGGAATTCAAGGCCCATACCTAAACATAGTAAAAGCCATATACAGCAAACCAGTGGCTAACATTAAACTAAATGGAGAGAAACTTGAAGCAATCCCACTAAAATCAGGGACTAGACAAGGCTGCCCACTCTCTCCCTACTTATTCAATATAGTTCTTGAAGTTCTAGCCAGAGCAATCAGACAACAAAAGGAGGTCAAGGGGATACAGATGGGAAAGAAGAAGTCAAAAATATCACTATTTGCAGATGATATGATAGTATATTTAAGTGATCCCAAAAGTTCCACCAGAGAACTACTAAAGCTGATAAACAACTTCAGCAAAGTGGCTGGGTATAAAATTAACTCAAATAAATCAGTAGCCTTCCTCTACACAAAAGAGAAACAAGCCGAGAAAGAAATTAGGGAAACGACACCCTTCATAATAGACCCAAATAATATAAAGTACCTCGGTGTGACTTTAACCAAGCAAGTAAAAGATTTGTACAACAAGAACTTCAAGACTCTGAAGAAAGAAATTGAAGAAGACCTCAGAAGATGGAAAGATCTCCCATGCTCATGGATTGGCAGGATTAATATAGTAAAAATGGCCATTTTACCAAAAGCGATCTACAGATTCAATGCAATCCCCATCAAAATACCAATCCAATTCTTCAAAGAGTTAGACAGAACAATTTGCAAATTCATCTGGAATAACAAAAACCCAGGATAGCTAAAACTATCCTCAACAATAAAAAAGGACTTCAGGGGAATCGCTATCCCTGAATTCAAGCAGTATTACAGAGCAATAGTGATAAAAACTGCATGGTATTGGTACAGAGACAGACAGATAGACCAATGGAATAGAATTGAAGACCCAGAAATGAACCCACAAACCTATGGTCACTTGATTTTTGACAAAGGAGCCCAAACCATCCAATGGAAAAAAAGATAGCATTTTCAGCAAATGGTGCTGGTTCAACTGGAGGTCAACATGTAGAAGAATGCAGATCGATCCATGCTTATCACCCTGTACAAAGCTTAAGTCCAAGTGGATCAAGGACCTCCACATCAAACCAGACACACTCAAACTAATAGAAGAATAACTAGGGAAGCATCTGGAACACATGGGCACTGGAAAAAATTTCCTGAACAAAACACCAATGGCTTATGCTCTAAGATCAAGAATCGACAAATGGGATCTCATAAAACTACAAAGCTTCTGTAAGGCAAAGGATACTGTGGTCAGGACAAAGCGGCAACCAACAGATTGGGAAAAGATCTTTACCAATCCTACAACAGATAGAGGCCTTATATCCAAAAATATACAAAGAACTCAAAAAAGTTAGACCAAGGGGAGACAAATAACCCTATTAAAAAATGGGGTTCAGAGCTAAACAAAGAATTCACAGCTGAGGAATGCCGAATGGCTGAGAAACACCTAAAGAAATGTTCAACATCTTTAGTCATCAGGAAATGCAAATCAAAACAACCCTGAGATTTCACCTCACACCAGTGAGAATGGCTAAGATCAAAAACTCAGGTGACAGCAAATGCTGGCGAGGATCGGAGAAAGAGGAACACTCCTCCATTGTTGGTGGGGTTGCAGACTGGTACAACCATTCTGGAAATCAGTCTGGAGGTTTCTCAGAAAATTGGACATTGAACTGCCTGAGGATCCAGCTATACCTCTCTTGGGCATATACCCAAAAGATGCCCCAACATACAAAAAAGACACGTGCTCCACTATGTTCATCGCAGCCTTATTTATAATAGCCAGAAGCTGGAAAGAACCCAGATGCCCTTCAACAGAGGAATGGATACAGAAAATGTGGTACATCTACACAATGGAATATTACTCAGCTATCAAAAACAACGACTTTATGAAATTCGTAGGCAAATGGTTGGACCTGGAAAATATCATCCTGAGTGAGCTAACCCAATCACAGAAAGACATACATGGTATGCACTCACTGATAAGTGGCTATTAGCCCAAATGCTTGAATTACCCTAGTTGCCTAGAACAAATGAAACTCAAGACGGATGATCAAAATGTGAAGGCTTCACTCCTTCTTTAAAAGGGGAACAAGAATACCCTTGGCAGGGAAGAGAGAGGCAAAGATTAAAACAGAGACTGAAGGAACACCCATTCAGAGCCTGCCCCACATGTGGCCCATACATATACAGCCACCCAATTAGACAAGATGGATGAAGCAAAGAAGTGCAGACCGACAGGAGCCGGATGTAGATCGATCCTGAGAGACACAGCCAGAATACAGCAAATACAGAGGCGAATGCCAGCAGCAAACCACTGAACGGAGAACGGGACACCCGTTGAAGGAATCAGAGAATGAACTGGAAGAGCTTGAAGGGGCTTGAGACCCCATATGTACAACAATGCCAAGCAACCAGAGCTTCCAGGGACTAAGCCACTACCTAAAGACTATACATGGACTGACCCTGGACTCTGACCTCGTAGGTAGCAATGAATATCCTAGTAAGAGCACCAGTGGAAGGGGAAGCCCTGGGTCCTGCTAAGACTGAACCCCCCAGTGAACTAGACTGTCGGGGGGAGGGCGGCAATGGGGGGAGGGTGGGGAGGGGAACACCCATAAGGAAGGGGAGGAGGGAAGGGGATGTTTGCCCGGAAACCGGGAAAGGGAATAACACTCGAAATGTACATAAGAAATACTCAAGTTAATAAAAAAATAAATAAATAAATAAATAAATAAAAAATCGTCTGTGAGGATTCTACACTTAACATATTTTGATTATGGCATGCAAGTCCTCAGTGTAAAAATTTGTATTAAAATTCCCATCATTTTCTCTTAAGTCTCTGAAACCTAAGTGGATATAATAACCTTCACATTTCTTTCTCTGCTCTGTACAGAAGACCACATGTGGACTTCCTATGTTAGCATTGCGCTGAGCCAGCTTCCTTTGTTCTCAGAACTATTCATAGACATTTTGCATGGTTTAATTATGTAACCAAGTAAAGGATAAGCTGATGAAACACCAGTATAAAATAGAAATTTCTTTCTTCGTGAGAACTATTATGAATTTGTAGGAAAATCATGCTATAGGTGTGCTGGGAAAAAGAAAGAAAGGGAAACGTGGAAAGAAGTGAAGCTGTTAAATGAGTTGTGAGTCAATGACTATCAAAGGCAAGCTATGCTCCTTCGTGTGGCATCTTCACAAGTTTGGCAAGTTCCCCTGTCTCCCTTGATTGGAAAAGCAAAAACAAACTAACAAAAGAAAACAAAACAAAAATCCTCTGATTATATTACTGGATGCTAGGTAAGCACTGCTGTGCAAGAAAAGTAAAACCAGAAGAGAAAGTTCTTATCCCTTCACTCGAATGTAAGGGAATAACCCCCAGACACATACCCATGTACATACATGCACACACACATACACATACACATGCACATACATGCAAACACACATGCACATACACATATATGCATACACACATACATATGCATACACACATGCACACAACATGCACACATATATATGGATGTACCCACAAAAATCACACTCATACACACATACAAAAACATACCATACACGCATACCCACACACAAACACACACACAACATACCACACACCTAATATTATTATAAGATTGAGTTGTATTTATGTAACAATTTACAAAAATTTGAAAGACAGCAAGGAGAGAAACATGGGGGGATTTGAAAGTAGAGAAGAGGCTAGAGAAATGGTATAATTATATTATAATCTCAAAAAGAAAATAACCGTAAAGGGGAAAAAATTAAGAAAATCCTGAATAGAATTCATGTTGCGTATAAGGACAAGTATTGGCATATGAGACCAGATGAAACTTAAAGCTTCTATTCAGAAAAGCAAACTGTTTCTATTCAGAAAAGCAAACTGTTAAGAGAGCACAAAGAGAATCTGAAGAATGGAAGAAAACTCTTCCCCAGCCATGTAATAATCAGAGGAGTTGTCAAGAGCAGACCAAGAATTCAAAAATACAAACAAACAAAAAATGTGGGTGGGTAACTCTGTGAAACTAACCAGATCTCCAAAGGAGAAATACAAATGATTGATAACATTTTCCATTAATTTATTTATTCATTCATTTTACATCTGGATCACTGCCCCTCCCCTTGTGGTCCCTCCCCTCTCCCCTGTCCCCTTTTCCTCTGAGATGTTGGTCCCCCAGGTGTCTGACTGCCTTGGCTCATCACTTTTCCACTGAGGCCAGACAAGGCAGCCAGATATGGCCACGGCTTTAGGGACAGCCGATGCTGCAGTTGCTGTAAGACCTACAGGAACTGCAGATCTGCTGCATATGTGCCGGAACTTCTAGCCAGCCCATATGTGCTCTTTGGTTGGTGACTCAGTCTCTGAGCGTCTGCTATGGTTGAGGTTAGTTGACTCTGTTAGTCTTCCAGCAGAGTTCTTATCCCCTTCAGTGCCCTCATTTCTTCCCCCCAACTCTTCCTTAAGAGTGCCCAAGCTTCTCCAGTGTTTGACTGTGGGTCTCGACATCTGTTTCAGTCAACTGATGGGTGGAGCCTCTCAGAGGACAGTTATGCTAGGCTCCTGTCTGCAAGTATAACAGAGCACATTAAAAGTGTCACAGATTGGTGTTTGCATACGCAATGCATCTCAAGTTGGACCAGTTATTGATTGGCCATTCCCCCAGTCTTTGCTCCATTCTTGTCCCTGCATTTCTTTTAGAAAGGACAAATTGTACAAGAAAGTTTCATGGGTGGGTTGGTGTTTTGATCCACTAGGGTTCCTGCCGGGCAACAGGACGTGGCCTCTTCAGGTTCCATATCTCCATTGCTATGATTCTCAGCTAAGGTCACCTGCATTGATTCCTGGGATTCTCTCCTATCCCAAGTCTCAGGCACAGCCTAGAGATGCCCTCCAGCCACCCCATCCAAACCTGTCAGCTGCAGATTTCCACTTATTCTCTTGGCCCTCTCTCCTGCCTCTCCCCACACTTGATTCTGAACAAACCCCATCTCCCTTCTCATTCCTTCTCCACACTGTCTGCCTCCTATGACTATTTTCCCCTTCTAAGTGAGATTCAAGCATCCTAGCTTAGATCTTCTCTCTTACTTAGCTTCTTCTGGTCTGTAGATTTTATCATGGATATCCTGTCCTTTATGATATCTACTTATAAGCGAGTATATACCATGGATATCATTTTGGGTCCAGGTTACTTCACTCAGCAGGGTATTTTTTTTTAGTTCCATTCATTTTCCTACAAAATTCATGATGTCCTTGTTTTTAAAAGCTGAAAAGAATTCCTTTGTGTAAATGAACCACATTTTCTGTATACATTCAGTTGAGAGACATCTGGGTTGTTTCCAGACTCTGGCTATTATTAGTAAAGCTGCTATGACCATAGTGGAGCAAGTGTCCTTGTGGTATGTTGGAGCATCTTTTGTGTATATGCCCAGGAGAGGTGTAGCTGGGTCTTCAGGTAGAACTATTCCCAACTTTCGGAAGAACCTCCAGATTGGTTTCCAGAGTGTTTGTACAAGTTTACATTCCCATCAGCAATGGAGGTGTGTCCCCATTGTTCCACATCCTTGCCAGCACCTGTCACTTGAGTATTTAATCGTAGTCACTCTGATGGGTATTTTATGATTAAGATGCTATTCTTGCTCCTCCGGTGTGTTGGGATACTTAGAGCTTGCAGTAATAGAAGAGCTGGGTTCTCACGGTGCCATATTGCACTGGCTTTTACTTATTGTGTTTTTGCACTTGCCTTTAACCATTTGGTTGTCTCTAGTATTGGCTAGCTGGTAATCCCCGAGAATAGCAGGGGTCTGGAACTAGTTGTCCCACACGGCAGCAGGTCTCCCAGGAGATAGGCAGAGCTACGGGCTGGGGAGTGAGGAACAGATCAATGATTGGTGACTAAGAACATTTTATGTAGTTTTGGATCTCACCAACCCAAAGAGAAGTGCAAACTAAAACTAATTTGAGATTTTCCCTTTACTCCTCTCGGGATAGTTATCATAAAGGCAACACATGGAAACAAATACTGGTCAGAGAAAAGAGAAACTTTTTTGTGTGTGAGATTGCAAGCCAATGCCACCTCTATGGAAATTAGTGTGGAGGTTCTCAAACTGGTAAAAATAAAAGTGCCATCTGACCCAGCTATACCACTTGTGACTACTTCCCGAAGACCCTATATCCTATTACAGAGATATTGGCACATCAATGTTTATTGCTCCTTAACTTTACAAGAGGAAGAAAACGGAATCAGATTAGATGTCCCTCAGCAGATGAATACATAATGGGAAAACGGTACATATTATGATCAAATACTCCCAAGAAACTGTAGGGAAATGTGTGAAGCTAAAACATATATGAAGTGTGAGGTAACTAAAGCTCAGGGGGACAAAGCAATTCTCTCTCACATGCTGATGTCATTGTTATGTGTGTGTGTGTGTGTGCTTGCTGTTTGTGTGGAAGCTAATATGTGTAGATACCAGGAAAGGAGGAAGGAGTGGGAGGCTGGAGAAAGACAGGTTTGGGGAGGGTGTGGTAGGAAATGTATAGCAAAACACTGTAAAAAGGGCATCCTAGAGGAAAAGGGACCTAAGCAGACCTGACTAGCTTAGAAATGTGGAGGGAAGGAAACAAAGTTAGGGTCAACCAAAACTAAGTATGTATAAAGACATAAATGGATAAATAGATGTGTATTTTAAAAGGAGAAAATCTAGATGTGTCTCCATGGTGTGTTCAACAGGAACTATTGAAACATCCACTGCTTTAAAATTAATGAGTATTTTAAAATAATGTATTTTTTATTTTTGAGATTGCATTACTGTTACAACATTCCCCAACTCCCTTTCTTCCCTCATAACTTACCCATTTACTCCATGCCTTGCTCAGAAGATCCTAACCATAGTATAATAAGATTGAACCATACCTCTGAGTTATTCTGAATTGAATATACTTTAAGATAATAAATTATCTCTGAATCACAATAAATGACTTTTTAGAGGTTATGTTTGTAGTAATTCACTTACATTAAAATTTGAAGCAATGGGGTTGGGGATTTAGCTCAGCGGTAGAGCACTTGCCTAGCAAGCGCAAGGCCCTGGGTTCGGTCCCCAGCTCCGAAAAAAAGAAAAGAAGATAAAAAAAAGGAAAAAAAATTGAAGCAGTACATTTATCTGATAGATCTCTGTACTTTGTGGAGAAATGTTTGGGTCAGTCATCTACTTCACACGCTTAATCTATTTTACATTAAACCCAACTCGTACTATATGTCAGTTGACTTTATTTTCCCAAGAGTGACTTGAAAACCATATAGCAGGAGTACTAAGGCTCTCAAGCATTAAAATGTATGAGAGTCCCCTGGTTGCAAGGCAGGAGAGCTTGGTATCATTGTGACTCTTGATTATCCTTAGTACAGCTAACACAAAATTGTGCTTTGGAAAAGGTTTACAAGTGCCTAATGTCAGTGGTCTATAAGCCAGTAACCTAAAGATAACATTAATTGTATTTATTTATTTATTCATCCATTCATTTATTTACTTATTTAACTTAATAAGGTACAAGCTTTAATTTACAGCAATCTTCCAGGGAGATATTTAGAAAAGGGACATTATCAAGTCTAGGGGAGGTTTGCCATTCTATAGTCTAAATTGTAACACTCTAAATTCTGAATCTACGTTCTAAATGGTACACTTAAGAATCAAAATTCTAAATCTACAATGTACAATGTACGTTCTCCAGTCTAAATTCTAAGTCTACATGCTATATTGTAATTAGGTGGCAGTGGCATAAAAATTGCCAGAGTAAAAATTACTTGGGAGCAGCCATTTGTGCCAAATTGCAACCTAACTGTCCAAAACTGTTCATCCTACCTACAGGACACAATGACATTGCATACATTCTTCTTCCCAAGCCCTCCCTTCCAAGGAAGCTAGCTGTGAGAGACCGATTTCTTAACTTGATTATGATAATAATTTGGTAGTATATCCATCCATGAACTTGACACATTATATACCTTAAATATATGCAATATATCATGGATTCTTCCTTCACAACAGTCAAAAATAATATAAAATACCTGGGTGTGACTCTAACTAAGCAAGTGAAAGATCTGTATGACAAGAACTTCAAGTCTCTGAAGAAAGAAATTAAAGAAGATCTCAGATGATGAAAAGATCTCCCATGCTCATGGATTGGCAGGATTAATATTATAAAAATGGCCACTTTGCCAAAAGCAATCTACAGATTCGATGTCATCCCCATCAAAATTCCAACTCAATTCTTCATAGATTTAGAAAGAGCAATCTGCAAATTCATTTGGAATAACAAAAAACCCAGGATAGCAAAAAGTATCCTCAACAATAAAAGTACTTCTGGGGGAATCACGATCGCTGACCTCAAGCTGGATTAAGAGCAATAGTGATAAAAACTGAATGGTATTGGTACAGAGACAGGCAGGTGGGTCTATGGAATAGAATTGAAGATCCAGAAATGAACTCACACACCTCTGGTCACTTGATCTTTGAAAAAAAGAGCTAAAACCATCCAATGGACAAAAGATAGCATTTTCAACAAATGGTGCTGGTTCAACTTGGAAGTCAGCATGCAGAAGAATGCAAATCGACCATTGTTATCACGCTGTACAAAGCTCAAATCCAAGTGGATCAAAGACCTCCATATAAAACCAGATACACTCAAACTAATAGAAGAAAAAGTGGGGAAGCATCTCGAACACATGGGCACTAGAGAAATTTTCCTGAACAGAACACCAATGGCTTAATGCTTTAAGATCAAGAATCGACGAATGGGTCTTCATAAAATTGCAAAGCTTCTGTAAGGCAAAGGAAACTGTCATTAGGACAAAATGGAAACAACGTATTAGGAAAAGATCTTTACACATCCTACATCTGATAGAGGACTAATATCCATTATATACAAAGAACTCAAGAAATTAGACTCCAGAGAGTTAATAAATAACCCTATTAAGATGGGATCCAGAGCTAAACAGAATTTTCAGCTGAGAAATATCGAATGGCTGACAAGCACCTAAAGAAATGTTCAACATCCTTAGTCATCACAAAAATGCAAATCAAAACAACCCAGAGGTTCCACCTCACACCAGTCAGAATGGCTAAGATCAAAATCTCAACTGACAGCAGATGCTGGCAAGAAAGAGGAACACTCCTCCATTGTTTGGTGGGATTGCAAGCTGGTACAACCACTCTGGAAATCAGTCTCGAGGTGCCTAAGAAAATTGAAAATATTACTACCTGAGGACCCAGCTATACAATTCCTGGGCATATACCCAAAAGATGTTCCAATATATAACAATAACATATGCTCCACTATGTTCATAACAGCCTGATTTATAATAGCCAAAACCTGTAAAGAACCCAGATGTCCCTCAACAGAGGAATGGACACAGAAAATATGGTACATTTACGCAATGGAGTACTACTCAGCTATTAAAAACAATTGAGCTCATGAAATTCTTAGGCAAATGGATGGAACTAGAAAATATCATCCTGAGTGAGGTAACCTAATCACAAAAAAAGCACACATGGTATGCACTCATTGATAAGTGGATATTAGCCCAAAAGCTCGGATTACCTTATGATACAATCCACAGACCACATGAAGCTCAGGAAGGATGACCAAAGTGTGGATGCTTCAGTCCTTCTTAGAAGGGGGAACAAAAATAGTCATAGGAGGAAATACAGAGACAAAGTTGGAGCAGAGATTGCATGAATAGCCATTCAGAGCCTGCTCCACCTGGGGATCCATCCCACGTACAGCCACCAAGCTCAGACAATATTGCTGATGCCAAGAATTACATGCTGACAGGAACCTGATATAGCTGTCTCCTGAGATGTACTGGCAGAGCATGACAAATACAGAGGTGGATTCTCGCAGCCAACCATTGAACCAAGAACGACGTCTCCATTGGAGGAGTTAGAGAAAGGATTGAAGGAGCTGAATTGTTTTACAACCCCATAAGAACAACAATACCAAACAACCAACCAACCAGAGCTCCCAGGGACTAAACCACCATCCAAAGAGCACACGTGGACAGACCCATGGCTCCAGCTGCATATGTAGCAGAGGATGGCCTTGTTGGGCACCAATGGAAGGAGAGGCCCTTCACCCTGCCAAGGCTCCACCCTCCAGTAAAGAGAATGTCAGGGCAGGGAGGCAGAAAGGGGTGTTGGGATAGGTTGGGGAACACCCTCAGAAGCAGGGTGAGGGGGGATGGGATAGGGGGTTTATGGATGGGAAACTGGGAAAGGGGATAACATTGGAAATGTAAATAAAAAATATTCAATAATAAAAAATGAATGTTACATCTGAGCACAGTTAATTAAAAAAAAAAGCCATTTTGTTTTCTACAGTGATTGTCTTCTACATATCGCAGGTTATAGTGGTGTGTGTCACTAGTGAATTAGACATTTTCTTTAAGATTTATTAGATTTATAGAAAATATAAAATTAAACGTGTGCTTACAAAACTGAAAACATAAGAAAGGGGAGTCACGGAAGCACTCACAGTGAACCAGTTAAATGAGAAGAGGATGACTCTCTGAGCTATATGGGACAGGTCTTTCCCTAAAGAAATGGAGATAAGATTTGTTTTAAAGACGTGAGGAAATTTAAACCTGAAGTGCTGTGTGAGCGCTATGAGCCTTCTTGAATAAACACAGGAGCCCAAAGTGACAAGTAAACAAATGGTAGCTTTAATAGACTAAACAACCAACCGCTCTTCTACTTAAAG